>NC_064292.1:39543386-39635462 GCF_019186545.1 Solanum stenotomum
TTTTCGATCTTTAGGTAACATAACCAAATCGAAGGTATGATTATCATGTAGAGACTTCATTTCATCCTCCATAGCATCAAACCACTTTTTTTTTTCTTCACTTTCCATGGCCTCATCAAGACTCTCTGGTTCTCCCCCATCAGTCAAGAGTACATACTCATTGGAAGAATAACGAGATGAAGGTATTTTCTCTCTAGTAGATCTTCTGAGAGAACTCTCTGGAGCATCAATAATAGTTGGTTGCAGACCAACCACAACGTCTTGCATTGGAGCATCAGCGGCATACTGGTCATTCTGAATATGATCACCATATTCAATATCAACTTGATTTTCATCATTTTGAAGATTTTCACATGGTGGAATAGTCAAAGGCACTGGATCAACTTCAACTAGGTTGTCACTACTCTGAGAATCAACTTTCTCAACTTTGTCAAGATCTTCAATTGTTTGGTCTTCAAAAAACACAACATCACGGCTTCTAACAAGTTTCTTCTCAACTGGATCAAAGAAACGATAGCCAAATTCATCTTGACCATAACCAACAAAGATACATTGCCTAGTTTTAACATCTAACTTTGACCTTTCATCCTTAAGAACATGCACAAAGGCTTTACACCCAAAAACTTTAAGATGATCATAAGAAACATTCTTACCAGACCAAACTCTGTCAGGGACATCACCATTCAAAGCAACAGTAGGAGATAAATTGATAACATATGCAACAGTATTAAGTGTTTCTGCCCAAAAGGAATCTGGCAGCTTAGCATCTGAAAGCATACATCTAACTCTCTCAACAAGAGTTCTATTCATTCTCTCTGCCAAACCATTTAGTTGAGGAGTCTTTGGAGGAGTTTTCTGATGCCGAATACCCTGCTCTCTGCAATATCTATCAAAGGGGCCAATATACTCACCACCATTATCAGAACGAATGCATTTCAATTTCTTCCCTGTTTGTCTCTCAACCAAGGCTTGAAAACTCTTGAACACATCAAGTATCTGATCCTTGGACTTCAAAGAGAATACCCAGAGTTTGCGTAAATAATCATCAATAAAAGTCACAAAATAAAGTGCACCACCATGAGACCTTACTTTAAAAGGACCACACAAATCAAAATGTACCAACTCCAGCAAATCAAGCTTTCTTGAAGGCGGATGACTCTGAAAAGAAACTCTCTTCTGTTTACCTGCTAAGCAGTGAACACACTTGTTCAACTTTGCTTGTTTCACTCCAGAAAGCAAATTCTTCTTAGCCAAATTGTTCATCCCCTTCTCGCTCATATGACTCAGTCTTCTATGCCATAACAATGATGAAGTATCATTCTCCACCAAATTTACTGAGCCTCTTAAAATGGAGCCTTGAAAAACATACAAGTTAGATAACTTATCACCACGGGCTACAATCATCGAACCTTTAGTAAGCTTCCACTGGCCAGCACCAAGGGTATTAACATAACCCTCATCATCAAGGTATCCCACATAAATCAAATTCAAGCGAACATCTGGAGGATGTTTGACATTATTAAAAACTAGTTTGGAACCATTGTTACTTTCCAAACAAACTGTCCCAATACCAAGAACTGCAACCTCATGATTATTACCCATTTTCAACATCTCAAAATTACCTGGAGTATAAGAAGAAAATAATTCCTTCTTGGGCGTGACATGAGAAGTATCACCAGAATCCACAAACCAGCTAGACTAATCACGAACAAGATTGACGGCATTTTCATCACAAGAAACAAGAAGATCATCATTAG
Organism: Solanum stenotomum; assembly: GCF_019186545.1. Lineage (NCBI taxonomy): Eukaryota > Viridiplantae > Streptophyta > Magnoliopsida > Solanales > Solanaceae > Solanum > Solanum stenotomum. Next base: position 39,545,144 of record NC_064292.1, read on the forward strand.
CAACAACAGCAACACGATTTTCATTGTCACCTTCTTTCTTTTGTTGTCTCATATCTCTCTTGTACTTAAAACAAAATTTCTTGATATGCCTATTCTTGTGGCAATAGTCACATGTAACATTCTTGTATTTAGACTTTGACTTACCTCTACTTTTATCTCTGTCACTCTGACCTCTGAACTTGTTTCTCCCCCTATCTTCAATAACCAAAACATCGGAGTGTGAAGTAGAAGAAGTTGAGCCTTGAGATCTTCTTCTCATCTCTTCATTCAAGACACCACTCTTAGCATATTCCATGGTCACAACACCACTGGGAGCAAAATTAGTCAAAGAAACTCGAAGAGTTTCAAAAGAGTCTGGTAGAGTATTAAGAAGCCATAGTCCCTGTATTTCTTCATCGAATTTTACATTCATTCCAGATAGTTGGTCAAGAACACCCTGAAAATCATTAATGTGGTCAGAAATAGGAGTGCCCTCTTTATACCTGATATTCATCAATTGTTTCAATAGAAACAACTTATTGTTGCTAGTCTTCGAAGCATAAAGTGTCTCGAGCTTGTCCCACAAACTTCTGGCATGTGTCTCATTCACAATGTGATTTCGAACATTATCTTCAACCCATTGTCTAATATAGCCACAAACCTGCAAGTGCTCAAATTCTCATTCCTCATCCATCATGGATTGGGGTTTATTAGAGGTAAACACAGGTAAATGCATTTTCTTGACACATAAAAGATCTTTCATCTTGCCTCTCCAAATATGATAGTTACTACCATTCAAACAAACCATCTTGCTCATATTTGCCTCCATAATTCAAATCAATAATGAACAACAACCAATGCTCTGATACCACTTTGTTGGAAAAGACAAGACACTAACAAGAATGTCAGACATGATAGCAACGGAATAATACCCAAATCTAAACTTTCCCTTTCAATTTGAACCAATATAAGACAAACCAAATCAAGCAATTGAAGAATGGACAGCAAGTATATCAATCAAAATAAAGCAACAAGATAAGAATAACCCAATCACACAAGACACAACGATTTACGTGGAAAACCCTTCGATGTGAAGAGTAAAAAACCACAGGACCAAAAGCTCCACTATAAACACCAAGAATTACAAAATTGTTCTCCAAAATTGGCCACAAAACAAGTGCCAAACAACAAGCAACAACAAATCAAGATTGCACCAAAACTAGAGAATTACAGAAGAGATTTCACCCAAAACGCGCTACTGTTCACGCCCCAAACTCAGAAGCTACAGAACTCGAAATCCGATCTCCACCGTTGAATTGAAAGAACCAGAAGCTGAAAACTCCCAGTTCAAATTGGAGCACGATCCAACGGTTAACGAAGCAGTAAACTCTGTCTGAAGCGGACTGCCTAAGCAGAAAATTTCCAGAAGCAAAAACGGAATTTTTTCTCTTTTTCTCTCAATCTCTAAAACGAAACTCTCTTGATTTTTCTCTCTTGTGTTTCTGAAAATAAGACCAAATAAGCCTTATATATGCCACATAATATTTTAGGTTATGGGCTAAAGTGGGCTAGTCCTAATAAGACTTTTATTTATCCACATAGGAAGGGAAAAAAGATCTTAAACCCAACAATATTTTGAATACAAGTAATGATATTATTCATTTGCCAAGGAATCATCTCAACAACTATCTTTGAATCACATTCCAAGATTACATTGTTATGCCCATTTTGAGAACACCATTCTAGGCCATTTAGAGTAGTCTTGGCTTCAACCATATTGCTAGTATTCCTACCAATACTTCGACCAAAGGCCATGATAATATTACTTCTTTGATCTCTACAAATCCCTCTAGTTCCAGCTCTTCCATTGGCATCCCTGCTTCCATCAGTATTAATGTCACGATCGAAATTAAAGTATACCCCATGTGTAACATGGCGTATAGGACCCCAAAAGGCTCTACACAAGCCACTTAGCATACATCATACAAGATAATAAAAATAAAGAATTCAAAATCATAACATTTCATATTTCAAAAGAGTTTGACAAGTGGAAGTCTTACATTAGTCTTAATAATCCATCTAAATATTTAAAAGAAAGTGATTGAGACGTAACCCATACATCACATATAAAGTCTGGAAATGGGAGTAAAGAAAGCAATAATAGCGTCATAGTCCTCGTAACATGATGACTCATCAACTCTTGATCTTCGATATCAACGATGATATCAACTAGCCACGAGAGGGAGAGGTAGGAGCGTCGGACCCTACATTCATGAGATAATGTAGGCACAAGTATGCACTAGTACATGGAATGTACTAAGTATGGGCAATATGCATAAAATAGACGTGGTAACATGAATGACTTATGACTTAAAACATATAGAACATGATCAATACTTTGAACATTTAAAAGCTTAAAGAAGCTGTCACGTCCCAAATCGAGACCTTGGATGTGGCATGTACCTGACACGATTGCCAGTACGAGCGAACGTCCTGACATGTCACATGAGCATAAAACTGAAAAAAAAAAACTGAACAAAGCACAAGAAAATATGATAAATCACGACCCCTTAAAAGAAGAAAGTCATCATAATACATTATACTACATAAATGTATTAAACTGAAAGTTATAAACCCTTATTCTGGAAAACACATCTGACAAAATCTGTGAAGCCTCTACTAAATGATAGAAATCTACCAGGACAAGGCCCCGGTATACCTTAATACTAAAATAAACATAAAAAAAACTAATACGTCTAACTTGCCCCTGGTGGAAAAGAGGCTCACCAATAGCAGAAGAGAGGGATCCTAGTGATATGCCTGATCATGAACCTGAGAGCCTGAACCTACATCATAAAATGATGTAGTGCCAAAGATGATCAATACATGGAATGTATTGGTATGCAAAAAACAAAAAAAGGGGACAAGTAAAGCAATAATTAAAATACAATAACACAAGTTGAGGTCGTATTTGTCAACGTAAAGTGAGTTAAACTTCATAGTTATTTATGGGAGCAAGTGGTGAACCGACATAAACCACCATGTGAGCACATGGAGTCTGATATCGGCCCGACCAGCTAAGACATCCTATACCTTGTCGGTCGTAGGACATGACATGAAAAGATTTGCTAGCAAGGATCCATAATTATCCCTTTTTGGGACACATGAATAAAAACAAGAGTTATCTGACTTGCGGAAGGATCTCTATCCTACGTCGGCAACCATAGTTTCAGGCATTGGTCATTTAGACTTATGCCTTCTCGGTCAACCAGCTAACTCCCTTAAGCACATACTGAAAGATAATTATTTTACTGATCATTTACCCAACTTTTTTAAGCCTTATCGGTTCATGTTCGTGCTTTAGCCTTATTAGGCTCATGACATAGGTTTGCCACTTTAGGGCTCATATAGAAGATTCAACCTTGCTACACTCATAATCTATGATCTAATATAGTTAATTAGCATTTTTGGAGAATCAAAATAGTAAAATCTTGATACACTACTTCAATATCTCATGTCCCAGCTACATTAACACTTTGTGACACTAAAAAGAAAATTGAAATGGTTTTAGCAAGGTTTGCCATTCATATCACGTAGTTGGAGTTTTTTGTGTGATTTCTTGGCAAACAATTTAGATTCAAACACTATAGTTCACAAGATATAAAGCAGAAAACCAATCACAAAGACCATAAGAAAAAGAATTCGTCCTCTAACTAGTTCCCAGATCGATGAAAATTCCAATAGAATAAGTGTTTAGTTGCTGCCAAATTCCAACTGTTTTTAACAGATGACTTACAAACTTTATACATTCCATAAATTTCATGTTGTACAACAGTCACAAATCTAGCAGAAATTCACAGAATTATTCACAACACTTATCAAATATTCATGAACTAGTGAGTCGTTTTCAGATTTCTAGCAACTTGTGAAAAAGAACGCTATTAATTGATAAAGATGGAAAATTTCCTTCAACCCTAGACCTATTGAGAGTAATTCAAATTGGAGGGTAATAATACTTGAAGAAATATATGAGAGAAGTAGTTCTACATACCTCAAACGTTTAGAGAACTAGTGATCGAAAGTGAGGGAATATTAGGCTTGAGTCTTTGAGCTGTCTCTAGGATTTCTTGCGTCAGTTTTGGAGAAGAAGAAAAGAGGAATTCTACAGGGCACGTAGTTTGGGACTAGAGGTTTCTACTAGAGACTACACTGTTTGAGCCTTCACCTCATAGCCCTCTCGGTGCTAAGTCTAAATTCCAACGAAATAGGTAAAAGTTAAATATCATTATAACATAGGAAAGACAATTATCAATACCAAACCACACTTTTTAGATCAAAACATAGAATAGATCCTTAAACACAATTTAACATGGATGAGGAAATCTTTTACCAATGTGAGTCCATATGTGAGAAATTCCTTTCACAATCACGATCATAATAGCATGTGAGAAATCTTTTCACAATAACATTGATACTTTGTTTTCAAAGCATCCCTAACATTAAATCATGCATTAAAAGACTTAATCAACAATAATACATCACAATTGAATGAAACTCACAAAGATAGAATTGAAACCCTAACTTGATCAATTGAAATTTAAACCTTGGGGACCCCATGGAAGAATGGAATCCATGGGTGAATACCCACATACCTTGATACATAAAGCCCAAAAAGAATACAGGATTGATGAATTTGAACTAACCCTATCTTCTTCTTCTTCCTTAGCCTTGAGAGAATTTGCAGAGGATGAATTTTGTTAGGTTTTGGGGAATTAGGTGCTATTTTCTTGATCATATGTGGTATTCGCCAATATCTTGGTCATCTGACCAAGGAGCATCACGTTGGCTTTGAAGCAGCTGCATGGTACTGACATTTTGTAGACGTGGTTCGGAATGGGGTTTGAGTGGCTTAGTTTTGATTTAAAACAATTAGGGAAAAGACTCTAAATCCCCTTAAAATAACTGTCCAAGCCCTTCTACGGTTTGGACCTACGGTCCGTAAGACTTTTTACAGACCATCCTGGTCAACCATAGAAAAGTTCTTAAACCTTTTTATTTGGACCAACTTTTCACGGGACTTGTCTACGGCTTGTAGGTCTTCCTACGACTTGTAGACACAAATCGTAGAAACCAATCTTGACCTTTAAAGTTTCACCAAGTGTGGAACCCACCTACGAGACCTACCTACAACTCATACAAAGAATGACGAACCGACATGGTGAACCGTAGAAAAGGTACTAGGACTTTATTTTGAAAAATTAGTTTCTCCTTTTCTACGAGACTGGTCTACGACCCATAGAAAGACCTACGAACTGTAGATTGGTCTCGTAGACCTGAACCGGTTGCTGCAATTTAATGCAGTCTTTCCTTTTTTTTTTTTTAAATTCGAGGTCTTACATTTAAGCATCACCAAATTTTCAAGGGGTTAAAGACATTTAACCATGGTACATTTAATTTTGGAAATGATTAAGGCCAGTAATTTGTTGATAGATAAATCCCCACTTAGAGCTCCATTTTGTATTAGTCTTTGTCCTAGTCACTACCCATTTTAGATGAGATAGAATTTGATATTGAATCTCTGTGTATAACATTTGTTTCCTCCATATATTACTGAACAACTCGCTTTTCATATCTCCTAACAAATTACGACAAGAGTAATTTCTAAAATAGTTTGATGGAGTGAGTTTTTTGGCTTGATATCCCACCATTTTTGGAGCATATACTTGATAGGTACATCCTCCCAAGAAATTCCAACAGGATTTCCAATTTTTTTTTACATATGTTCTGCAACCCCCCCCCCCCCCCCAAATAAAAGTGTGGTACATATTATCTCTTTGGTCAATGAGCAACAAAAACACTTGGCATCACAATCTATCTCAAATCTAGTCGCAACAGTATCATTAAAAAGGTAATTTACTTTTCAAAAATCTCCACATTAAGAAAGACATTTTAAAATGTAAATTCTTATGCCAAATCTTCTTTAAGAAATAATAAATCTCATTTTTTCTGTCTAATATGCTTCCAGACAAATGTAGCGGAGAAGATATCAATACTGTTAGACGTCCAAATAGGTATATCAATTAAATTTTGATTACCAATGTCAATTGTATTGATGTGTTCAGCAAGAAGTCGTAACTGATCTATCTCCTAAATTCCATTAGTAGTATAATTACTAACAATTTTGGCATAATTAAAATCATTTCTATGAATAATATGAGCAACAACACCCATTTCACACCAATTATCCCACCAAAAATTACAATTACCATTATTAATTTTCCAGATTAAAAGATATTTCACTTGATCTCTAATATTCACCAATTGTTTCCAAGCAAGGGAATGGGCAGGCTGAATAATAGAGGCAACAGGATGGGTAGAACAATATTTAGCTAAAATAAAGGTACCCCACAGAGAATAACAAATTCTAGGCCTCCACCATCTTTTCATAGTTAAGTTTTTACTAACATAAAAAATACTTCTAAAGCCTCGACCACCTTCTTCTTTTGGAAAACACAATTTGTCCCAAGAACTCAATGATATTCATTTTTATCCTCATTAGAGCCCCAAAAGAAATTAGTCATGTAACTTTCAAGTTGTGATAAAGTCGTCTTCGGAGGTTCTAATGTAGACAAAAGATAGATAAGTTGAGATTATAATATGTGTCTGATAAGAGTATGTCATGCCCCAAGCGTACACCCTGGGTGGGACTGGCACTCGGAGACCATTGCTGGCCCCCAAGCAAACCCTTGGCCTGGCTTTCTTAACTCAGCAGAAACCTAACTCAACAGAATAACTTCATGCAAAGCAAAGTCATAAGACAACTTAACTGATACAAATCTGGCCAACAAGGCACCTCGGGTCTCAAAATATAATATTTACATATATAAGAGACTCAAAATTAACTGACTGACTGTCTATGAAGCCTCTAATATACTGAGATGGATGTTGGGACAAACCCCGCAACATCCTAATAGAACAAAACTAAGTACACAAAATAATTGAGTCCTCCGGAATGCAAGGAGGCTCACCACTGACTCTGGAGTGCTCAGTTGGATCAACGACGTGCAGGATGCTGATCCGGGGTACCTGTATCTGCATCATAATAAAATGCAGGCCAACTGGCATTAGTACATGGAATGTACGAGTATGTGAGCTAGAAAGCTAAACCACGACTTAAGCTTGAAAGGAAATACAAGAGAACACTTACTTTGGCTCTGTTCGACTCATGAACAACTAAACTCAAATATGTAAAGCAATAAGATACATGCAATACATAAATAGCTTGTAAAACAATGTAAACAACTTAACTCGTTAATGATAAAACAATAACAAACTCAACTTTAATCATTTAAAAGTAATATAACTTTTGTGGGAGGTTCTTTAACCGACAACCACCACTATGAGCCCTAGTGATGATACAACGTCTTACCTCACGTTGCCCGATGACCATCCTATACCTTGCCATGATATAGGACCTTACTTTGCTTAGTGGATCCACTAGCCTAATCTTATGTGATCATCTAAAAAGAATGATACGTCAAGTCCCATGTTGGCGCATGGTTCTTATGGAGAGTTGAGTTAGTATGAACTCGTGTCCCCAATTCGGTGCTCAACACTACTCCCAAAAATACTTTGGCTCATGCTTTTAAATTAACTTCTTTCTTTGATTGAGATAATTACTCAAAACTTAGCCCAAAGGCTCTTTTGGAAAACATGGTTCCTTCCTTACTTAAATGTAAAAACATTTATAAACTTTTTCGGGAATACTTAGTTCCCTAATAGCTTTTGAGATAATGGACTCAACTTTAAACTCTTGATTTAACTTGAAATCCAAGACTCTTACTCGACTTGAAACTTGAGACTCTTTTCTTGACTTGGAACTCAACACTCTTGCTTGACTTTGAAACTTGAAACGAAGTTAAAACTTTCAATAACGACTCTTGAAAAGCTTGGAGGACTTGCTTGAACTTACTTCTTAACACTCCTTGACTTGACTCTAACTTCACCTTATCTTGATCCTAACTCACCTTGAATTGAATTATGGATCTAAGGTGTATGATCACATGTATTTAGATGAGTTTGGGACGTTTAGAAACACTTTGGGGTGTTGAAAACAACTAGGGAACATAGGTATAACACCTAGGAACATGCATGAGAAAGCATGGAAAGAAAGAGGGAACATGGCGTCCTTAGCGCTCTGCAAGGCGCGGAGCGCCAACCCTTGCAGCTCAGAGGGCCAGCTGAGGCGCTCTGCAGGGCGCGGCACCCCAAGGGGTGAAGGTCAGAGCACTTCTTGGGGCGCTCTGCAAGGCGCGACGCGCCACCCCTTTTCTCCGACAATTTCAACTTTTCTCCCTCTTTACTCCAACTCTAAACCTTCTAAACTTCAAGGTTTCCAACCCCAAACATTTAGAATCATGAATCCCTCAATATTCAATAGATTACAACTCAAAAACCAACCGGAAACATGTCCCAAATCACAAGGGACTTCAACAACACAATCAACAATATCAATAACACAACCATCAACTTCAACAACACAACTAATCCTCTTTACCAATAACAAAATGAGTTGGGGGTGTGGGGGAAAGGATCAACCCACACTAAGAACTCACATACCTTGATAGGGATCACCCCCGACGAAAATTCACGATGATCTCGACGAATCTTGTTGATCTCCTCTTCTTCTCTTCTTCTCTTCACTCAAGCCCTAGCTTTCTCTCTTTTAAAATGGAACAAAATGATCCAAGTATCAGCCTAACTCAACAATATAACCTCAAAAGAAATAGCTAGGGAAAAGACCAAAATGCCCTTAATTTTCCGGACAGATTTCCCTGCCAACTGCCCAACTTCTAAAAGACATAACTCGCTCATAAGAACTCGGAATTGAGAAATATTGGCGGCATTGGAAAGATCACTCCACAAGCTTCACAACCATAACTGGAAATACTCCTAATTCATCCTGTGATGGAAGTTATGACTGCTCAAAGTTGGCCAAAAATTCACTTTTTTCATACTTAGCCAAAATTTTCCAGATTTTCAAATTCCTTCCAAAAATTAAAAATTTCCAATTCTAAGCCTCTTCTTAGTTATTTCAATTTGCCGGATGTTACAGAGTAGCTCTGCCCCCAATAGAAAGAAGTTTACCTTACCATCCAATAGTCACCAGTTTGGATATCATGTCACTGTAGAAAATAATTTTTTGTTTCCCCACATATAATGGACAACCAAAGTAAGTAAATAGAAAATTAGAATGTTTGTAACCAGTTACCTCTTTAATTCTCTGAATGACATTGTTGGCCGCCTTAGGTTCTACCAGGAAGCAACTCTTGTGTTGATATTTTGATCCTTTGTTCAGTGCCTTTTTAACAATTTTGAAGTTGATGCATAACTAATTACCAGATGTAAAGATAATCACATCAGTGCAGGGTGAGTAATGTATGACCTATTATAGGGTAAACTAATTCCTCTATATGGATGAATGTAACACAGTTGATTAAGCATTATAGTTAACACTTCGGCTCCTAGAATAAATAAAGAAGGTGATAGTGGATCACCCTATTTAACCCCAGTAGAGTGAAAGAAGCCTCTTCTCACACCATTAATAATAATAAAATACCAGATGTTAGAAATTAATCTTCGAGTCATATCAATCCATTTATAAGAAAAGCCAAATTTCTTAAGAGCATGAAGTAAAAACTTTCCAATTTACCGATCATATTAGCCATATCCAACTTAATGATAGTGTCAGCACATCCAAAATTATTCTTTTTAATATCCTGAAAAATCTCTTGTGCAAAGTAAAACATTTTCATTCTAACTTTTAGGAATCTAGCTTGATTCTAAGAAATAATATTAGGTAGAATATTATCAAGTCTAACTAATGATTTTAGAGATAATTTTGTTAAAACAATAACTAAGACTGACAGGTCTCATATCATTAAAAGAGCTAGGATTGTCCGTTTTAGGCTAGAGAATATGGCAAAAACTGGTATAAAATCTAGTCAAACCTCTCCCTCCAAAATATTGTTGTATCACTTCTATAGATCACTTTTGATGATGTCCCAACAACTTCTATAGAAAGCGTTTCCAAAACCATCAGGCCCCGAAGTACTGACAGGATTGAGACCGAAGACAACATCCTTGATTTCAGCTTCATTAGGAATAGCCTCCAACATATTATTGTCATCTTGACAAATTCTCTGATCGATACAATCTAAGTGTTGCAGTTCAATTTCTTGATCATCAGAGAAAAGTTAACTAAAATAATCTACAACCTCTTTAGCAATTTGATCTTCCCCTGTCACCCATTGACTATTTTTCGATTGGATTCTATGAATAGTAGCTCTCCTTCTCTTTTTTTTTGGTAACTGTAATGTTTATTACCAGATTTTTCAATATGTACAAAGTTTGGATACTCTGGATGTGGACATCTTCCACTCTCAAAGCTCAGCTAATTCAAAAAAGAAAACTTCCTGCTAGATTCTATTCTAAGGATAGAAATTAAGCTTTTGCATAAAACATATAAATCTAGGTAGCATACTAGCTCTACAATGTATGCCTTGTATGATTGTTCTAATGATCAACTCCATATTCCTCTCCTTGCTTTGAAAAATCATGTAGTTCCTCTCTTGCCAAATATAGTAGATTGTTGATGCAAGAGTCATTCTGTATACTTCTGCTTGTATGGTTTTGTTTGAATCATGCTCTACAGCCCATGCCAATTCCTAATTCCATCCATTACTGATTCTATTTATTGCTAGCCAGTGCAGAAGTTTTTTCCATATCCCTTTTGAGAATCGACAGGTGAAGAATAGGTGCTGGTGTGATTCATTTTCTTCCTTGCAGAGTGGACATATTACTTCACTTGTGATTCACCATTTTTCCAATCTATCTCTGGTGTATAATCTTCTATGAATAGCCAGGTACAGTGCAAATATCCATTTAGGATTTCCTTGGTTATTGCATGTCATTCCTCCAGGGAACCTTTATATACTTCCCTCTTAGCTTCTTATACATTTCTTTAATACTAAATTCATCTGCCTCTAAAATTTCTGCAAAATGCAGTCCCTTTTCTTCCAGCCACTTTCCTGCTTGCATGATTTTCCTCACTATCCAAGAAGCCTGATTTTCTCTCACTTCCCATGGTCTCCTAGACTCCTACCTTTGAGGTAGAAGGTATGTACCCAAATAATCCATAATTTATTTTTCTTCTTGCTTAGTTCACACAAGTGTTTTAGCAGAGCTACTTTGTTCCACACATATATATCAGTAACATTGAGTCCTCCTGCAACTTTTGGCCAACAAAGTGTGTCCCATGCTATAAGAGCCTTTCCTTTAGCTTGTACCTTTCCATTCCATATGAACCTTTTACATATAGTCTCTATTCTTTTGAGAATTTGCTTTGGTAGCAGAAAGATTTGTGTCCAGAAAGCTTGCATAGCTGTTAAAATACTATTAACCAATGGTAACCTTCCTGTATAAGACAAGAATTTGACTGTCCATGTTGTAATTTTGTCCAATAACCTGTCTATTAATGGTTGGCATTGCCCTACTGACAGTTTCCTTGAACTCGAAGGCACTCCAAGGTATTTGAAAGGGAGTAGTCCTTTTACAAAACCTGTTTGCTCCAATATTAATTGTTGCATCTCTTTTAACACTCCTCCAAAGTAAACACAACTCTTGGCCTGATTTTCTCTGAGTCCAGACACCTTTGAGAAAAGCTGGAAACACTCATATAAAAGAGTATTTGATGTTATATATCCTCTACTAAACAACAATAGATCATCAGCAAAACTTAGTTGTATGATGTGTTGTCTATGTCATCTAGGATGATACTTAAACTTTGGATTCCTTCTCAGTGTTTTCAATAATCTTGTGAGGTAATCCATGGCAAGGACAAACAAATAAGGTGACAGTGGATCTCCTTGTCTCACCCCTCTCTTTGCTTGAAAAGGTGCACTAGGACATCCATTGATCAATATTGAATAAGACACAGTCCTGACACAACTCACTATCCATCCTAAGAACTTTTGAGGAACATGCATACCAGCTAGTACGTCCTCTAGAAAATGCCATTCCAAAGAGCCATATGCCTTCTGCATATCTATCTTGAACATACATCTAGGTGAGGTTCCTTTTCTTCCATATCCTTTAACCAGTTCATGACTGAGGAGCACATTATCAGTCAACATTCTACTAGGTACAAAAGCAACCTGTCCTGGATCAACTAGATAGTTCATGACACTATAGAGTCTTTTTGTGAGCATCTTTGAAATGATCTTATACAAAGTAGTGCAACAAGAAATGGGCCTGCATTCTTTTATAGAAGTGGGATGTTTTACCTTAGGAATCAAAGTGACAGAGATTCTATTTATGGGAGGATACATTTTAGTTGTAAGAAAGAATTGTAAAACAGCTGCTATTACCTCATCCCCTATGATTTGCCAAACTTTTTTGAAGAAATAAGAGTTGAACCTATCCTCTCCTGGTGCTTTTGAATCCCCAATGCTCATAAGATCTTCCTTCACATCAGTATCCTTGAATGGTTGAATGAGGAACAATTGTTGCTCTCTTGTAAGGACTGGTCCATCTTTTAGAACTTCAGGATGTGTAGCTTCCATGTGTTTATTGCATTGACGTAGCAACTTTTGATAAAAGCCCACAGCCTCCTTTGTAACATCTGCTGCATCCCTAATAACAGTCCCATCTTCTCTTGTAAGCATGTTGATCTGATTTTGAGCCTTCCTTCCTTTCATACTAGCAAAGAAATAAGCATTGTTAGCATCCCCACTTTGAGCCATTGTACTCTAGACTTTTGCTTATATATGTTCTCTTCAATCATACTCCACTTTGCCAGTTTAGTTCTCAGTAGTTTTTCCTCATCAATGATGTCTTGTGGTATTGTCCCTACTCTCATATTCCTTTGTGTATCTATGAGCTCTCTTCTAAGTGTTTGTACTTTTTTCGAGACTCCCATAAACTCTTTTTTATTGATCTTTTTCATCTCTATCCTTACCATTTTCAGAGTCCTCCATACCCCTTTCATGCCTCCTCATAAAGTCTGCCAGCTAGCTTCTACCCTTTCCCTGAAGTCTGGATGTTTTCCTATGGAATTATAAAATCTGAAAGGTCTCTTCCTTGTATCTCTTTACTCCTCCAGTATCAATCCTTGAGGGGAATGATCTGAAAATTAAGGCTCCATAGCACTTACCTGTAGTGTATCCATCTTGTTCACCAACTCAACATTAACTGTAGATTTGTCTATTCTGCTATATACATGTCCATTGGTCCATGTATAATTCCTCCCTCCTATCTGCAGTTCAATAAGGTTGGAATTAGTCACACACTCCTTGAAATCTCTTATTTCTGCATCCTGTACCTGACTACCAACTATTCTATCATCTTGTGCTAGTATAGAATTGAAATCCCCAATAATCAACAATGGATCATTAATTTGGCTACTCATCTGATGAATTGCTACCCTTAATGAAGTCCTGGTATTGATAGTATGTAAGCCATACACAACAGTAAGCTGAAACTGTGTATTATTTATTTCCACCAAACCATGTATGTATTGTTCAGCATCTGCCACCTTTTTGAAACTAGCTTCTTTTGGATTCCATATCACCCATATCCTTCCTCTTATATTTGTGTTAGCAGTAGGACACCACTCCCATCCTGGTAAACTTCTATTAATAATATGATTTTCACTATCTTGTCTTACTCTATGCTCACAGATTACTATTAAGTTCACCTTATTCCTTCTCACAAACAACCCAACTCCTTTTGTTTCATCTCCTGATTAAAGCCTCTCACATTCCATGTTACTATCATGAATTGATGGTTGCATAGATGTCATCTTCATTCCACCACTTCCTTCTCCACTCATTTGTCCTTTCTCATAAGTCATGACCCCTGCTGTAAGACCCTGTCCTGCTCTTTCTCCTTGTATATTTCTATAGTTCCTTCTAATAGAAGTTCTATGTCTTACAGTATGCCACTCTCCTTGACCCTGTGTTGCTTCATCCTTATCCTTAGTTGATTGCTCTTGCTGGTTTGCTTCAACATGTTTAGTATCACATCCTTGCTCCTTGTTTGTAGTGGGTACCCATTCATTCCTCTGCACTGGCCCCTGATTTTTCTTTTGGAACTGTATAGGTGCCTCTAGTTTTTCCACACACGAATGCCCCACTTGTAGACATTTCTGGAAAAATATTGGCTTCCATTCATACCAGACTTTCTGCTCTACTACTCTTCCTTTTGTATCCTGTATTTTAATCACCTTTGCCAGGGGTCTAGTAACATCTATTTCCACTAATATTCTGGCAAACGAGATTCTACTGACTTGAGTTGTACATTCATCTGCATACAAAGGCTTCCCCAAACTACTACCTATCTTACTCAATACAATTGAATTCCAACAGTTAAGTGGCAGATTTGAGAGATTAATCCACAGTGGAATGATGGTGAGCATTTCCTCTTTGAAGTTGAACTCCGGCACCCATTGTTTCATTATAACAGGTCTTCTAAGTAAGTGGTGAGGTCCAGAACATAGCACCTTATCCCTTTCTTCCTCATTAGCAAACCTCACAACAAAATACCCATCTACATGGTATAGAATTACAGGTTTTGTGGAGAAAGTACCTTGTCCCATTATAAATCTCTCCATGGCTCCAATAGTTGGAGTTGTTCCCACCACATAAACTACTATTGATTGAGCCCATTTCTCATTATCCTGAGCTACATCCTCAGGTAAAATTTCTACTACTTTTTCCCCATCCACTATCACAGGTGGAATGTAATTTAGATTCATACCTCGAGTCGCCAATCTATTGGTAGCAAACAGATATGCCCATGACTTCTTCACTTCTTCTCCATTCAATTCCAGCTTCCTCTACGTTTTGTTTGGTGTTTTCCCCTGAGTTACTGTTCCATTGCTTCCTAACAAATTCTGTTGTAGCCTAGATCCAGTTCCTCTTTTGTTTGAGAGCTCTGGCCATTGCTCCTCCATTTCTGTTTTCCCTTTCCCCTTGCTAGCATCAGTCATCAGTTGTATTTGTGGTCCGTCCGGTGTGAGCATCTGTACTTCTTCAATTGTTTCACTCCTAGTTAACTACCCAGTTGCCAAGCTGCTGGCTATTCCATGGTGTATCTCCTCCTCGCGATACCTTTGGTTAGCTCTTCTTGGTCGTTCCCTCTCCATTTCCGGCAAGGTGCAACTTAGTGCACACTAAGTGCGCCGAGAGAGAAAAGAGAAAGTTTTTTCTAATTATTATATTGTTTACGTGTAGAAGATCACGTTTTGCTCTCCTTCTCTTTTCATTAATAACAACATGAAAATATTTTGTATTGGAGTCTCCATCCTCTAACCATCTGGTATTTGCTCTTTGTCTGAGAATGGACTGCTCACATTTCAACCACCTAGTATGTTCAGCTTGAGTTTTATGAACTTGAGGCCTCAAATCATCATTATCATTATCAATGTAATCAATTTTATGATCCAACATCTTAGCTTTCCACTCTCTGACCTTATAAAAAACATTGTCAATTCGCTCTCTGACAAGAGGCTAAGTTTGCGACTCAGATTTTTCATTTTGAGATGTAATCTTCTCATACTATTACCAACCTCTTCTTCATTCCAACCTTCTTGTACCATGTCTTTAAAATTAGGTTGGACAATTCAGAAATTCAAAATTTTGTAATACCTGATTTTAGTATGTTCTAAGGCAGAGCATTTTACAATCATAGGAGTGTGGTCAGATCCAGTGGTTCCCAAGTGTTCAATGCCAATAATGGAAAAACTATCAGTCCAGTGCTGATTAATAAACGTTCTGTCCTGCCTTTTCCCTATTCTTTTGCTTCTTTCCCTAGCATTACGCCATGTGAACCTGAGGCATTTGTGAGCATTGCAATTTGCAATTTAAGCTACAACCTTCAAAATCAAGACCTTTTTTGTATTTGTCCATATGACAAGCATCAACAAAAGGTTCCTGAGTTGCTATAATTTGATCAGTATTGTGAATTCTGGATAAAAACTTTAGTCTTTCAAAAGCCTATTTAGACTTTACTCCTCTAATATTCCAAATAATTGTACTAATCATTAAAAATATGAGTAGAAGATGTTCCACCAATTTGAAATGGTTTCCCCATTGCCCTTGTAATAGGGCCTGGTTTTGCAAAGTCTTTGTGATTAATTACATTTGTATTCCTTCGTACTGACCTTGGAGATAAATTACAATTGTTGATCAGAGATTGTCTATGTTGAGAAACTGCATCTTCCACCTTTTCACCTTTCCATGAAGTTTTGGGAGCAAAGGCATCAATAAGAGCTAGCGTCCTCATAAGAAGAGTCACGTTCTTCATTGATCAGAGCCAGGCCTCCTCGACTCTGTATTGCTTTCCTATTCTACACCATAATCAGGATCATATTCACGTTCTTCATTATCTCATTGCGATGTTGTCTTCATTGTTGGCATGGTTCTCATCAGTCGGAGTTATAACTTGAAGTGGCACATCAACTAACAAATTAGGACTCCATAATTGGACTTCAAGGTTAATACCTTGAGCTTCATTGTGAACATTCTTATTTCGTTGGTCGCTTCCTAGATAAAATGAGACAGGAATTGTCGAGCACATATGGAGATCGATTTGGTTTCCAATTTGCTGGCAGAATCTCTTTCAAGCTTAGTTAGTTTGTCTTGTGCATAAATTTCAGCATCATCTTTAGAATTGACAGTTTGATATTAATATTAGTTGAACTACAAGTATTGCTATAGAAGAAGCAATATTGGCAGCACTGCTAGCTTTTTCCATATCCTCAGAATAACCTGATGATTGCAATTGTTCAACCAAACAGTACATTTGTAATTACAATGTGGCAAACAAACAGGTCAACATAATTACTATTCTAATAATTACACCAATTTCAATTACCTGATGACTTTCCAAATATACCCTTAGGTCTTCCATAATATAGGCAAATACTGAAATGCTCACTCTAGTTTACTCATTGTGAAACATCACAAACCGGATAAATGTATTGATAGTACTATTAGCTTAAGCCCTCCCATTAGCGTAACTAGCAGACTATCAGCTTTGCCACTATCTTGTATGAATATCAGTATCTTGTTAACCAAAAAAAAAAAGAAATTAAAAAAAAAAAATTAGTGCATACAATTGGATAGACTAATCCCATTATTGAATTGCTCCCGGTATAGAATAAAATACTATTCTACAATACTTTTAACTGAAATTGTAGAACTTCAATGAACTCAACAAAACGAACATATATACTTGACACATACTTAATTTTGAAAAGACTATGCACAGAAGAAGGGGATTAATTTTCAGTGAATATTATGTTGTCGTAAATTAATATTAGGAAAAAAAATCAAATATACAAATTTTCAGAGAACAAATTTGATGCACTGTTTTAGAACTATGCCCTTTACCAGATGCACCATTCAACATATTGTTCATAGGATGACAAGTGTAATACATATTAATATTTTAGACTTATACACCTATACACCAAAGTTTTAACCGAGGTAAGTGGATGCCGAGGCACCCTCACCCAGATCCGCCCCTGCCTACAAACATATTATGATTGTGAATAGAGATGAACTCAACAAATTCCTAGAAGTCGATCCTCCATAAACGTTATGATCGATGAATGACCTATAACTTTTATAAAATATAGAAACTATATAGTAATTAAAATACTAAATACCAACGTATATATGAATGTCCACGAAGTTCCAAATGGATTTCCAAACTTTAGATACATGATGTTAGGATAACATATAATGATTCAGTAGTAGCAGATTAAAGATAAATAATAATAATAATAATAATAATAATAATAATAATACAATGTCTTCCTTTCAAGACTGCCACGATTGAATCTAATTATATGTATCATCTATTTTTATCCTTGCCAAAATATACGTCCATTATATGTTTACGCCATAAAATCATCTTAAGAAAACAAAAAGGGTGATAACATATAGAGTATCTATAATGATCATGAGGAAGCTGAATTTATGTACAAACACATATATTATTTATTTATTGATAAGTGCTTATGCTCCCAGATGTTTTGATGATCTCCTCACAAGTGCAGGGACCTGGTCCTCTGCAGAGTATGAATACTTGTCCAGTAGCAAAATGCTATACAACTGTAAAAACTGTCCGTGTCAGGAAGTTGGTGAAGCTGCAGAGTACTTCATCAATCAGGAGCGACGAGGCTGTTTGAACGTTGGGTAATAACTCTTCATGGTATATATCAAACAACAAACAACAATATTCATCATTCATTCAAAGAGAGATACCTTCAAGCTTCAAAAATAGCAAGGGACCTGATAGAAGTGTTTCTATTTCTTTCTGTTTCTGCTGTAATTTTGGTTGCTTGTAATAGTGCGTATATATTGAAGGAATCGTTTCACTTGTGATAGAAATGTTTCAAACTTGTGTGAATCATTGTAAGAACTAGGTTAAGGATAACTTAGTATCTTACTCTAAAGTCTATATTAATCGGTCAGGATTAGTATAGTGGGCAGTGTGGTATATATCTACTCTGGCTCAACTAAGTGATATAAGAGATATTGCTTTTGCTTGAGAAGATTAGTGGAAGCAGTTTGAAAAGTCCTGTTGAGACAGGTCGTGGTTTTACTCCCTTGAGCAAGCTAAGGAGGTTTCCACGTAAAGTTGCTTGCCAATCTTTACTTTCAGCATTTGTTCTTTACTGTCTATTGTTGTAACTGTATTGAGGACCTGGTCCATCGACTTAAGTGGACGCATACATTCCAACATTTATTGACTTGATGCAATATTAACCAATAGATATATGATTTTTCGGCGATGATATGGATCTATTTTTTCTTTAGTTAATTTTGGTAAACATCGATCCCAACTATAGACCAATCATTATTGAAATTATGATAAATTTGTTAGATGTTATCTTTCATTTTTAGACGCTCTAATCTTTCTAAAGAAGAATTAGCTTATGTATATTGCAACATCAATTTTTATTAGAATTTTCGGAAATGCAACTAAAATATGTCTATTAATATGATCAAACTACAATAAGTTTTTTTTTTTTTTTTTTAATTTGCGAAGTTGGTCTTATTCATACAACTCTGAAAAGCGCAGACTTATTCACTAGTATTTTAATAGTAAGATACGTATACAAATTCAGACATCATAACTTAATTAAAACACAAGGATGGCCTAAATTTTTTATGTTAGTTGGATCTTTTCTACATTTTTACTAGTAAAATTGTGGATAAGATGTTGAAATTTTTCCATGGCTTGTTGAGGCAAATTTATAGCTATCACAATACTCTTTTCTCCCATGTTCTTGTTGAAGGACCAGAAAAAACTGGCAAAAGAGAAAGGACTTCTATCAACCCCACCCAAAATAGGCTTTCCCCATCCAAAATCAACTTCATCAAGATCAAGTATTGCATCATTTGTGATGAGAAAATTCCAAGATTTAGTCCATGGTCGTCACCTATTAATCACCATATAATCTGCCAATGATTTAATATACTCTTCGTTCACTTGATTCTTAGCTTGTTTAATCAACTCAATTGCATATGTTAATGGATTTGAACATAACCATCCAGCTTTTGATACGGCTGCTGGAGTTGCAAATGCATTGCCATAATATCCAAGTGGTAGTTCCATTTTTTGTGGTCCTACACGTACATTAACTACATATGACAAACGAACATTCTCTTCAGGATTTATTTCAAGTGCAATTGTACGATATTTCCAAAGAAACGCAACTAGTAACTCGAATCTTCCAATTGAACCATACCCTGGTTCTAATAATTGATCTTTAATGGCTTCAATCTCCTTATTTCCAAAGAAAAATGAGTGTTGGATTAATTTGTCTTCCATAGCTATCCATGAAAATTTGGACTGAACTTGCTCATCAAACTCATTATGTGTGCATGTAATGCATGGTGATGATCTAGCACTTAAGAGATCCCTTTGCCATACAGGTAGTATGGAAGGTGCAGAAGCTCCTTGAATTAATTCACTTAATGCATTTAGAAACATTTTGAAGCCATAAGCATCCATCATAGTGTGATTAACTTTGAATCCAACAACAAATCCACCACATGTAAAATGTGTCACCTGTGTATATATAAAATGAATAGTGATTTAGTTTTAAAATGAAATCCAATGATTATCTCAAATATAAGTATCTCAAATGCCATTGTTGTAAAACTGCTCAAGCTGATAATTGGTCTTAAGTGTGACACGTTCAATAACTCAAACCTTTAGATGAGATAGTCACATAGTTTAAATGATATCAGAGCAGACAGAAATACTCTCTGAGAATCTCACCACCATAGACATTATCAAAATAGAATTTTCACAAACTCGGCCCATGAAAATGAATCATGGAAGATATTCAGTTGATCATGGATCCACCTTCTCTACCCTTTCTCTACTTAAATATCATGTTTTATTCTATGTTACGATTCAAATTAGTGACGTGTGCCTAACCAACACATTACACACTACACTCTTATAACTAGACCAAAGCTTGGAGTTGATAAATGTGTATTTATAATGAGGAAATAGATATAATATCAAGCAAACCAACGTAAAAGAGGTATACATATTGCCAATACAATATTGATTGATTACCTGAACTAACATCAATGGACAACCAATAATCCCAACAGATCCTGGCTCATTATAAAGTAACTCTTCTAAGTATGGACATGGTGGTAGTATAGAGTCACCTAATTTCTCAAGCTCCACATTAGCATCGGCTTCAATAAACATGATTCCTTCACTATTACAATTTACAATAAGCTTCCTATTAGGTCCTTCAATGATCCTACCAGCTAATGGATAGTAAAACACAAGTGTTTTGGACAATCCATCTTTTATGATCTTTGCATGATCTTTCCCTTTCATTGAAGAATTGTATTTGTAAAACATTAGTATTGGCATTTGAAAACGAAGTCCTTCTTGATCATCTATATCTGAAAGATATAATATTTTCTTAGGTATTTTATTTTGTGGAACTATCAATTCAGGCTTCCGTCTACTACTTGAGATCACTAAAGGTTTGGGAATAATTGCCATGATATAGATACCAATTTGAGCAAGTGTAGTTTTTGAGTTAGAATTTTGGATGAGTAATGCAAAAGGAATTATTGGGTAAAAACCATCTTACATATAGCATTATATTTTTCTTTCTTGAGGATCACTTTACGAAACACAATTTGTTTATATAATATACAAGTCCATAGTACTTGATAATTGTGCAATTTAATTTATGTGTCAAAAGTCAAAACGTACGGCAACTTTTACCTAAAAATCTCTAAAGTCAATTTGATCTTGCAAATATTAAACAAGGAAATAGGACATGCAATTATAAGATTCAATACAGGAAAAGACTCAAATATACCATCGAACTTTCAGAAGGTTCATTTATGTCATCCGTTAAAAGTTTGGCTCATCTATGCTATTAATGTTAAAGAAAAGGTTCGTCCATGCCATTTTTTTTTAACTCCAGTTTTGCAAAACCACTTTTTACACACTCAACAAGGTTTAACATTTTTCAATTGATGTTTTTGAATCAAATGTACTCTTTTTGCTTGTTCTTCCTTGAGAACATCAAAAACACATGAAGAACATAAATAACTCTCAAATTTTTAACAGATTCAATTATTCATAGAATTATCTCAAATTCTGGCTACATCATTAATTTCTTTTTTGTAAAAAAAAAACAAAATTCTAAAATCATTTGTAGAGTTTAAAAAACTCATCTGTATTAAAAAAAATATTCCAAAAAAAATAAACATCAGTCCCAAAAATACAAAATTTTGCTTTAATTCATGTTTTTGTAGTTGTTTTTGACATTATTTCTTTGTTCCCTACTGTTTTTTGAGTGTATGTTCAAAATTTCAAATGATTTTAAGTTGTGGAGAAAATTCTACCATTAACATGTTTAAGTTTTGAAACTTTGAAGAAATTTCAAGTGGGTCTTGTTGAGTTAGGTTGAATTCGCTCTCAAAAGATATTGAGTTTAATTGGTATCTATCTCGAAGGGAAACTACTCCTGAAATTTGAGGTAATTCCGTGAAGAATTAAAGAAGTTTGAAAATTTGGGAGTTGTTTATGTTCGTCGTGTGTTCTTAAGGAACAACAAGTAAAAAGAGTACATTTGATTAGAAACCTTCAATTAAAAAGTGTTAAACCTTGTTTGGGTGTAAAAAGTGGTTTTGCAAAACTAGAGTTAAAAAAATGGCATGGATGAGCCTTTTCTTTAACAACATGCAATGACATAAATGAGCCAAACTTTTAATGAATAACATAAATGAGTCTTTCTGAAAAGTCGATGACATATTTGAGCCTTTTTCCCTTCAATATATGATGAAACAAGCTAATGTGAAAAGTCTCACAAGATTGAGGATCACTGGCAAAGATGGCTAACTCTAGCCAAATTAAACTTCCTTTGTGTTCGACTCCTTCTAGCAGCTACCTAATGGGGCTAAGGGTCCTTCTTATTTGGACAAAAGCTAAATGGCTTCCACTAGATTCAAATATGACAAGACCACTTTTTTCATTAGCTAATTTACTTGTTTCTATTTGTGAGGGGGTTAGTTTGTAGATAGTAATTTTCTAGCCCTTCTTTTTCGAAGGATAAAAGTTTTATTCTTGTGTTGTATACTGAAGTAAGATCGAGCGTATCTCTTATACTTATTCTCATGATATGCAATATCATAAAAGTTAATATTAAAAAAAAAAGGAGTGCGGATCTAGTCTAGATATAGTCTCAACTTGTATGATGGTTGTAATAGCTTGATTTAGCATGTTCAATATTGATTCTAATTTCTCTTAGGTTAGCTAGAACCCACCTGTCAATCTTAGGGTTGACATTATACAACAACTATATATAGATACCATGCACTCTATATACCATTACGCTACTTATTAAGTAATTACAAATAAATTTCTTGATAAATAATATTTGATATAAAAAAAGTAACTAACTTGTGAGATGGTGTTGGAAAATCAATATACTATCAATTAGGCTATGTCAATTTTGTGTTTATCTCACAACACATACATCCACCATTGACGTGGATCACTAAGCTTACAGAGGAAATAGAGAAGGAAAGGAGAGAAGTTGTTTTATTGGATCTGAAAATCACAATTGCAATTACATGTGCTTTTCTACTTATAGAATTAGTTGTTAGCTATTAGTTGGATCCACGTGGCAATGACTATAATTAACCAACTAATCTGTAACTAACTAACTAATTGATTCTCCTAGAAACAGTTAATTCAATACACCCCCTCAAGCGGTAGGGTGAAAGACATCTAGAACTCCAAGCTTGGATAGAAGAAAATGATGTTGTGCAACTCTTTAGTCAACAAGTCAGCCTGTAGCAAAGTGGTAGATAAATGTGCAGGTTTAATCAGCCCTACCTGAAGTCTCTCCTCACAAAATGGCAGTCAATTTTAATATGCTTCGTGCGTTCATGGAATGTGGGATTTGAAGCTATTTGTATCGCAGTTTTGTTGTCACAGAATAGGTCTATAGGTGTAGGAACTTTAACACCAATATACTGTAGCAGACTGACTAGCCAAATGACTTTAGACACAACTGCAGCCATGCTCCTATACTCAGATTCAGCTGAGCTGCGACTAACAGTGTGTTGCTTCTTTTATTTCCTAGAGATTAAGGAACATCCTAGCTGAATCACAAACCCTGTCACTGATCTCCTAGTGTTAGGGCATGCTGCCCAATCTGAATTATGATAGGTACTCGACTGAAGGGCAAAACCTTTCTTCATAAAAACTCCCAATCTTGGAGAATGTTTGAGATACCTAACCACTCTAAGGGTTGCATCCCAATGAGACCTCTTGGGTTGGTTCATGAATTGACTAAGCAACTCCCAACTATCTTTTGGTAAGCAGAAACATCTTCCAGTAAGTGATCATTAATTACTTTTCCTGCATGATCATCGTAGGCAATACTAGTCAGCTTAATATTGGCTTCTAATGGTATGTAAGCTGACTTTGCTCCACTTAAACCAACGTCAGAGATAACCTCCAACGCATATTTCGTCTGGTTTAGTAGAGCTTCATGCTTGGACCTTATTACCCCTAGTCCTAGAAATAGGTGAGTTTCCCTAAGTCTTTAACTTTAAACTTGCTATGAAGATACTTCTTAGTTGACTGAATAGGATATTGGTTGTTTCCAATGATAAGAAGATCATCTACATATATGAGGATGATCACAATGTTTGATCCTTGTTGCTTGGTGAATAGTGAATGGTCATAGGAACTCTGCTTATACTCATCATCTAAGAGACTTGTTGTGAGTTTGATATTCAATTGTCTTGAAGCATGTTTAAGGCCATATAATGACTTCAAAAGCTTGCATACTCTAGTCTCACCCTGTCTATGGAAACCCTGAGGAAGGTCTATATACACAACCTCATCAAAGTCACCTTGAAGGAAAGCATTACTTACATCCATGTGAAAAGAAATCCCATTCCTTAGAAGCAGTAACACTGATTATAGTCCGAACGGAGACCATCTTGGCAACTGGAGACAAGGTCTCATGGTAGTCTAAGCCTTCTCTTTGAGTATAACCTTTATCCACCAATCTAGCTTTATATTTATCAACTTCACCATTAGCTTTATGCTTGATTTTATACAACCATTTAGCACCTATAGTTTTCTGATCAACAGGCAAGGTAGTCAACTCCCAAGTGTGGTTAGCCTCTAAATCATCTATCTCCTGTTGCATTGCATGGGTCCATTTTGGATCTTGAGAAACCATTTTGAAAGAGGTAAGTTTAGTGACAATGGAGAAATTTACTCAGTAAACTTGATAAGCATTTGACATATGGCTATAAGGGACATATTGGGAGATAGTATATGAGCAGTAGCCTTTGGGTGTGATGGTAGAAACATAGTCACTGATCCATATAGGAGGCTTGGTAGTTCTGACTGGTCTAGTGGGAGAGGAGCTATAGAAACTGAATCAACAANACGTGCCCAGGACTAGTATTACTATAAGTGGGAACAAAAAAGGTTAAAAGTTGAATTACGATTTTATCCCTATTATAAATTAAAATATTATAAAACATTTAATTATTTAATTTAAATATTAAATTGTATCATTTTAATTAATATGTTAATGACTTTTGCACTTCCATAGATTAATTCCTAATTAAAATATCTAATTTAATACATATTTATCATCTATAATTTATATGTATATAATAATAAATTAATAATAATAATCCAAAAATCTCTTCATAAAATGTATAATTAATTAAATATTAAATTATTAAACAATAAACTGACCGTAGTATACTAATTAATACTAATGATATTATCATCATATGAAAAGACAATGTTGTCTTTGTAATTACTACCAGTTTAAAAATGAAAGAAGAGGAAGGGTTGATATTAATTTATTCATTGATTCACTCATATGATAATATCATTCATTTTTGGTCTTTTCAAATTCCTTGGATTAATGGTGAAAAAATATTCTCTTTATAGAATTTATATAAAAAGGCTTAAGTTCGTGACATTACTATTAATGTTATATTCATAGATGATTCACCCTTGACTTTAGCCTTTTTCATATTTTTTGTAAGCTGTACACTATATTTTTTTTTTCCATGATGCAATCATTGCTCTTTTGATTTGGTTTACTTGGTCAGCCAACAACATTTGGAGCATATAGGTAAGGATCATACTTCATTTATCTAGAGATAGTATGAAAAATATTTATGTCACTACTTTTATTTATTGATTTGGATGAACATAATTCAAAATTTTTTATTGCTATTTTTTTTTCCTTACTCGACGAAAATGTTAAAATTCAGTAGCTATGATCTTTTGAATTACTATAAGTTGCGTCTACTAGCTTTAAGTTATAATTTATTATACAGTCTACCTACTAACTATATTTAGATGCTCAAATTTACAGGTTTGGACAATCATTTTCCATATATTCAATAATCAAGTCATTCAAATAGGTCCATTGTCAATCAATTTCAACTTGCACTTTAAATGGCTATACTAAATTCTACAAATATTTATAACACCTTAAATCTCTTCAATCACCCCACATTTGTTGTATTATTTCAACCATATCAAATTATATATATGCTCTTAAATTTGACAATTTAAGGTTGAGTGAGTTCAAGGCACAAGAAGTGTACTTTGAACTATAGAACAAAAGACGTTGGCAAATGATGGCATGAAGATGGTTTATTTCCGATATTATATTACACTGCATAAGACACAATTTTCACTAATTTCTATTTTTTTTTTGCAGGAATTAACTCAACAAGTCAATAACGTTCTATAGGTTTTAACCTTTGGTCAGTAATATCCCTATTTGAAGTGAGAAGATAGAACACTACATGCTTCTTCCTTGTAAGAATTCACTGCTTAGTGTATTATTTATCTTTTTTTTCAATAAAAATACACTAATTTATGTTATTTTCTTCACTTACATTATCTATCATAATCTTCCTTTGAGAAGTCTATGAATTTTGAGATGCAACAACAAACTAAAAGATAAAAAAACATAGATCCAAAAATGGTAGATGGACTGCATGGGGAAGAAGAAGTTGAGATGGTGATATCTAGGTGCACTTGAATTTGAGAAGGCTTGATTTGAAATATGATTTCATGCTCACACAAAATACATTGATGTTGACTTATTGTCATATTATATTTTATGATACAATATACATCATATTCAACTAATATTTTCTACCAAATTTTTAGTTGAAATGACTCATATAAGTAAATCAAATAAAGGATACTTATACATGCACTTATGATTTATATATATTAAATTAATTCTCTTAAGTTGATACAACTTCAACAAACACTACTTTCATCTGACAATAACTACTTGATGGGCCTGAAGTATTTGTAACCATTAATGGTGTTGCTCATATCCACACTATTTGTCGTTGAAATATCATTTAGGTCGAATATTTTTTGATAGAGTAAAAGCACTATACAAGAAAGCGTTAGACAATTTGTTGACTGTATACAACTGCTAACTATAGTAGTAGTTATCAAAGTAATAGAATACAATGCTAAAGGAACTTTCTTTCTTTCTTAAAACTAAGGGGATCATTTCAACTTCATTTGATATTAACTTTTGGTGTGATGTACTTTGTGATGATAGTGAATATCGGTTGAACTATTCATCAATTGAGCATGTATCCTTCACTTTCAGTTTTGGTGTTATTTCTAATGTTTTAAGAAGTTTAAACTATTAGCATCGAATACACGTGCAACGCACGTGCTCAAAGCTAGTATTATTAAAAGTGAGAAGCACCAAAGTGCAAAGTTGGATTACCTTTTTGCCCCTACACTAAATTAAAATGTTGTAAACTATTTATATTAATTAATTATTAAAGTTATTTTTTATTCATTAGTTATGAGTTACACCTCCTCCAATATGGCTTTTAAGCATTTTTAGTTTTCTAAGCATCAAGATAAGTTTTTTAAGCATCAAGATAAGTTTTTTAAGCATCAAGATATTTTTCAATTTTCTAGACGTATACTTAATTAAATTAAATTGAATGGTACAACAGATGCATGGAATCTCTTTAGTTAGGGCATCTCCAACCCTAAACTCTATTTTACTCTCCAAATATACAGTTCTTTATTTTTTCAGACAACCAACTCAAACTCAATTCTCTATTTTACTCTCTAAAAAAGAATATTTTTCTCTCTTCAATAATATATTATTATTTCTATTTCATTCTTATTTTCTTATTTCATAATATAAATCATTTCTTTCTTTTTCCCAAATAATTACTTTATATAATTTTCATGTGATATAAAATTTTATTTTTTCAAATTTTTTATTTAATATAAAATTATATTTTATTTTAAATTTCTAAATAACATAAATTGCAAGAAAATATTATATAATATACAAATTAATGAAAATTCAAATCAAAGTGAAATACAATTACACAAACACTCAACTTTCAAAATTATTACGTTTCTCCCATAAATATTCTATTAATGCATTACGAAGTTCAAAATGAGTATTTTTGTCCTTAATTTTTTATGTCTAGCTAAAAATTGTTCAAATCGGAGACTTTCATCTACCATCATACCCTAATTTTTTTTTGAATAGTGATATGTATGACATTTTTTAGTAGTATAAATGATATAGACTTTAGATTCATACAAAATTATTATTTCTTTGAGTGGATGTTTTTTTGAAGATGTACACGCAATATGTTTAAATAAGATGTTTTAAATATTTCAACCATTTATATCAAGTTTCATATTCGTGAGCATAGATCGATTATATTATATTCCGTAATATGATTATATCTAAATAATTTAATTAATATTTTCCTGTCAAATTTACATATGAAGGACTCGTAATCTTGAATCAAACAAAGAAAGTTGTACGTGCGATTGAATTTTTTTATATCGATTAAATTTTCTAATGCCACTAATTATTAGCTATCTCTATCACAAATAAACACTATTTTTTAAGTGTATCCCATGAAATTGACAATGATGCATTATCCACCTTAAAAAAACATATGTTGATAGTATTTGTACTAACATAAGGAATATGGAAAATGATCTTAAGCAGATCTCAATGGCTATGATGTTTGGTATCACGGGTCTCATGACAAACTACTTGGGTGTTAGTCCCCGGGCAAGCAAGACAACTTGATGGAATTGTTTCAGGCACAAAACTCATTTATAAGAACATGTGGATGTCGTCCCGAAATATTTGCATTCTTTGGATGATTCTTAGCTAAATGAAGTTGTAGAATAGGTTTTTGTTTTTATAGTTTGAGCTCTTTTTACAGGACTATTCTGTCCNAAGGACTTACCTTGAAGAAGAATCTTGAAAAAGATTGAAAGAATTTTGAATGGAAGTCTTCTACTTTGATTTTTCCTTAGGGTTTGAGAGAGAAGAGAATGGGGGATTAAGAGATATAAATCTGATTATTTTGGGTCTTTAATTAGTCAAGAAATTTATTTAGGGTTTTCTTAGAGGTAAAAAGACAAAAATGACCCTTTTTAATATTTTCTCGTCGGCTAATTCGTTACTACACTGTATCATGTTACTAAAATGGTCATAACTTTTTACTCAAAACTCAGATTGTTGCAAAATTGGTGGCGTTAGAAAGAAGATTAAAATATCTTTAATTTGATAGGCTATGGGTCACGTAAATCTTTATATTCTAAGAGATATAGTCATTTGAAGTTGATCCAAGTAAAACCTTACATCAAAACTTAATCGGTATGGAAGCTTTGAACTCAACTTTGTGCTAAGGGATTCTAGTGACCTTAATTCAAAACCAAATTCATTCCCACACTAAAAAATTGAACTTTACACATATGAGCAATTTAAGAATCACCCGGTATGGTCATATTCACAAATGAAGATTGGTTCAAGTCTAACTTAGAAATTTTTGGGGTGTTATAATATCTCCCCCTTGGAATCATTCGACCTCGAATGACAGCTGGACCGAGAATGGAAAGGAAAGGAGTTACTCTTACTATATTTCTGACTTCTGAACTTACACACTAACATAGGTGGAACTGATTCATACTAAGAGTTTGGAACTGTCTATAGCACATAAGTCAAGAGCGATATTGTTTTGAACATAGTCACGCTCTATCTAAAGTTATCTTATATGAATCAAAGGAATCTGTGCATGAAGTAAAAATAGAGCTACTATGCCTTAAGCGATAGACTGATAGCTTTGAAACTTAGAAACACTTCTCAAATATGCTCTTCTTTCTTATTACCACACTTCATTGGCTGCAACTTATAGCCCCCACAAGGGTATATGACTACTCTTACCAAGGTCTGTCTTTAACTGTATGCCCTTACTATATTCCAGCCTAACTCAAAATCACAAAGTACTTAACATAAGGTGATTATTCTAATCTAAATCACAAGATTCGGGTTTTATACTTCTATAGGAAATCTCACCCCCATAATACTTCTCCTTATAATCGCATTCAACCAACCTTGAGCCTAAATCAAGAAACACCTATGGATCATGCATTTATCCATATGTTAACAACACCACATTCAAGCCTAGTAATATAATCACTCAGCGGACTCCTACTAACCAATCCTTCTTAAAGTTTCTCATTCTCTCATCATCTCCACCAACTGAAAAATTCACGCATTACTATTAAGAACTAACTAACTTCTTTAACCTAACTATTACTCATAGTAAAACATCATTCATCCTTCCCCACTTTTATATATAACCTTAGATGGAATAAGCACACTACTGCTACCAACATAAGAAACATCAACATTCCCCTTCTATCATCACTCAACCACTGTCATCAACATCACTCTCAAAATAAAAAGGATCATCGAAAGATCTTTAGGGTGAAAGATCATAAGCACGATTCATTTGAGAACTCTGATGTAAGAATACGAATGACGTAACATTATATTGTTAGCTATTGAGAGTAAATTATGAATTTGTGATACTGAGCATACTATGAGACATGAGTGCTTATATGCATAGGTTCATATCATGAGGCTGGTATTCATAACTTTATGGAGTAAGATTGAGATCAATGGGCTAAAGTCTTTGCCCCTCATTCTAGGAATTGAGTGTAGATGTGAATCTATCTAAAGTGTATGGCCATAGTTCATAGACACAATTCTGATATCAGAAACATCAACATGATGTTGTAATGACTAATTGAGGAATACACTAGAGTATGAATGGGTTGATATAACACTATAATTCTTTCTGAACACATCATTATCATCAGATTCTTAATACTGGACTTGGTTTCTCATCTTATCAACTTCCCCTTAGGTCCGAAGCTGATACTTTAAAGTTATGGATCTATTCCATCTTTTTTAAACTACTCTATATTCAATTTACTCTAATACTTGGGAAAAGATTATCTCATGGGTAGTGAAATCTCCATAACCAGGTACTAAGACTCCTTCTAAGACCTCTTCCTAAGATGCTTCTATGAACCTCTTCTCATTGACTTATAAGGATGTTTCATCTAACTCTTAAGGAAAACAAATAATGCTTACATCGGCCTATTCCATATTGATAGCTTAAATATACTATCTAGGCACACATGGAAAATCATTAACTTACTTGGAGCCTCATCCGACTACATGCTATCTCGGGTACACCCCTTTATGCTCTTGCTAATTTAATGACTTAGCCTCACTCATTGCTCTCATCTAAAAGTTAGGATCTCTTACTTGTACTTCCATATTCATTGCAGCTAACATCTCAATTCCCCACCTACTCTATGTCAAGTCTACCAGATTAGATCTCAAACTAACATCATCACCCTCATGATGTCATTCTTTTGATCACAACACTCATCTCAAATTCAAGATTAATGTTTATTACTAAACTCGGATATCAATATGATTGTTCGCTTACTATACTAAATTACCACTACTAGATAAAAATTAAGAAACACTCACCCACTAAAACCTCGTGAAAATTAGTCAATCTTTATCTCTTAGTCTTCATACTTACAATTTACCATCACACTTCCTTTCACAACTTAAGTACTATTTACTCAGTCACTATGCATCATTGCCTAACTAGTTCTGTAACCCTCTGAATATTATGGGCTCTCCCTTAAAAATCATAAGCCTAGCTTAGAGCTATCACCTCATGAATACTCTGCTCTTTTATTCTACACATATACTTGGCCTTCACTAACACAATGTTACATTGACATAAACTTCTTTCTGGTTAACGTATACTCTAATTCATTCATACTAGTAACTCTTACTCTAGCTTCTATCATGAAATCTTCACAAACTCATCACTTCTTAGTCTATCCATAAAGAAAAACTCCTCATTAATGTATCCATCTTGAAAGGAAAGTCAGATTCTTTGAAACTGACATCCCTGTTAACAAAAAATGTTGTCATCCAGATCATACAACATGTAGCTTTTTTGAGTCTCAGAATAACCAATCATAACAACCATCCTTACCCTTGCAGCAAACTTATCACCTCTAGGTAGTTTGCTAACATAACATAGACAGCCAAATACCCTTAGGTGATCAAGGTTGGCCTCCGTACCATATAAAAGTGCATAAGGTGTCTTACCTTTGAACACTTGAGTAGGTAGTCTATTGATCAAGTAAGCTGAGGTCCTGACACAGTCACCCCAAAAACTGATGGGCACTTCACATTGGAATTTCAAGGCTCTAGCCACTTCCAAGATGTGCCTATGCTTTCTTTCCACTGTACCATGTTGTTGAGGGGAGTAAGGACAACTACTTTGATGGACTATGCCACGAGAAACTAACATGTGCTCACACTGGGAATTAAAGAATTCAGTCCCATTGTCAGAAATCAAAGTTTTGACACAAGTACCAAATTGAGTCTGAATCAAGCACATTTTTTTTCAATACAGTAGTAACTTCACATTCAGACTGTACCAAACAAACCCAAGTATATTTGCTGTAATTATCTACTGTAGTAAAAAATAATATTTCTTGTCATAGGTAGGCCTTCTATAAGGTCCCCATAAATCTACATGTAACAGATCAAAACATGCAGTTGTTTTACTACAACTGGTGGGAAAGCTTAACCTAAGATGCCTAGCTAGAGGACATATGTGACATTTGTCTTGTAGTTTGGTGGTTACACATTTATTAAGAGAGGGTATATGTTGCATAACAGTTATGGGAGGGTGACCTAATCTGAGGTGCCAAAGTACTCCTTCTGCATAGGGCTTGAGACTAGCAACATTGTTAGTTGGAGTAATCTTCTCCCGTAAGAGATATAGACCTTCCTTTTCTCTACCAATCCCCAAGACCTTGCCATTGTAAAGTCCCTGAAAGACACAAAAATCATGGAAAAATAGAACAACATATGACAAGTCCGTGGTTATCTTAGACACTGAGAGAAGATTGAACTTGAAATCAAGAACATGAAGGACATTCTAAATCTTAGAAGTCCCAAAAATAGAAGCATCCCCTGCACTTGTGGTCTGTGATCTACACCCAGTTGGCACTTGAACTTTATCACTAAGGTGATTTTCAAGTTTCCTAATGTCAATAACAACTCTTTACAAGGTTTAATTTGATGAGAAGATCCAGAGTCAACAATCCACTCATAAGTAAAAATATTGGATAACAATGAATGTCTACCTGCCATGTTAGATACACATTCACTACTGGTTGTAGGGTGATCTTGTTTGCCAAGCAGTTCCTGATACTGTTGCTCTGTGAGAAAGTAACCTGATCCATGACTGGGATGGTATGGTCTTGAACTTTGCAGATTGTTTGGTTTTGCATTGGAGCTAGAGTTTGCTATTGATTTGAACTGAGCAAGAGGTGTCTGATGTGCCTGCTGGGAGGACTTCCTCCTGCTCTTGAAGTCCTGAGGATAGCTGACTACTCTATAGCAATAATCCTTCAGATGAACTTTGTAACCACAGTGAATGCAAGGAATTCCTCCACCTATAGCTCCTATAGATCCTCCAGAGTTTCCTTGCTTCTTTGGTCTGTAACCTTGAGTCCTACCAGCCAACATTGTCAAGGGATCCTTGTGAACATCAACTACACCCAATGATATTTTGCCCTCCTCTTTAGTCATGATCGCATAGGCTTCATTCACTGTTACATTTGCATTTCTAGAGAGAATGCTGGTCCTCGGACTGCAGTAACTCTCATTGAGTCCCATAAGGAACTGCATCAATCGTTGTGATTTCAGATTGTCTACATAGAGATTAGACTCTTAACAGTCACAGGAAGGTAGTGGAACATGACATCAATTTCATTCCATAGATCCTTCATCTTTGAGTAATAACATGTCACAAAGTCAATTCCCTATTTCAAATTTGCAATTTCACTCCACAGATAGTAGATCCTAGTCAAATTCGATCAGTCAAATTGCTCCTTGAATTCTTCCTAGACCTTCCTAGCCGTCGAAGCATAAACTATGCTAGGAACCAATTCAACATAAACAATGCTACCAATCCAGGATAACACGATCACATTGCATTTTCCACATAATTCCTCCAGTTCTCCTCTAAATTTGCTCTTAGGGCAAGTACCATCTAAAACCCAAGCTTATATCTTTCCCTTGCAGAGCTAGTTTCATCGATCTACTCCACAGGGAGTAATTATCTGGTCCTGTGAGTTTAATCGGATTTATTACCAGTCCTAGAGAATCAGAAGCTTGAAGGTAGAAAGGGTGATAATGATCAAGTACTGATGTAGCTGGAGCTGCCATGGATGCAGTAGGTTGGTCCTCTTGCATCTCTGCACCTATTGAATAGTTGCGATGAACTCAAAACTCTATGCTCAGCTGGAGGTTATATCGCTACTTTGATACCATATCAATTTTGTGTTTATCTCACAGCTCATACATCCGCCATTGATGTGGATTTCTAAGCTTACAGAGGAAATGAGAGAAACTGTTTTATTGGATCTGAAAATCATAATTGCAATTACATGTGCTTTTGTACTTATAGAATTAGTTGTTAGCTGTTAGTTGGATCCAGCTGGCAATGATTGTAATTAACCAACTAATCTGTAACTAACTAACTAATTGATTCTCCTAGGAACAGTTAATTCAATAGGCTACATAACTTAAATCTTAAATAAAATAACTCTCCCGAGAGTTCCAGAAATGTCTATTTACAAGGTTTGCAGTACAAACAATTACCAAATAAGCACAATAAACCAGCCTATATAACCTTGAAACATAATAAACACAACCACGATCGTTGAGTTGAGCTAAAATTAATTTTGACGATTGACAAATAACTATAGAAAAATCAAATCATTTGGAAATATTGATTAAATTTCTGAATATTAGATTGCAGACATTGAATGATCTAAATCCTTAGAGAGTTAATATTGTTGATCAGAAGTTGCTATGCAGATTCCAAGTACAAGAAGAATTCCTTTCAAGAAATGCATCAGTGAACAAAGAAAATAGGAGAAAATGTGCGAACAAAGAAAATACGTGCATCAAGGAATATATTAGTAAACAAAGAAATTTTCTTACACTTTCATGAAAGGAAAGTAGGATAAAATGTGTAGAGATCGAAACCAAGTTCTACTGGGATTAGATTCCTTCACCAAAGTATGGAAGATGTCATTCATCACCACTCTTATATAACTCACAACATTGATGTTATTGAGGCTTACTCGATTCACACGAATACAATGCTATTCTTGGCAAATAAGAGTGGTTGTGAGGAGTGCATAATATTGAGTGATTCAAACTGATCAACGAGAGAACCTATTCCAGAGGAAGTTACCACTTAGTTCTTGAGTTGGTTAGGTTTGAGTATTTTTTTATTTTTTATTTTAACCTATTTGCTTTCTAGTAGTATTGTAATAGGTGAGAACTCTTTCAAATATGAACTCACTCTATTTGATTGTCAGGACCGTCTTAACCCTTAGGCTACTAAAGTTATCGCTTGGTGCCCCATATATTTTGGGGCCCTTATTTTTAAAAAAACAATTGCTTATATATGTTTTTCTTTTATATATATATATACATACATATATATATATATATATATACTATGAGTGTTATGATTTTTACTAAGAAAATTGCATATGAGATGAAAATAAATTTGAATTTCGTAAGAAACAATTTGATTTGAAACAATTGAAGCATATGAAAATATTTTGGGTTTCTTATTTAGTGGTAAAATATTGAGATCACTAGATGATGAGAATTTAAAAAGTATTGTCTTAACCTTGAACTTTCTTTAACACGTAATAGTTATTCTAATATTGATGGTTTATATTTATTTTTTGAATTAGTGTTAAGTGAAATAATACAAGTAGAAGATAATGATCTAAAGAAAATACTCAATCAAATAAAAAGACTTGATTCTTTTCCAAATACACATATTGCTTATAGAATAATGTTAACAGTTCCTATAACCATTGCCTCAGCCTAAATAAGTTTTTTTGAAATTAAAATTGATTAAATCTTCTTTAAGATCAACAATGTCTCAAGAGATATTGAATGAATTAGCTATATTATAATTTGAAAATGAATTATTAAAAAACAAATTGATTATAAAATAGTACCTAATGACTTTGCATCTAAAATAGCTAGAAAACTAGATTTTAAATAAAAGTATATATGATGAAAAAAGATATTAGGCCCCTCTCTTAAGTTTCGCTTTAGGCCCCCACTGTTGTTGAGTCGGCCCTATTGATTGTGTGCTGCTTGTAACTCTTTCTGTAAGTGTGCAAGGTTTTTTGTGAAAACTCTATTGTATTTATAGATGTGAGACTTCTCGTTCTTTGAGTTAGAGTCCGTCTTTCTAAGGATTCCTTTTCCTTTTAGGATTTTGTTTGCAGCTTTGACTTGAGATTTCTTTCCATGTAGGGATCCTCTATGAAAGGAAACTTTATGCAACTGGATTCTTTTCATAATTGCAACCTATCCACCGCCTTATAACTTCTGCTTTGCGTGGTTGTCCTTCTCCTAATCCCACTCTGACTCGGTATGACAGGAACATGTTGACGCAAACTGTTCCTTTCATATGTTTCCCTATTTATCAATCATCAAAAAATTTCTCAATCTAACAATCTTCATCAACACGTTTTCTTTTGACATTTCTCAGAGACATTCGTACAAACAAAAAATAGAGTTATATGTTTAAATTATGAGACATTATGTGGAAAACTAACAAGGTATTTCAGGGAGAAAATATTGATCAAGAGGAGAATCTTAGATAGAGATATTAGGAAAGGGACTTACACAAAAATTTCTACATATAAGTATTTCATTTTCTTCAATTTCACTTTGGTTCTTGTTTTGATTACAAAAATCATTATATTTGTCTTGAATTTCTTAATTGATTTTGGTCAAAGTATCAAAAATTAGTTGACTGTTCCAGTATGGAATCCATACCCACACTCACATCTACACTCATGTTGTATTGACACGGATGCGGCATCGAATCTGAATGACTTAGGTAACAATATAGTTATGTGAGTGAAAATACCTTAGGGGAATAAATACTCACGCACTATGACTGAATAATCCTTAATCATCTATTTATATATGACTAATGACACATGTGAAATCTTTTACGGTACTTTGAAAAGCTAATCCAAAGACTTATAGATTCACGTGATAGATTTTCTTATTGCCTTTTTCGAATAATTATCTTTTTATGTCAGTATGATCATTAATTAGTCATACTTAGGTGTGTCAAAATGAGTCTGGTTAATTTGTTCAGAATTTTATGGATTGATCTTAAGATAATTTGAATTGGATTCATCTCAACTCATTCAATTTTTCAAGTTTGAATCCATTTTATAAGAATTTTCAATTGAGCCCAATTTAATCTTCAATTTCAACCCATTTTAATATCCTTTATTTGCATTATTGTAATGTATGTCTCCATTTCTATTTCAAGATATTTTAATATCTCCAATTTCAAACCCAATGTTATTTCTATTTCGATCCATTTTAATATCTTTAATTTCAACTCAACCATTTATTTGACATAATTATTGACTATTTGCAAATTGTACCTATGACCTTTCTGAGCATGAATTACCTGTGCCACAAGATAACTTATTTGGTGTACAATTTTGCAGATTCCATCAGCAGAAATATGAATGAGAGAGATGTGATCCCCAATCCTACTCTCAGCTTCTCTAAGAGTACTTACAACTTCGTCCTCAAGGTATGGCATAGATAGTAAACAATCAGCTCTGTAGTTACTTAAAATCTGAACTTTAAGCCGCTGTTCTCATTTCCTTGCTGTCCCATCATGTAAAAGGTACGTTGTTAGAGTGAGTGTACTTTACATAAAGTAAAGGCTCTAAGTTCTGCTCCTTTGACTGATTGTTCGCATCGGATCTCAGGTTCTCTATTGCTCAATGATATTCCATGATCAAGACAATTGGTTAAATTCCGTGAAACCATTTCATAGATGTTCATTGATATCTTTTTTTATAAAGCGAGACTGAGTAATACAGCTCCTACTTTCAGCTGGAATGAATTCTTCCAAAGTAAGTGAAGTTCTACAGTACTCCATGTTTCATCTTAGCATCTGTTTGGAACCTATGAAAGTTTTCTTATATGTATGCTTCTATTGACTAAGCTTTCTGATATATGACATTGAATTTTAACAATGCAGTACTGTCGTTGTTGTATAGCTTCTTAGTTACATTTTTCCTTTATTGTTGTGATATCCTGTCATATTTCATCTGCGGTATTGTAAGTCCATTATAACATTCATTTTGGAAGTGAATCATCTGTGTAACTAGGCAGTACTATTATATTTATGATAAAAGGGCTAATATGAACAAGTATAAGTGAACAAATATGTATCATCACAAAAGAGAAGCACCAAACTTAATACTTGATCTAACAAAAAAGCCAGTTCCTAGTTTATTTACTCTGATCCAACAGCTTCAAAAGTAAACAAAAGAGGAACTGCTAACAATACTGATGATCAAAAATAAAGTCTACACGAAGCTATAAGACATATCATGAGTAGATTCATCGTATACGAAAGGGTACTGATCCATAGGCTGCACTGTCGAACTTGAACCAATAGCATGAGTAGAGTCGTTGTACATGAAAGGGTACTGATCCATAGGCTGCATTGTCAAACTTGAACCAATTCCATTATTCCCCATAGGCTGCATTGTCAAACTTGAACCAATTCCATTATTCCCCATAGGCTGCATTGTCGAACTTGAACCAATTCCATTATCCCCTATAGGCTGCATTGTCGAACTTGAAGCAATATCCCGAGTAGAGTCATTGTATATGAAAGGGTACTGATCCATAGGCTGCATTGTCGAACTTGAACCAATTTCATTATTCCCCATATGTTGCATTGTCAAAGTTGAACCAATCTCATTATTCCCCATAAGTTGCATTGTCGAAGTTGAACCAATCCCATTATTCCCCATAGGCTGCATTGTCGAACTTGAACCAATTCCATTATTCCCCATAGGCTGCATTGTCGAAGTTGAACCAATCCCATTACTCCCCATAGGCTGCATTGTCGAACTTGAACCAATTCCAACATTTACAGACCAGTTTTCAGCCTCAAT
This sequence comes from Solanum stenotomum, assembly GCF_019186545.1. Classification (NCBI taxonomy): domain Eukaryota; kingdom Viridiplantae; phylum Streptophyta; class Magnoliopsida; order Solanales; family Solanaceae; genus Solanum; species Solanum stenotomum. The sequence continues at coordinate 39,584,225 of NC_064292.1, forward strand.
CATCTTAGAATAATTTGCATTGCAAAATTGATAATCCTCGATAGTAAGAAGCCCATTATCCATCCCTGCTCCCATTGAATTCACACCACTAATTGGAATATTTGATTGAAAGAAGTTGTTGTAATCGGTGAAAGAATTCACATTAGAAATAGGCCACAGAGACAGAGTAGTTTGGTTCATCAAGTTGTTGTGCCATATTTGTTGATGAGAAACTGAGCAACTTCCAATATGAACATTCATGCTCTTCAACAATTCTATTTTTCCTTTTGCCTTCTCCATCTTTTTCTCAACAACACTAGCAAGATTTTGCAATTCTTTTTCAGATAAATAGTCAAATCTTGAATCCCAAGTGGGATACTTTTCTACTTTGATCTCAACCTTCTTCTTTTCATCATTTTCGAAATAGTCAAATCTTGAATCCCAAGTGGAAGGATCCTTTTCTACTTTGATCTCAGCCCTTTTCTTTTCATCATCTTCGAAATAGTTGGACAAGGTCTTACCCCTTTTGCTTCGGCCTTGGAATGGTTGGTTTTTGTAGAGATCTATTAGCTCTGTAACTTCATTTGGATCATTCGGCCACATTTGATGATTATTTCCTTCATGTATGATCATACATGCTTTGATATCGCAAAGTATTGAGAGTTCCGAAATTTTCTTGACTAAGCCAGCCTTCCGTGTCACTAAAGTTGTCATCCTCTTCTTGTGATTTTGAATAAGTTCCATTTTGATTTTTGCTCTTCCCATTTTATCTGCACTTCAAGAAAATACACATACATGTATGATTAATTGATACAAAACTTGAAGAACGTAACATGAATTCATATTATATTACTCCACCAAATAAAGTTCAAAGAAAAAAATAATGAATTTAGCAGATGAATCAAAGCTTCAAAATAGCAATAACATAACACTTAAAACTATGAATTATGGAAAAGAAAAGAAAATTACCAGGAGTTAATACTTGTTCTACAAGTATGGACAACTGTTGCCATATATATATATATAACAAGTTTGACGCGTCCGATTCTTCTTTTTTAGAAACTATACTAATTATTATTATTACTATAATTATAACTACCTATTTTTTAAGGAATTACTACTCAGTTTATAAAAATGTGTGAATACTTCTTCCACCGCTCTTCTTACCCTATTTTCATAGGAATTACAGTTTATAAAAATATTATTATTTGATTTTCTGTGTATGTGGTACTTGGCCTATTGATTTGAAGTTAAAATTTTAATTTAAATTTCTTTCAAGTTACATATTACTTTTTCTCATAAACATAGAAATCTCAGAATTTGTAGAAACTATCAAAACTTCTCTAACTCTTATACAATTTTACAAAATGAAACATAATTAATATTAATAATGTATCAAAATATCCTAATTAACTTGTTGAATTAATAAATCACATATTTTTCATATTCATTTTATAAGTATATATTTGGCTATGGACGGTTTCGGGAGAGGTAGAGGTAGACCGAAAAAATATTGGTGAAAAGCGATTAAACAAGCTATGCATGTCGCAATTTCAACTTACTGACATGAATTGAGCTAGAAGGTTAGAACGTAGCAGTGTGTTGTCTTGTTGTCCATTCATGTTATCACTCGTAGTATTGCTTTTGTAGTTTCTTACCCTTCTAATTTTATTACTATATGTGATTCCTTGTACCTTTACTCTTGTATTATTGTACTGTAGTTGTAGTTTTGGTTATGTTACTATCTGTTGTTTTTGTTATTAGCTAATGTTTTCTTGTACTTCTATTACTTCTTTTGTTGAAATGCTTTGGACTATTTATTCTTGAGATGAAGGTTTATTGGAAACAACTTCCCTATCTCTGAGAGAGGTGAAGTCAGCTAACACTCTATCCTATCCAAACTTCACTTGGTGGGATTACACTTGACAAGCTGTTTGTTTATGAAATGTGTACAGAAATTTTCAACTTCAATTTCAAATTATGATTTGAAATTCCAAATTCTCCAAAAAGTAGGATTTCAACCCCAGAAGTTAACTCATATAAACAGACCATCACTCTATCCCTCAATTGGTTGGGACTCTAATAACTCTTAACATTTCTGAAACAAATTATCATGAATTAGATCACAACTTACTTGAATATAAAGTTTTTGCAAATTTGGGGCACTTCTAAGCAAGCAGATAAGAGCAAAATACAATGATTTTGAAGGCAAAATACAAGCTTGATTAATAGCAAAAAACTGAAATGTAAAGACATGTACAAGTATTTCAGAAGCACTAACCTGCAGAAACTTGCTCTTTTTCACTCATTTATTATACTTACTAAATTCGTGCACGTATACATTTATTACTCATTTACTAGTACTTTGCTACCCATCCATACATAGAGAATATTCATATATTCTTCATGAAATCAACTTCATTCTTTACTCAATCTGTTTCAATTTTTGTGAAGTTATTCTTTTTTTAAGTAATTCCTATTCAAGGTATGCTTAGGGCTAGATTTTTATTAATAAATAAAAAAGGATCTCAAATAGAAAAATTCAAGTAAAGGGTGTTGGGTTCGAAAGTGATTAGACGTCATACGCAAGCTTACATTTGCAAATTATATGATGATAAATCAGATGACAAATAAAAGCATAATAATTACCAGATTACGAAGGAAGAAAAAATTAATGAATTTAGCAGATGAATCAAACCTTCAGAATTAACTAATGTGATTTAGTTGTATGCGAATAGCAATGAAATATGAAAAAGAAAAGAAAAGAAAATTACCAGGAACTAATACTTGTTCTTGTATGGCCAACTGTTGCCATAATTATTATATATAATAAGTTTCACGCGTCGGTTTCTTTGTTTTTTAGAAATCATACTAATTATTATTATTATAAGAATGTTTGTAATATAATTATAATTATAATTACCTACTTTTTTAGGAATTACTAAGTTTATAAAAATATGTGAATACTTCTTCCACCGCTTTTCTTACCCTTTATAGGAATTACTCAGTTTATAAAAATATTATTATTTCATTTTGTCTGTGTGGTACTTGGCCCATTGATTTGAAGTTAAAACTTTAATTTGAATTTATTAAGTTACATATTATTTTTTCTCATAAATATAAAATCTCATGGTTTGTAGAAATTATCAAAACTTCTTCAACTCTTATACAATTTTACAAAATGATCGAAACGTAATTAATAATAATGTATCAAAATATCCTAAGTTGTTGAATTAATAAACCACATATTTTTATGTTTATTTATAAGTAAATACTTTACTATGAATGATTTTAGAAAAGGTAGAAATATATGGGAAATAAATTGTCTTGTTTCTTGTTTTAGTAATCCCTCTGTCTCTAATTACTTGTTCAAATTTTTTTTACTTGTCCATTTTGACAAATCAAGAAAGGACAATTTTTTAGCTATTAATATACCCTTAATTAATTACTTTGAAAAATGTAGAACTTCTTGAAAATCTTAAATTTTTAATTCATTTACTTCTTAATTGATAAAGATAAAATGGTAAACTTACTATGTCAATCATTATTTTTTTTAATAGGCATGCCAATTAAAAAGTGGACATTTATTTATTACTCATGTAGTAGTACTTCGCTACCCATCCATGCATAGAGAATATTCTTATATTCTTCATGAAATCAACTTCATTCTTTACTCAAAACTGTTTCAATTTTTGTGAACATATTATGTATGGACACAAAATTTCAAACGAAAANTCAAGAAATGACAATTTTTTTAGCTATTATACCCTTAATTAATTACTTTGAAAAATGTAGAACTTCTTGAAAATTTTAAATTTTTAATTCATTTACTTCATAATTAATAAAGATAAAATGGTAAACTTACTATGTCAATCATTATTTTTTTAATAGGCATGTCAATTAAAAAGTGGACATTTATTTATTACTCATGTAGTAGTACTTCGCTACCCATCCATGCATAGAGAATATTCTTATATTCTTCATGAAATCAACTTCATTCTTTACTCAAAACTGTTTCAATTTTTGTGAACATATTTTGTATGGACACAAAATTTCAAACGATAATGAAGATTTTTAAATATGTCAAAATTTATATGTGGTTATAAAAACTTCTAAAAAATATGATCTTAAATATGACATCATATTTGTGTGATTATAATAAAATAAAATAAAATAATTAATTTAAATTAAATTATTTTCAAATTTAGAAAGAAATCATTCTTTTAAAATGAATTAAAGAGTAAATAGGTTCACATGCATTGAAACAAATGAGTATTGAAATTTGAACTCCCATGTCATATACATAACTGTGCTTCCGCTCCATTTAAAATTCATTTATTAACTGTTTGTCAGAAAATCACCCATATTATTAGAGTTTGAGTTTTGTGCATCGTTAGTGTATCTTTTTTTACACTATCGGCAAATGTTGACTTGCTATGGCAGGTTACCAATTTATTTCTAATTAATTCTATTTTAGAAATTACATTTTTTCCTTCTGTTTCTTTCCTCTTAAGAGTTCATCATCTTCCTCAATCTCTCAACTAGTACTTGTCCCATAAATCATTCACTATTTCCTTATCTCTCTTAATTAATATCTAGAAATCTTAAATGGTGAATAGCCAAATGATTAGATTTTTATCAATAAAATTGAAGTCAATTGACTCTACATCATCTCTTGTATCTTTTTTAAAAAAATAAAAAATTATAACCGTATGATGGTGAGACCTTTATATTGATGAATAAAACCACAAAGCTAAGGAGGGTTTAAGCTCGGTCCATTGTTCCAATAGCTGCTTCGCCAAAACTAAGGTTCTAACAAAAACTATACAAGTTTTGCACAAATTTACAAGTCCAGCGTGATAGACAAAATTAGCTATAACATCTCAACTGGATTAGTTCTATACAGAATAATTCTTCCTCTACTTATGCCTTAGGAACTCCATTTGTATGAGATCAAGTTTGTAAGGTCCGATGTCGATCAGTGGCGTAGCCAGGAATTTATTGAAGGGTGTCCAAACTTTTAATAGTAATTTTTTTAAAAAAAAGACGATTTAAATTACCAAAACAAATAATCAAGTTAAATATAGGAATATTTTTAATAGAATTACAAGTGTATAATTCAAAACTAACATGAAGAAAATAAACTACAATTGAAAACATAATTTAAATATATTATTACAATTATACTCGACGAGGTTTCATATCCTAAAACGTTTTTATAATAGACTCATTAGAAATAGTACGAAATACTTTCTTTTCTACATAAGGCACTATACAACCGTCTAAAAACTCATCATCCATTCGATTTTGCAAGTCATTTTTAGAGTATTTAAATCAATGCTTTGTTTTTGAGAAGAATGTGACAATATCTCTAATTGATCTACCGTTGTTTCTTTATTTGGTTGACTTAGAGAAGTCAAACTTTTTTTGGTACTCTATTATAATAATTTCTCATGTGTATTGAAACTTGTAACTAAAATATTAAGTTGGTTATTTTTGTTATAAAATAAGAGAACGAGAAGAAAAACCAGAGAAAGAATTATTGAGATTCTATTCTTAATAATATTGTGATATAATTTGGGTAAATGAGTTTCCTATTTATAGAGAAAGAAAACCTTATTCCATAAGGGAAAACTATAAAAATTTAAGGAAATCTCATTCCATAAGGAAAAGGTATTAAAATTTAAGGAAATAATTCAATTTTAATTGAAAAAAATCCACAAGAAAAAGTATTAAATTCAAGGAAATCTTATTCTACAAGGAAGATGTATTAAAATTTAAGGAAATAATTTAATTTTAATTGAAAAAAAATAGTTAATAAAGGAGGGATTCGAACTTGGATCTTAAAGACCTTCATGATACTATTAACCACCAAGCTATTGAACTTTTATATTAAAATTACGCATGTTTATTTACTTAATTGAATTCAAGAAGTCAAAATAATTACAGAAAAAGAATACAACCCTGCGGGGAATTGAACCGGGACAAAAAGTAGGATTGTACAGGCTATTGCCAACTCCACTGCGCATCACTTTGTTATTTCAAGGGGTCCAAATTCTATATATACCAATATAAAGTCAAAATTTTACGTGTATATATAGTATAATTTTTCGACGAAGGGTGTCCAATTGGACACTCTGGAGCCTACATGGCTCCGCCCCTGGCTATCGATGGTAGGTGAGCATATGCAAAAATAACCAACTTCTCATTTGTAATACTTCATTTTGCCAAGGCATCTGCAATTGGTTGGCTTCCCTATAACAACGTTGCCCTCGCAAGTAATAGTACGTGAAATATTTTGAATACCAGTAATGATATTATTCATTTTTCAAGGGATATTGTAATTATCTTTGATCATCTCAACAACTATATATATCTTTGAATCACATTCTAAGGACAATGTTCAGGAATGTGTATATATCTGAGTTCATCAGTTTTATTACTAGCGAGTAAGCTTCTATTTCGTCTTCGTCTGTACCTGAAATGTAGTAATGCGAATTTTATAGTAAGTTAATACTAAATCATAAAGATCACTATGTCAACTAAGGCTTTGTGGCATTGTACTGCGTAAGTTGGGAGAGTTGGCAAAATAGCCACTCTAAAGACTTAATGTGACATTAAGGGGTCGTTTGGTACAAATATTGATAATGCCGGGATTAGTAATGCAGGGATTAGTAACACAGGGATTAGTAATTCATGAATTAATAATGCAGGAATTTTTTTTGTCAAGTGTTTGGTTCACTACTTTCCTCTTAATTTTGTGTTTGATTTAAAACTCTACAAAAAATTTCTTTCCTATTATAGTACCCTTGTGTTATTATGAGTGTTTATTTCATGTAATTGAGTCAAGGTAGATAACCGTCGGACCAGCCTTTTTTTTTTTGTAGGATTTTCTATTCCATTTAATCAGTTAAATCAAATATATATATATATATATATATATATATATATATATATATATGTGTGTGTGTGTGTGTGTGTGTGTGTGTGTGTGTGTGTGTGTGTGTGTGTGTGTGTGTGTGTACATAAAATTGTTATTAATTATAAGATGTGATGTACTACTAAGAATTAAGATCATTAATGGCACAATGTATTTCTATTTTTTTGTTGGTCAAGTATATCTCAATCTTAACATAGATTTAAGACTACTTAAATTGTTCAATACCTAAAGCTTATTTTTTTTTTTAAAAAAAACAAATAGTTCAACCGGGTAATCGACAAACTATCTTGAATAAAAAAATTCAAGAAAAAATGGAGAAAAAAATATTAGTGAAATCATTAAATTACACCAAACGGATTGGAGAATTAAAAAAGAACATTTATAACCATTCCAATATAAATAAAAAGAAAATTAAATTACAAAATAAATTTAGGAAAAGGAATAAGGGGTTAGTTTAGTCATTTAGGGGTCTTATCCAAGGTTTAACAAACCTTAGATTAGTTATCCCTCCATTTTCTAGGGATAAGATAAGACCACATATGGTGGATAAGCAATCCATGGATTAAATTAAATGAAGTAACCAAATAATGTATTAGATGGACTAAATTTTAATCCATGGATTATTCTATCTAATACCGCCTACCAAACGGGTCCTAAGTCACAAGTCTTGAAAAATTAGTGGTATACCCACTAATAATGACATCATCCATGTTCCCTATTTGGAACATAAAAAACACTCTCCTAAGTTTCCATATCTCCACTTTGGTCACCCCTTCTTTTCCAACAACTATGGAATAATATATCTATTTCCAATGTTAAAATTATTTTAGAAAAAGAAAAAGTCTCCAACAAGCAGCTCATTTTTGCTGCTATTTTTTCCGATTCCGGTGACTTTTCTAGCCATATTATCCACTTCAAAGGTAAAATCATCATCATCTCCTACTCCATTTTTACTCCATTTTCATTTTTACTTCATTTTATTTTAAAAATCAAGCTTCAAAATGATTTTTCTGCCATTTTAGAAATTTGAGAAATCTTTCATAATTAGTTGATAACTCATTAGTAGATACATTTCTTTAGTTTAAAAGCATTAAAAAATCGTTTCGCCATTGCAGGAGCTGAATTTTGTACCCCGATCTCATCGCCGCGTTTTTGTAGGATTTCATACTTCATAGATCATTAAGACCGATACTGTAATCTAGTATCGATATTTGTACTCTATAATGGCAGTAGCTGAATTTGTTGTTCCTGGTGGAGATTATATGGGAGTATGGGAGGAGATTCACAAAAGCTGAAATTGGAAATCTTTTAGTAAGACGATAGTGCCCAATGCGTTACGTCGCAATGGTTCATATGACGATATGATTGCAAGCGTAATTAAGGTCGGTGAGTTAACTTGCGAGCCAAATGACTTGGTGATTTGCTATCAAATGAATGGGAGGGGAAAAATACATCCCACATTCATAAAAAAATGATCGGTACGTTAGCTTGTACATGTTAGATATTGATATTGATGGCTCTAGGCATACATTGAGGATAAACGTCAATGCGAGGCCTCCAATTGAACCAACAAATTCATTTAACGACGACAATGATTCTATTGGAAATGAAAAATTGGGTGATCATTCAAAGGAGAGCTTGGGTGATCATTCAAATGAGAGTTTGGGTGATAATTCAATGAATATACATGTTCATCCAATGAATGTGGAAAATCAGCTAGTAGATGCGGAAGATCCCGAACGCGAATGTTGTGAAGAAATGCAGGGAGAACAGGAATTGAGATCACAATCCAACCATTCCTTCTCCGATGGAACTAATTTATGCATAAATCAAACTTTAATTAACAAGAATGAGTTGCAATTATTATTAGTCGAAGCGGCGGCAAAGAAGTCTTTTGATTTTGCTACTTTGAGGAGTTGTACTAAATATTTATAGGTGAAATGTGTATCTCACAACTGTTCATGGATGTTGCGGGCGAGGAAATATGAGTGTTCGGATAGATTTCGTATGTACAAGTACATTGGCAAGCATAGTTGTGGCGTTGAACATGCCAACAGTAGCCATAGAAAAATCTCAATCAAAGTCATTGCTTCACTTTGTGTAAATATGTATCGTGATGACAAGGGTCCAAATGTTAAAGAGATTCAAAGGGCTATGTTTAATTCTTTTTGTTGTAGTCCAAGCTATTAGAAATGTTGGAAGAGAGGTGTGGTTGCCAAGGAAATGGTCCGAGGGACAGCGAAGAACGAATATTCATGCTTATTGGCTTTTTCCTACATGTTCGAGACACTTAATGTTTGTTCTAGCTATTCTATCATGGTAAACAAGGATAGTCATATGTTCATGTATTATTTCTTGGCCTTTGGTGCTTGCATTAAGGGATTTGCCCACATGAGAAAGGTAAATGTGGTCGATCGCACTCATTTAAATGGTAAATACGAGGGCGTGTTGTTGAGCGTTGTGGCACAAGATATAGAAAATCATGTCTATCCAATTGCTTTTAGTATCATGGACAAAGAGATTGATGCATTTTGGACATTCTTCTTTGAGAAATTGAAGGAGATTGTGGTCGATGAACCAGGTTTGTGTTTTATCTCCGATAGACATAAGAGCATCGCCAATGGTATTGTGAACGTTTACAATCATGCTCACCACGGATATTGTATGAGGCACCTCGGTGAAAATTTCCGTGTAAATCATCATTGTGGAGATTACCTTTATCTTTACTACAATGCGGCAAAGGCTTATTCCTTGGAGGAGTTTGACAATTATTTTGTAGAATTCAAGAACAAATGTCCTGCAACAGTCGTTATCCTTGAGTATGATACTCTCTCTGTCCCAATTTATGTGACACATTTCGGATATCGAGATTCAAACATGTCTATCTTTGATCGTAATTTTTTCCTATATCTTTTAAATATTTTGTATTATCAATTATTGAGACTTATAGTACTTTTTGTGAAGTTTACAAATATATAAATTTCATTTTAAAAAATTTGAAAATTTCATGAGCAAATTCTCGGTCAAACTTAAACTGTTTGACTCTCGAAAAGCGAAATGTGTCACATAAATTGGGACAGAGGAAGTAATATTTTTGAGAAGTGGAGCAGGGCACATTTTCCTGGCAATAGAAATGATGTGATGACCACAAATATCGCCGAGTCACTCAATGCTATGTTGATAAACGAAATGGAGTATCCCGTGGCATCAATATTTAAATCGATTGCTAAGAGGTTTGGAGAATTATTCAGGGAGAGACATGCATATATCCTTAAATCAATGGGAATCAATGGGTAATCAAATGGTGTCTGCTGCCGTAAAACTTGCAAGAAAAAAATGATCGAGGGCGACTCCTTATATGTGGAGAACGTAACTGGGGACGACAATCAATTTACCGTGTTCCATGCAGGTGTTACTGCCTATGTGAACCTACTAGAAAAGTCATGTTCTTGTAGAGAATATGACTTGATCAAGATACATTGTGCTCACGCGATGGCCTCTTTGCGATCGAAGCATGGCAATGAGTATGGTATGAGCATTTATGAGTACTCTTTGCCTTTGTATAAAGTTGAATCATACCTCCTTGCATACTTAGATTCTATTAATATTGTCCCTCTCGAGTCAAAATGGTGTGTGCCAGAAGAATTGCTTAATGTGAAGATTCTTCCGCCTCTTGTTGATACCAAGCTTGGAAGAAAACGAAGAAAATATGTTAAAGGTGTCGGTGAGAATTTCAAAAGCAAGAGAAGGAACAAATGTTCAATTTACAAGAGAACCAGACACACAAGAGAACCACATGTGTGAACAACAACAAATCTTAATTAAACTTGGTTGAATTTGTTGATTGAATTTGTTTTTGTAATCGTTTTTGTAACCAAGCTACTATTTTTTTGGCTGCCAGCATTTTGGTCAATTTATTGTCAGCTATTATCGTAATTACTCATGATCTAAGCATTTCTTACTCTAAGTCTGCTGGGTTGGATCGAACTAGTTGGTTTGGCAGGAAGAAAATGGCATAAAAGAAGCATTAGATCAATCAAAAGATGACATACATTTTGCACACTGTTTATTAATGTTTATTATCGAGTCCAGTCATTGTATATTAAGCTGTGTATTATTAATATATGAAAATTCATGGTATTCGTAATGCAATGATTTTAATGCATGAATTAGAATATGATTAAAGAAGGAACTGCTCTAAAAAAATCAAAATATTTTGTACTAAAACTGTGACTATTTTTAATGCACCAAATCAAACAATGCTTAAGAAATAATCTAAGTATAACTAATCCAACTATAACTAATACAAGCATTATTTGCATATACACTCTACCAAACGAATCCTTAAAGAATTGTCAAAAAAATCATATGTTACCATTGAAAAAAGTAGCAATTTGAACTTTTTCTACCGTTGTAAAATTTGTATATCTAAATATTTACTGGTTATCAAAATATATAAACCGTTTATACAATTGATACATCTCTATGTCCGTGGTGTATGTATGACCAATGAGATTTACACTCGGACATTAGTAAGGTATATTTGGGTTTATATCTATGTTGAAGTATTGACGATACTTCACCTACTAGAATGTGACACTTTTATATAGACCAAAACTGGTAGAATTTAAAAAAGATAACAATTAATTAATAATAAATTATATTTTTGAAATTTATCCAATTAAATAAGTTAAAACAAGTCATATGATCATGTAAGAGGGCACATAAATTTGATGTGGTGCATAGTGATGTACGAAGAAGAATTGTGGTTATACAATCAACATCCTTAGAACAATGTATGTTATGAGGATGTCACTTGTTCAACCACACATTATTGATTGCCACCCAAATTTATGTGGCCTCATACATGATCACATGCTTATGCTGTAAAGATGTTGATTGTATAACCACACATAACTATTCATCATTCATACTTGTGCTTTCTTAACACATTAGTTTGAAGATGTTGATTGTATAACTACAACTCTTTCTCATACATCATTTAACTCCACCCCAATGTACGTGGACCCTTACATGATTTTTTAAAACTTATTTAATTGAATAAATTTCAATAATATTGTTTATTATTAGTTAATCATTCTCCCTTTTAAATTATACCAACTACGGTCTATATTTAAGTGTCATATTCTAGTAGGTGCAGTATAGATCATTTTTGGATCATGATATCAACCCTTATATACCTTATTGGTGTTGAAGTGTAGATGTTGTTGGTACAATCTAAACCAAGCACATGAAAAAGTATCGACTATTTTAATTATCTATATATTTTGACCAACAGTGACAATACTCAATTATCCAAGTTTTACAACGGTAACTAAGTACAAATTGCTACTTTTCAACGGTAAAATTTGCTTTTTTAGTGTATAAAAAGAATGATTCATGAACTCTTCCATCCTATTCTATTTTAAAATACTTAAACACCTCTTTTTATTATGTCTCAAGCATCTCAAACATCCAATGCAAAAAAAGTCTTACATTTGTCGTTGTGGTAATTTAGCTATGTTGAGGATGTCACACACTGATTCGAACCCAGGTCGATAATTCTTTAACTGTGCAATTGGTGCATGCTCTTTTTTTAAGTGGCTTGAAAATGATTCATCAACGAGAAACCCATCAAAATTGAGTCCGGGACTCGAGACATCAAATTTTAGGTATTACCAAATTTCAAATATTAGAAAGGCTTCGAGACTCCGAAGAAAATAGGGATTTGCTATTGAGTTTAATTCAAAAAGGTCGAAGAGCAGATGGATCACTTTAAAGGATTGCTAAAAGACACCGAAAGAGATAGGGATCAACTAAAATAAAAGTTGATATTGACTGAAGAAAAAGAGAAAGACCTAAAAATATTATTGTATGGTTTGTTGATAGTGGTTGCCTTTTGGAAATGTGTAACATGGATGCAGTAGTACAATCTTATATCTTTTACTCATGTAGTAGTACAGTCTATTAATAAAATGAAGTATTTTTGAAATTGGTAAGACAATGCATTATATATAGAATTTAAAGTCGATAACTGGCAACAATATCCATCAAAACAAAAATAACATTTACATGATCCAACTGTCTTAAATATCACTTCAAAAACCAATTACTTCACCCACCAAAAACTAATTATCTTAAAAACCATATGTCTTAAAACCCACTTCAAAAACCAATTGTCTTAAAAAATCAATATCACAAATGCCTTACTCATCACCATTTAGCTCACCATTGAGCTCCATAACAATACTCATCACGTCTACTTAATTTTCATCACTGCCTTCTTTTCCCTCTTCTGCCAAGCCTTCATCTACCTTCTCTTCCAGCTTCTCCTGCTCTTTTTTTTTTCTTCTTCTTCTTCTTCTTCCTTCTCTTTGATCTTGTCACACCCCGAGCCTACACCCTGGCGGGACTGGCACTTGAGAACCATTGCTGGCCCTAAGCGAACCCTTGGCCTGGAATTCTTACTCAGCGGAAGACTTTACTCAAGATAAATACTTTTAAAATAGTACACTAAATTGCTCAATAAATAACTGAGAATGTAATAAATAACATTCACTGCCAAAGTGGCAACTCAAGTCTCAACTTAACTGAAAAGGAAACGTAAAGACTCATGAACTAACATCAACTAACTTTGTCTATGAAGCCTCTAAATTCTGAGGGATGTCGGGACAAGACCCCCGATCATCCTAACAACTGAAATAATCAAGCAATAAAACAAAACATAACCAAAGGGATCCTCTGAAAAGCAAGGAGGCTCACCAATTGACTCTGAGTGCTCAACTGGATCAACGATGTGCTGGATGCTGATCCTAGTTACCTGTGTCTACATCATAAGAAGATGCAGGTCAAATGGTATTACTACATTGAATGTATGAGTATGCGAGGGGAATGCTAAAACAAGACATAAGCTTGAAAGGAAGTGAAGAACTTACCTGGCTCAACTTAACTCAGTATAATTGAACTCATTTCAATACCCAACAGTTTAAAACAAGTGCAATATAAGAAAAAATTGTTTAAAACATAATCTCAACTCTGTGTGTATGCAAAGATACATATAACTCTGAAATGTATGTAAAAATACAATAAAATATGTATATAGAATACAATTACTTCTATGAGAGTTTCTCTAATCGACAACCATCACGTAAGAGCTATTGTGATAATATAATATTTTGCCTCACGCTGCCAGGGTCGTCCTATACCTTGCCGAGGGTATGGTACCTGAACTACTAAGTGGATCCACTAGTCTATGCTAAAAAGCACTAAAGGAATCATCTAAAAAGCATGATCCTTTTCTACCATGATGACTACATGCTTTATGTGGGCTGTGAGTTGTCTGAACTCTCTCCTATATTGGTGCTCAATATTACTCCCAAAATATAAGACTAGATCTTATGTTTAAAAACATACTTCTTTCTGTGGTTTAAGATAATTGCTCAAAACTTAGCTCAAAGGCTATCTTGGAAATCAAAGTTTCCTTTCTTGCTTAATTTTGAAAACATTTACTCTTTTCTGAAAACTAGCTCAAAGGCTCTTTGGAAATCAAAGTTTCCTTACTTATTTAACTGTGAAAACATTTTAAACTCTTTGGGAATACATAGTCCCCATATACTTTTGAAGAAATGAACTTCAACTTTACTCTTTACTGAACTGAAAACTCAAGTCTTAAAACAAAGTTAAATCATTTGTAAAAGACTTTTGGAAGACGCTATGAACTTTTCTTGACTTGGCTTTTAACTTCTCTTGACTTGACTCTTAACTGATCCTTGAATTGAATTATGGATTCAAGGATTGAGATTTGTGATAAGAAAGATCTCATGATGTTTAGGAGTATTTTTAGATAGTTAAACATGAGAAAAGATCAAGAAATCACTGCCTAAAAGCTGGTCCATGACGCGGAGGTGTATTTAAATTTTTGGTCGCAAAAATAACTTTTGAGGCAGAATGGTCCGTGATCACTCTGCGACACGAAGAACATATTGTCAATTCTGAGGAACAGGTCCGTGTCGACGTGGACTTGATACCCAAATTCTGCTGACTTGTTCCTTCTTTGTTTTCTAACCCCAAATCGCCTAAATTTGATTCTTTTTCTCTAATTCTCTTTAGATTCAAATACCCAATATATGTACACAAGAATCGAATCAAACACAACTCTAAAATCAACTTTAAACTCTTAAGAACTCCTCAATCTCATCCCTAATTCAAGAACGAAAGTAAATTCAAGAATACATATCAAGAACATCCAAACTTTCTACTTTTAGGACGAATTCAAGCTGAATTAGACATGTTTGGCGCGTGGGTGAACGAATCCAACACTGTGTGAACTCACATACCTCGTAGGATTGAATCCTTGGTAAAATCCACAATCAAACTTGAACGTTCTTGGCGAATCTTGCCATTTCTCGTTCTTTCTCCTTTCTCCAAGCCCTAGCGTAGATTTCTAAGTTTCTAAACTGACCAAATTCATTTTTAACCCTTAATTAATTCACCAAAATGAATTAAATTAATTTGGTAAGGAAAAGACCAAACTACCCTTTCAAAATCCAGATTGGACTTTCCTTATTTGAACAACCCAACTTCGAATGGGTATATTTCACTCAAATCGCGCAAACTCGGCGGCGTTGGAAAGATTATTCCAAGATCTTTCCTCAGATATCTGGAAACACACCTAACTTATCCTGAGCTAGAAGTTATGGTCGTTTGAAGTTGACCAAAATTCCAACTTAACATACTAATTAAAATTTTCGAGATTTTATATTCTTTCCAAAAATGACTATTTCCACTTTTTAACTTCTTTCTAGATCTTTTTAGTTACGGGGTGTTACAATATATCCTCCTTGGGAACATTCATCCTCGAATGAGCTTACTCTTAGTAGGATAAGGATGTAACATCTAACATTCAGCTCAAACTCCCAACAAGCAATGCAAAGACAACATGCAATCTCATAAATTAAAGAGTACTAAGAAGAGAATTAGTACCTTGATCTGGAATTTCTCCTATTTCAAAGAGATGTGAATACCTCATTTTCATATCTTCTCCAGCTTCCCAAGTAGCTCCCTCAACAAATTGGTTCCTTCAAAGAACTTTGACTGATGCTACTTCCTTAGTCCTCAACTTGCGAACTTGGAGATCTAGAATCTGGACCGGAATCTCTTCATAAGATAAGCTATCCTTGATCCCAATATCTTCAGTTGGTATGAACAATGAAGGATCGCCCATGCACTTCTTCAACATAGAGATGAGAAAAAACGGATGAACCGTGGCTAACTCTTGGGGTAGCTCCAACTCATAAGCTACATTAGCTACCCTTTTTGATTTTCTGTAAGGGCCAATATACCGGGGATTAAGCTTCCCCTTCTTACCAAATCTCATAACACCTTTCATGGGTGATACCTTCAAGTATACCCAATCATCTACTTCAAACTCTAACTCTCTTCTCCTAACATCAGTGTAGGATTTCTGACGACTCTGCGCCATTTTCAACCTCTCTTGAATCACTTTCACCTTCTCCATAGCTTGATGAACTAAATCTGGTCCTATCAATCCTGCTTCACCAACTTTAAACCTTCCAATAGGAGATCTGCATCTTCTCCTATAGAGAGCTTCATAAGGCGCCATTTGGATGCTAGAGTGGTAACTATTGTTGTAAGCAAACTCAATAAGAGGTAGGTGATCATCCCAATTACCTTTGAAATCAATTACACAAGCCCTCAACATATTCTCTAAGGTCTGAATAGTACGCTCTGCTTGCCCATCTGTCTGAGGATGAAAGACAGTGCTTAAGTTCACCTTTGAACCTAAGCCTTTTTGGAATGACTTCCAAACTTGCACAGTAAATTGCGCACCTCTGTCTGAAATAATGGAGACCGAAACCCCATGAAGTCTAACCATTTCTTGAAGATATAACTTGGCATAGTCCTCTGCTGTATGGGTAGTCTTTACTGGCAAAAAGTGGGTTGATTTTGTCATCCTATCGACAATCACCTAAATTGAGTCATGCTGCCTGCGATACCTTGGTAAACCTGTGATGAAATCCATATTAATCATATCCCACTTCCATTCTGGAAGTTTTATATTCTGAGCCATACCACCGGGCCTTTGATGCTCTACTTTAACTTGGTGGCAATTCGGACACTTAGCAACAAACTCTGCAATGCCCTTCTTCATACTAATCCACCAATAAACTTCTCTCAAATCGCGATACATCTTTGTGGAACCCGGATGAATGGAATATCTGGAGCTATGATCTTCCTCCATGATCCTCTCTTGGAGTTCATCCACCCTTGGTACACACAATCTACCTTGATACCTCAATACGCCATCTCTCCTTTGTTCAAAAGCTAATACTTTTCACTTACGAACATTTGCCTTCAATTCAAGCAAAATAGGATCTTGGTCTTGCTTCTCTTTCACTTCTGACACTAAGGATGATTCAGCCCTATTCATCACCACCACTCCTCCTTCTATGGAATCCATTAGTCAAACTCTCAAGCGTGCAAGTCTATGCACATCTTTCGCTAACTCTCTCTCTTCTTCCTCAACATGGGTGGTACTACCCATAGACAACCTGCTTAAGTCATCAGCAACAACATTAGTCTTACCTGGATGGTAAAGAATACTCATGTAATAATCCTTGAGTAATTCTAACCGCCTCCTTTGTCTGAGGTTAAGCTCTTTCTGAGTGGACACATAGTGAAGACTCTTGTGATCAGTGAATACATCAACATGAACCCCATACAAATAATGACGCCATATTTTCAAAGCAAACACTACATTAGCCAACTCTAGATCATGGGTTGGGTAATTCTTCTCATGAACTTTCAACTATCTAGAGGCATAAGTTATAACCTTGCCATTCTGCATTAACACACAACCCAAACCAACTCTAGACGCATCATAATAGACAACAAAGCCTTGCATACCTTCTAGGAAGGTCAATACTAGGTAATAATCAATCTCGTTTTCAATTCTTGAAAGCTTTTCTCACAAGCTTCAGACCATTGAAACTTCATAGTTTTTTGAGTCAACTTTTTCAAATGAGCCGAAATAGATGAGAACCCATCTATGAACCTTATATAATACCTATCCAAACCTAAGAAACTCCTAATATCAGTTGGAGATGTGGGTCTAGGACAATTCTGTACTGCCTCAATTTTCTGAGTATCAACTTTAATTTCCTCTCCAGACATAATGTGGCCTAAGAATGCCACAGACTCAAGCCAAAACTCACACTTAGGGAACTTGGCATACAACTCCTTATCTTTCAAAGTCTGAAGAACTATTATGAGATGGCTAATATGATCTTCTTCATTCCTTGAATAGATTTGTATGTCATTAATGAAGATGATAACAAGCATATCTAAATAAGGTTTGAATACTCTATTCATAAGGTCCATGAATGCCGCAGGCGCATTGGTCAAACCAAAAGACATGACTAGAAACTCATAATGACCATACCGGTCTTGAATGCTGTCTTTGGAATATCACATTCCCTTACCCTCAACTGATGGTAGCCTGATCTAAGATCTATCTTAGAGAAACAAGTAGCACGTAGAAGCTAATAGAAAAGATCATCAATTCGCGGAAGAGAATACTTGTTCTTGATGGTAAGCTTGTTCAACTGACGGTAATCTATACACATCCTAAGGGAACCATCTTTCTTTCTCACAAATAAAACCCTTATCAAGGAGATCTTTCAACTGCTTCTTCAACTCGTTTAACTCTGTTGGTGCCATTGTGTATGGAAGGACTAGATATAGGACGAGTATCTGGAAGAAGGTCTAAACCGAAGTCTATCTTAGGAGGGACTTCGGGAAGATCATCTAGAAAGACTTCTGGAAACTTTTTTACTAATGCAACTGACTGAATATGAGGTATCTCAACACTAGAGTCATTAACTCGAACTTAGTGATAGATACACCCCTTAGAAACCAACTTCCTTGCCTTAAGGTACAAAATGAAATGACCCTTAGGCACTGCTGAACTATTTTTCCACTCTAAGACTGGCTCATTTGGAAACTGGAACTTGACAACTCGAGTTCTACAATCAACTAAGGCATAACATGCATGAAGCCAGTCCATACCAAGAATGACATCAAAATCTACCATGTCTAACTCAACTAAATCAGCCATGGTACTCTTGTGATTGACGAAAATGGGACAATCACGATAGACTCTCTCTGCTAGAATAGACTCACCAACAGGTGTAGAAGCACTAAAGGTTTCACTAAGTTACTCAGGAATAACATCAAAATTCATCGCAACATACGGAGTTACAAAGGATAAACTCGCTCATAGGTCTAGTAAAGAATAAACATTAAAGTTAAAGACTTGGATCATACCAGTAACAACATCTGGAGAATCCTCTTGCTCTTGGCGACTTGTGATAGCATATAGGCGATTTAATCTTCTGCCAGTATCGAAAGTAGCCCCTCTAGGTGCAACTTTGTCTGGTGGAGCAACTGAAGAAGACTGGATTCTATTGCCCCCATTACTACTACCCTGCTTGTTCTTTGGATATTCTAGCATGAAATGACCATTCTCTCCACACTTTAAACAACCAGTGGAGCCCTCACTGCATGTACCTGAGTGGTTCCTACCACACTTAGCGTAGGCAGGAGGCTTACTACCCCCTTGTGCCATACTACCCTGAGAATAGGCAGGCTTGGCTCTGAAATTCTGACTATTATACTCACTTTTGTTCTTAGGTGCAGGTGCACTAGAAGATGATGGAGCAGGTCCTTCTGTTTCTGTTGGAAGGATGAACGGTTGGCATTACTCTTCTGCTGCTCGGACTCATTCCCTATCTTAGGTCTCTTGTTCTTAAACTCTTCTCTATCCCTTAGCTTCTCTTCCTCAACCTACTGCACATAGACTATCAACCTTGATATATTCATGTAACCTATTAGCTTTGCAGCCTACCTTCCTTACTCGACAGACGAGACAACCCAGCAACAAACAAGCTCATATACTCCTCATATCCGCAACTATCTCCGGAGCATAACGGGATAGTTGGGTGAACTTCAACCCATACTCATGAACGCTCAAAGAATCCTGTTTAAGTGTGAGGAACTCTCGTACCTTAGCCTCTTTCAGTTCTCGGGGAAAGAAACAGCCCAAGAGGGCCTCCTCAAAACAAACCCAACTCGCAGGTGGTACATCCTCAACTCGGTTCTTCTTCCATTAATCGAACCAAATCCTAGCGACACCCTTCATTTGGTATGCAGCTAGTTCCACCCTCTCAGTATCAGCAATGTGGATGACATCAAATACCTTTTGCAGCTCCTCAATAAAGTTCTCTAGATCCTCAGTAGTGCTTGAACCAGTTAAACTTGGAGGGTTCATCCTCAAGAATTCGTGGATCCTCGAAGTGTCAGCCTCTTATTGTCGAGCCCCTCTTTGTTGCCCAACCTGATTAGTCACAACTTGACTTAGGATCCTTATCGCTTCCCTGAACTCAACATTAGTAACTTCTCCTTGGGGTTGCACTTTAGGTGCATTAGGTACCCCTTGCTCCTCAACATTACGCCTAGCAGGACGACCTCTGACAACTCTTCGTAGAAGTGTGATTAACTGAAAAACACACGCAAGCACGAATTAAAAAGAAATTTTTTAGAGATAAACTCTAACAAACGAAATGAGTATGAAAGAAGTGAAAAAATTCCTAAATGTTGCAGCCTCCTAATTATAGATATGGCGTGCTTCACACCGATAACTAGGACTCTACAGACACAGCTTCATAAACTTCCTACGACTCTTGGACTCTGTGCTCTGATACCAAGTTTGTCACGCCCCAAGCTTACACTCTGGGAGAGACTGGCACTCAAGAACCATTGCTGGTCCCAAGCGAACCCTTGGCCTGACCTTCTTACTCAGCGGAAGACTTTATTCAAGATAAATACTTTTAAAATAGTACACTAAACTGCTCAATCTTTACACCCAATTTTGGCCTAACATTTTCAAAATTCGTAACTTTTAAGTATTATTTATTTAATAGTTCAAGATAAATTTTTTATAATTTTAATAAGTCTATGAATAACTATCCTTATTTATCAAAATTTAGAATTTTTTATTAGTTAATTTTAAAATTGCATTTTTACATGTCATTAATTACGTTCATTAAAAAAATTTTAATATTAATTTTATTTGTTAATATTCATTTTAATATTTTTCACAGTTTAGAAATTCATTCAAATATAGATATTTTATTAAACCAACAATTTTGGATCATAATCTCAAGCCACAATTTGAGCCCACTGTAAAATTATTTCCTATATAAATTTTGATTAGATTAAAAATAAAAAGTGGTGGTGGATAAGATTTTAGGGGTGTAATTTACATATATTTATATTCTTTAATTGTTCAATTATTTTCCGACAAGTCGCTGGAGTTCCGCTGAAATCCAGCGAGTCCACCACCAAAATCCCATTTCGTTTTTCCCATTTTTCCTGTGAAACCACCATTTTTTCCACCAACAACCATGAATTTTGGAAACCAACAGCTCCTTCCCTTTTCTTCTTAAACCAGACCCAAATCCATCAGAAACTCCACCGGAGCAAACCATCCACCACCAAGCTCCAAAATCATTTCCCTCTCCGCAACCAGACCCAACAACCCCCTTTGTTTTTCTTTACCAGCAAATCAGACCCAAACAACAGCAAACCGGAGAAAAACAACCCAAAACCCCTTCGTCTCCTTAGTTACACCAGACCCATATCATTATGATACCAAACTCCGACTAGCAAAAACTAAAACCCCGACACAAAGCCGCGAACTCCGATGAAGAAGCCATTAACGGTGAACTCAAAGCTCAGTCATTTTCTGCGTGAGCTCTAAGCTCTAGCAAACCGTGACCACGCCGGAACAACGACAAACAAAACTAGAAGCTCCACACTCCAACTCCGGTAAACAACCAGCCGCTGCAACGTCAAATCCGGCGAACTCTAAATGGTAATACAAATCTTTATCCTCTTTGTTTATTTATTCTTTTATTTTATTTTTGCTTTACCAATTTACTTTGTTCCTTCATATATAATTGTGGTGGTGTGTTACTGCTAATATTTTATTTTTGATGCCATTGTCTGTTTGCTTGTTCTGTTTAAGTTGAACTTTTGTTAGTTTCCAAATTTTCAGATCTGCATGTTTAGTTTCGTTTGGCTATTTTGCTTTGAGTTGGATCTTATTTGTTTTTGTCTAAGTCTTAATTTTATTTATTATGTTATTAACATTTTTGACTATCAAATAAGGTAGTGTATAGTATTGTTTGGTGTTTGTTTTTATTATTTTAATTCTTTGCTTTCTACACTTAGCTAGGTGATTTTAATTTTGTTTTTTTTGAATATATGGTGTACAATTTATAATGTTCCATTAATCAGTAACACGTTCTGGTTGCTACTGTCTTAATATTGTTTTAAATTATTGTCAATCTTCTATATAATTTTTTATTGATGTTTGTTAATTTTTTTTTACTTTACGTATCTATCCTTTATTAAAACTTTATTGATTGTATTATTGGGTTAATTGTTCTTATTCCACTGTTCTTGTGGGTTTGTCTTCATTGTTTCACTATTCTACCTTTTAGTAGTTAAGCATTATTGTTATAAGTTAACATTGGCCAATGAAAAAATCTTTCTGTTGGTTTTCGAGGTTTTTTCATTTTTAAAGATGGAAATTTAGTTGAAGTTTATATATTTTGTTTGTTAAAATTGGCCGATGAAGAAATTACTGTCGATTTCCAAGGCCTCTCATGTTGTTAAGACGGGCTTTTATTTTTAAGTTATTATGTGATTTATTTTTTTTTTTTCATATTTATTTATTACTAACACTTTTACTAAGTGTCTTTACAGGTACCCCGAATTTGCTTCCCATTTGATGTTAATCGAATAGTTTCGAATTAAATTTTTTATTCATTATTGTGTATATGTTGATGTTAGACAAACCTTAGGTCGTTTTTGATATTATTTTTTTGTTTTACTACTTGTGTATATCGCATGCTTGTTTTACTTGTATATTGTTTATCTCCTCAATTTGAAAAAATAAACTTAGTCGGGATCTACAATTATGGATTTTGAAGGATGCCTAACACCTTTCCTTCGGAATAACTTGAACCTCTTACCTAGAATCTAATGGTTTCGTAGATCATTTAATTGGTTTCCTAAAATTAGGTGGCGACTCCTTTAAAACCCATTTAATCTTGAAATTCTTTTAAATCGACTCAAATGATTATTTTTCGAGTCAACATGACGTTTCTTTGTATTTGAATAAAGTAGGGATGTAAACAGAATGGCGACTCCACTGTGGACATAGATGTTCTAACCATTATGTTTTATCAAATTGAGAAGACTTTTGGTTTATTGTATTATATCTTTTATCTTGTATATTTTGTTGATTGTTTGTATATTGTACTTGTTGTTTATTCATTATTCATTTAATTGTATGTATATTGTCATTGCATTCATGTCATTTTCCAACTTATATGTATAGTATATTAAGAACGGTTTCTGCATAATTGCAGTCGAGCTTTTTATACTCGACCTTTTTCTGGAATGATTGAAAATTTTTTGGTACTTCATGCGTCCAATGGTTATCGTGAGTTCCAGCCTAAGTTGTCTTCTTGGGTTCCCAGTCTTTCAGGAGCCACTCTTAGTCAACTAGTGTTGAGCGAAACCAAATATCGAATTTAACGCATTTTGAACTAAGTTGACCCAACATTCAAGGTGTGTTGAGCCCATTAGAAGTCCACCTTGTGTCTATTTGGCCCATTGGTCATTGGTCAATAAAGGACAATCATAATTATGTGCTTAAATTTAAAGGATCATACGACATTTGGCAAATCATTGTCACTTGAGGTTGGGGTTTATTTAATAGCTTACTCTAGTCGAAGAAGGATCTTTACAGGTTACCATTTAATTCAAAAGGTGTTGACATTCAGAGATGACAAGAAGCTCAAGAGGAAGTACCTCCCACAAAGGCTTAGTTTAGGATGATACCCCTGTGTGAGACTGATTATTGGTATCCTTTTTTCCTTATTTTGTAATCCTATTTGAATTATTCATAAAATTTGTACTAAGTGTTTTGGGGGACAATCAAATGTTGTCAAATGGCATAATACATCCTTCAGATCGATAGGCCTACCTTTGACACAAAAGGGTCACATATTTGTATAAGACGCACAATAATTATTTGTATATTATCTAATATAATTGAGTTTGTCTTTAATCAAAGCAGTGCTTATATGTTTAATTAATTCTTTGTGATATTTTACATTTTTCATTATGAACACGAACTAACACTTTTACCTTTTGAGTTTTTCTTTCTTTCTAGCGAGAGGTTGATTAGTGTCAGAATTTGAAGGTCATTTCTCGTCCGAAATTGCAAGGAACGGGAGGACTCGCGAAATTCAAGTCTTTGGATTTTACAGGACATGAATAATCAGTCAAAAAAGATAAATCAGGGGAGTCCTTGACTATGAACTTACACTCCTTTATTTATTTATTATTATTATTATGGCCTTGCTTTCACACATTTCTCATATTTTTGCAAGGAAATCGCCCTCGACAAAAGTCGGGGATAGTTATAATAATGTATAGTTCTTGTAATAATTGGGAGAACACACAGTTCGAAGGGACATCCAAAAAAGAATACAACAACAAGTGGTTACTGTAAAATTAGGAGACCACATTCAACATACAGTGCAAAGATCGACAATTAGGAGGATACAAGAAATCGCTTCGAGTTTGTCTAAATCCTAAAATTGTTTTATGCCTTATCTGCATGAACTACGCGAACCTAATTCTCATTTCGGTGAGATACGTAGGCAACCCTTCTTGGGTTCGGTATTCATTCTTTTAAGCTAAATAAAATAAAATAAAAATATAAATAAAAAATCATATAGTTTGTGCATATTTTCAAAGGAATATCTGCACGAACTACGCGAACCTGATTGTAATATCTCGCACCTATAAACGACTATAAAGAGTTTAAGATATGAAAATATTGATTTTTGGAAAGAATAAGAAAATCTGGAAATTTTGTCTAAGTTAAGAAAGTGAGTTTTGGCCATTTTCAAACGGCCATAACTCCTAGCTCAGGAAGAGTTAGGAGCAGCTCTTGATATGGTTAGAATTCCCTTGGAGAGATCTTTCCAACACCGCCGAGATTGCACGATTTCGACATCGTATGAGTGAGATATGCCTTTCGAAAGTTGGATTGTTAGATTGAGGAAAATTTCAATCCGAATTTAGGGAAGGGTAAAGTAGTCTTTTCTCTAATTAATTTCCTAATTTTATTTTAGGAATTTATTGGGGTAAAAACATGAATTAGTCAGTTTGGAGAATTGAGAAATACGATTGGGGCTTGGAGAAGAGAGAAAAGAAGAAAGAAAGGGAGAAAAAGGCAAGAATTCGTCAAGATCATCCAAGCTTGCGAGTGGAATTCGTCGGGGGTGATCCCTATTAAGGTATGTGAGATATTTTCGTGTTGGGTTAGTTCACCCACACACCAACTTGTTTCAATCCATTGATTTTGAGTTGTGTACATGTTGAAGAAGTAAGGTTCTTGAATAACAAATTGTAGAATTCTTGTTGGTTGAGTTGTTGATGCTTGGGGGTGAGTTAATTCATGTTTCCGAGTTGGTTTTAGAGTTAGATTGGTTGTATATTGAGGGTACAATTGATCCTAAGTGTTTGGGGAAGGAACTATGAAAGTTAGGGAGGTTTAGAGAAGAAGAACGGAAGAGAAAAGTCAAAAGTCGTCGCTGGGCAAAAGGGCTGGGGCACCGCGCTTGCCAGAGCGCCACAAAAACTTCTCTGAAGTTTGGCCTCTAGTGTGTCGCGCCAGCCAGACTTCTCTGAAGTTTGAGGGTTGGCACCCCGCGCCTTTCAGAGCTCCAGTGACGCTAGTTCTCCCCATTCGTTCCCCACCTTTTTGTACTTGTTCCTAAGCGATGTACCTATGTTTTCTAGTTGTTTTGAACACTCTAAGGTACATCTAAACATCATGAAATCATCCGTAAACATAAGATCATGAACCTTGAATTCATAATCCAATTCAAGAAATGTTAAGATCAAAGTCAAAGAAGTTAAGAGTCGAGTCTAGAAGTTAAGAAGCAAGTCAAAGAAAAGTTTCTTAAAGTTTTCAAGAGTCTTTAATAAACGTTTAAACTTCATTTTTAGGCTCAAGTTTCAAGTTAAGCAAAGAGTAAAGAGTTGAGTTCATTTCTCAAAAAGCTATAAGGGGACTAAGTATTCCCAAGGAGTTTAAAAATGTTTCACATTTGAGCAAGAAAGGGAACATCGATTCCAAGAGAGCTTTTAAGCTAAGTTTTGAGTAATTATCTCAATTCAAAGAAAGAGTTTTGTTTTTACAAACATATGAGCTAAGTATATTTTGGGAGTAGTATTGAGCACCGATGTGGGGATGCGAGTTCATATTAACTCAAGTCTCCATAAACCATGTAGCCATCATGGGTAGTAAAGAATCATACTTTTTAGATGATTCCTTAAGATGCTTTTAGCATAGACTAGTGGATCCACTAAGTTAAGCGTTTTATATGACAGCAAAGTATAGGACAGTTCTGGCTGTGTGGGCAAGACGTTGTGTCACCACTTAGGCTCATAGTGGTGGTTGTCGGTTAGAGAATCTCCCACAAAAGTTATATTACTTTTATATTTAAGTAAAATTGAGTTTGCTATTGCTTTATCTTTAACGAACTAAGTTGTTTACACTGTTTTACAAGCTTTATATATATTGCATGTGTCTTATTGCTTTATATTGAGTTCAGTTGTTCACGAGTTAAACAGAGCCAAGGTAAGTGTTCCTTTATACTCCTTTCAAGCTTAAGTTATTGTTTAGCTTTCTAACTCGCATATTCGTACATTTAATGTACTGATGTCAGTTGGAATGCATCTTATTATAATGCAAACACAGGTAACCAGGATCAGCATCCAGTACGCCGTTGAGCACTCCAGAGTCAGTGGTGAGCCTTCTTGTATTTCGGAGGACTCTGTTATTTCGCTTTCCTAGTTTTGCTTTATTAGGATGTTGTGGGGTCTGTCCCAACATCCATCTCAGTATTATAGAGGCTTCATAGACAGTCAGACAGTTAGTATTGAGTCTCTCATCTATGTATTTGCAGATACTTTGTTTTGAGACATAAGTTGCCATTTTGACTAAGTTGTTATCATTTAAACTATTGCATTGAGTTTATTTTGTTGAGTTAAGTCTTCCGCTGAGTTAAGTAAGCCAGGCCAAGGGTCCACTTGGGGCCAGCAATGGTCTACGAGTGCCGGCCACGTCCAGGGTGTAGGCTCGGGGCCTGACACTAATTCTCATATTAATGAGATACGTAGGCTGCCCTTCTTGGGTTCGGTATTCATTCTTTTAAATTAAAAAAAAAATAAATAGTTTGTGCATATTTTCAAAAACATATCTACATGAACTACGCACACCTGATTCTCATATCAATGAGATACATAGGCAGCCCTTTTTGGGTTCAGTATTCATTCTTTAAAAAAAAATAAAAATTGTGTATATATCGTAAGACTCATGTCTTCAACTCAATTGGGACCAATGCAGTTAGGATCATATAATATAGTTGGTATGATGGAGGGGACTGACTTTGTGGTAAACTATAGACTCTTTTGGTACCTCTTATTTCTACTTTTGTGATGCTTGAAAATTCTCTTGCATGCATTCAAGATAAGAATAAAATCAATGTCATGCTTTCATGTGCATTTTGTGGTGAGATTTTAGATTGAAATTCAACTGCATTGCACTGTTGATCTAGAACTTGGCCTGAATGTTTTTCGAGGCAAAATCCTAAGTATTGTTTGGTTTGGGAAAGGATTGAAGACCTTCTTTGACCCGATTGTGTCTTTCAAAGACTACCAAATGACATTAATCCCTAGTTTTCCCCACTTTGAGCCTGAAACCTTTTCTTTGGACAACCACATCTTAGCCATTACTTTTTTTGAGTGCTTACATGCACTATCAGTGTTTAAAGTTGCCAAAGGCAAAGGATATCAAGTCTTCCAAAGCCAAGGAAGCAAAAAAAAAACTACTTCTAAAAGAAAAGGTGGAAAGAAATAAAGAAAGACAAAAACACCCCTACAAGGTCAATGAAAGACGACAAGGAAAAACTTCAACAAAAGAGAAGAAAATTTCAAAACAAAGGGTGAAAAAGGAAAAGCTCCAACAAATAAGAATTCAAAAGAAGTAAAAAATGGACAACGAAGAGGATCAAACGCCAAAGGTGTATCAATCATCAAAAACACAAATTCACTGTGGCGCTCAAGAAGGAATTAAGTCACTCTTATCCCAAATATATATCCTACCCGTCCCTAAGCCTACATTACAAGCCCTACATGATCTTATTCCAAATGTTCTCACATTAGTGGAGATTTACATAAGGGCCAAGCATATGGTATCACAGTTGCATGCATTGAACATTCTTGTGAGTGTGAGTGGACTTCGAAAAATGTCCTAAAACAAAACGCTTCAAATATGTATGAAATAGGACTTTTCTTTTTGTGAGGGCACTTTAAACATGGGGATTGGTACAATTCAAAATCTTTGTTTGAAGAAAGATAAATAAATCTTGTTGATACTTAAGTATGTTTGAGGTACCACTTGAAACTGTGAGAGTTACCTTGAATTCAATCTTAGGAAAAAAAAGATTTACATGCGATCCTAACACCTGATACCAATTGTAGGCAAAATTTGACTCTTTTTATATTATTTATTTTTTTAAAAAAAAGGGGCAAACACCCTCTCTTTAATATTTTCCAAAACATTTTTAAAAAAATTCTTTCCATTAAAAAAATAAAAGATTTTGCCTTTCCTTTTGGGGTTGTTCATTGTAAAAAGTGTCATTAGGTTAATCATGTCAGTGTGAGACGCCTATTTTACTTCATTGGTTTGTTCGGCCCAAAAATGTGATATATCTTGTCTTTAGACTTTCAATATCGCGAGGAATATTATTTTCCTATTTCATCATGTTCATATTGTGAATTTTCTACTGATGATCTTGTCTCAGATTCCATGCAGTATTCATCATCTACAGGATTAGAACTACATTTGACCTGATTTCTAGCTCAATATGATATATAGGCGCCATGACGGCTCGGCCATATAGCCAGTGTGATTTTCTTTTCTCTTTGTAATAAAAACTGGGACAAATTTTTTGAGAATATCTCAAATATTCACAATAAAGGAGCTTTCCCCAGTAAGTCAAGATTGGAGAGTATTGTGAGATTTGTCAAGAGATCTAACTGGGACAGAATTTTTGAGGAAGANGAGGTACCACTTGAAGCTGTGAGAGTTACCTTGAATTCAATCTTAGTTAGAAAAAAAAAAAGATTTACATGTGATCCTAACTCCTAGTACCAATTGTAGTCAAAATTTGACTCTCTTTATATTATTTATTTTTTTTAAAAAAAAGGGCAAGCACCCACTCTTTAATATTTTTCAAAACATTTTTAAAAAAATTCTTTCCATTAAAAAAAGAAAAGATTTTGTCTTTCCTTTTGGGGTTGTTCATTGTAAAAAGTGTCATTAGGTTAATCCCGTCAGTGTGAGATGCCTATTTTACTTCATTGGTTTGTCCGGCCCAAAAATGTGATATATCTTGTCTTTAGGCTTTGAATATCGCGAGGAATATTATTTTCCTATTTCATCATGTTCATATTGTGAATTTTCTACTGATGATCTTGTCTCAGATTCCATGCAGTATTCATCATCTACAGGATTAGAACTACATTTGACCTGATTTCTAGCTCAATATGATATATAGGCGCCATGACGGCTCGGCCATATAGCCAGTGTGATTTTCTTTTCTCTTTGTAATAAAAACTGGGACAAATTTTTTGAGAATATCTCAAATATTCACAATAAAGGAGCTTTCCCCAGTAAGTCAAGATTGGAGAGTATTGTGAGATTTGTCAAGAGATCTAACTGGGACAGAATTTTTGAGGAAGACCTAAAAAATTCCAACAAGTACTGACAGAAGTTCGATAGTCAACTTCAAATGATCTCTGGTATTGGTTGAAGTTCAAAGTGAATGTCAAAGTCTCCAACATTGCCATAATGGAGCAAAATAAGCTCAAGATGTGAGCTACCGGCGCCTCGTACAAATCCCCAATAAGACATGAGTATAATGAACACAAAGTGTTCAAGAGCAAAATGGTGGTTGCTCACTTGTGTCAAAGTGATCAGGCACTTTGTACACATTCTCTTTTGAATCTCGCCTTAAAGTTTTTTGATCATGTTGCTAGCGAAAGCAAGATTGTGTCTACTAAACGTTCCTTTTCGAATACAGGAATAGACGAAAGCATCAAGATAATGACATTTTCAAGACATACGAGCCATCCACCTCGTTACAGTGGACAATCATCGATTCATTCACCATTGCATTTTCATTTTGCTAAAAGGGCCATTGCATTTAAGTCGCATCTATTCGGATGTGAAGGATGCACACCTTATTTTTTTTAACGTTCAAGTCAGTGGAAACTTGCGTTGAAAGATATTTGCATTTAAGTCGCATTTATTCGAATGTGAAGGATGTGCACCCTATCTATTCAACGTTCAAGTCGGTGAAAACTTGCGTTGAAAGATATTTGCATTTAAGTCGCATCTATTCGGAGGTGAAGGATGCGCACCATATCTATTCAACGTTCAAGTCGGTGAAAACTTGCGTTCAAGGATATTTGCATTTAAGTCGCATCTATTTGGAGGTGAAGGATGCGCACCATATCTATTCAACGTTCAAGTCGGTGAAAGCTTGCGTTGAAAGATATTTGCATTTAAGTCACATCAATTTGAAGGTGAAAGATGTGCACCATATCTATTCAACATTGTAGTCGGTGGAAACTTGCGTTGAAAGATATTTGCGTTTAAGTCGCATCTATTCGGAGGTGAAGGATGTGCATCCTATCTATCAATGTTCAAGTCGAAGGAAACTTGCGTTGAAAGATATTTGCATTCAAGTCGCATATATTTAGAGGTGAAGGATGTGCACCCTATCCATTCCACATTCAAGTTAGAGGAGACTTGCGTTGTAAGAATATTTATTTGTCCTATTGATCGACATGCATTTAGTGGATCATCTTTTTTCATTCGTGCTACCGATGGACATACATTCACATCCTACCAAGGGATCATTTTCATTCGTCCTAACGATGGATATACATTGATATCCTACCGATGGATCATATTTTTTCATTCGTCCTACCGATGAACATACATTCAAAATCCTACCGATGGATCATCATCTTCATTCGTCCTACCGATGGACATATATTTTTATCTTACCAATGGATCATCTTCATTTATAGTATCATAAGAGATGATACCTTTTTTCCTATAATTGTGTCTTTACTTATGAGTTTCATCTTTGTTTTTTCGAGAACATCCAAGACGATGCATTCTCAGTTGAGCCACAGGTGCGACTACTTCAACAAGGACACAACACATCGTGGAACCTTTTGGAGGCAAGTCCGGGATCGACTTCCACCACATTCCAACCGTACTTTTATATAAAGGTCATGTGTTCGGCCATAATTGGGTTTGTCAATTTTCATTGTCCACGATTTCTTTCATCAATCATATCCAATGAAAAGGACAGCGGTTGACATCCAATTTTGGCCTAACATTTTCAAAATTCGTAACTTTTAAGTATTATTTATTTAATAGTTCAAGATTATTTATTTAGAATTTTTTATCAGTTAATTTTAAAATTGCATTTTTACATGTCATTAGTTACGTTCATTATATTTTTTTTAATATTCATTTTATTTGATACATTTGTTAATATTCATTTTGATATTTTGCACAGTCTAGAAATTCATTCAAATACGTATATTTTATTTTACAAACAATTTTGGGTCATAATCTCAAACCCACAATTTAAGGCCATTGTAACATTACTTCCTATATAAGTTTTGATTAGATTAAAAAATAAAAGGGGTGGTGGATAAGATTTTTAGGGGTGTAATTTACAAATTTTTATATTCTTTAATTGTTCAATTATTTTCCAGCAAGTCGCAGGAGTTCCACCGGAATCCGGTGAGTCCACCACTAAAACCCCATTTCATTTTTCCCATTTTTCCGGTGAAACCACCATTTTTTCCACCAACAACCATGAATTTTGGCAACCAACAGCTCCTTCCTTTTCTTCTTAAACCAGACCCAAATCCATCAGAAACTCCACTGGAGCAAACCAGCCACCACCAAGCTTCAAAATCGTTTCCCTTTCCGCAACCAGACCCAACAACCCCCTTTGTTTTTCTTTACCAGCATATCAGACCCAAACAACAGCAAACCGGAGAAAAACAACCTAAAGCCCTTTGTCTCCTTAGTTACAACCAGACCTATATCGTTGTGATACCAAACTCCGACCAGCAAAAACCAAAACCCCGACCCAAAGCCACGAACTCCAAGGAAGCAACCATTAACGGTGAGCTTGAAGCTTAGCCATTTCCTGCGTGAGCTCTAAGCTCCAGCAACCCACGACCACGCCGGAACAACGACAGACAAAAATAGAAGCTCCAGACTCCAACTCCGGTAAACAACCAGTTGATGCAACGTTAAATCCGGCGAACTCTAAATGGTAATACAAATCTTTCTCCTCTTTGTTTATTTATTCTTTTATTTTATTTTTGCTGACCGATTTACTTTGTTCTTTCATATATAATTGTGGTGGTGTGTTATTGTTAATATTTTATTTTTGATGCCATTGTCTCTTTGCTTGTTATTTTTAAGTTGAACTTTTGTTAGTTTCCAAATTTTCAGATTTGCATTTTTAGTTTTGTTTGGCTATTTTGCTTTGAGTTGGGTTTTATTTGTTTTTGTCTAAGTCTTAATTTTTTTTAATTATGTTATTAACGTTTTTGACTATCAAATAAGGTAGTCTATTGTAACACCTCAGAAAATTTTTTGAATTAAGACTCGAACTGTTCTTCGTAGTGAGTGAGATTTTACCAAGGAATTAAAAATTTCTTAAGTGTTAAGGTCACTAGATGTAGCTCCTTAAGTTCCAAAAAGAATTAAGTTGGAAGTAGCAAAATCTGAAATTTTGCAAGTTAAGCTAAGTATAAGTTTTGGGCCAACTTCAAACAACCATAACTCCTAGGTCAGGATGAGTTAGGTGTACTTTCAGATACCGTAGGAATGACCTTTGAATTATCTTTCCAACAGCACCGAGTTGCTAAGTTTCGAGGTCGGATGAGTGAGATATGACCTTTTGAAGTCAGGCTGCCCAGTTAAGGAAAATTACCCGAAAATAGTAAGGGGTATTTTGGTCTTTTTCTTACCAAATCAGATTTAATTCATTTTTATTAAGGTTTTAAGGGTCTAATCATACTAGGTTCAGTTTTATAATCCTAAAATATTCCTAGGGTTTTAGTTGAGAGTTCAAGAAGATAAAAGAAGAAAAAAGAGGAGAGGATAAAGTGTTCATCGAGATTCTTGCAGATTTTTGCCATGGGTTTGATCCCTAAGAGGCATATAAGCTTCCATAGTGTTAGGTTTGTTCACCCACACGCCAATCATGTTATTTTTAGTGAAATTTCATTCTTGAAGTTGAAGGATTAGAGTTCTTGATAAGTATTCTTGAAGTTTCTTTATCGATTAAGTTTTGATGTAATATTCTACTTGGATCAACTTCAAACGATCATATCTCCTAGAATATAAAGAGTTATGTGCGCGCCATAACCTATCTAATTAAAGGTATTTGAATCTACTTTCCAACGCCATCGATTTCACGTCAATCAAATTTCTGAGTAAAAAGTTATGACTATTTTAGTAACCTATACAGTGCTGTTACAAATTAGCCGACGGGAAAATATTAAAAAGGGTTGGTTTTATTTTTTTACCTCCAAGAAAACCCTAATCGAATTCTTGACTAATAAAAGGCTCAAAACAATCAGATTATCATCTTCACTAATGAAAATCATAATTCTTGGTCATAAAGATTTCAAGAAACTAATTTCAAGAATCTCAGAAAAGGTTTTCTTGATCGTTTATCTTCAAGCTAGGGTTTCAAGACTACTTAATTAAGTTATTCTAGAACCTTGTACTTCCAGGTATTTAAGACTATCATAGTGCTGGACTTATTCATCCTCACACCCTACATATACTTTCAAATCAGTAAAAGAGAAATCTAGGATTCTACCCATAGATTTGAGTGTTCTTGAGAGAAGTTGATTTGAGTTCTTGAGTTCATGTTTCTTTTAAAAATTATATTCGTAATTATTGAGTTTCTATATTTTTATTGAGATCCTTGAGTTGATTTGTTCATGTATATAATTCAGCATAAACCCTATTTTGAGTTATAAATCTTGAGAAGTTTTTCAAAGCTAACACTTGAGTTTTAAATAGAGTTTTGAGGAAGTAAGTATGAGAATGAGAAGAGTCGTATACACGAGTTCTATATTGGTATGTAGACCCTCGAGTCAAGTCGTTCATGCCCATAATTCCACATGAACTTCATAATTTGAGCATCTTTGAGAGGAGTAGTATCTCCAAGTTCTAAGTCTTGAGTTTTGANGTTCATGCCCATAATTCTGCATGAACCCTCTGAGTTGAGCATTCTTGAAATAAGTTGTATCATTGAAGTTCTTGAGTTCTGAGTTCTTGAGTTTCGAGTATTGAGTTCTATGTATATTTATTGAAAACCTTGAATTGAGTCGTTCACATCCATAATTTGGTATGAACCTTATTTTAAGAAGTTTTTTCACAAACGTTTTAACTTTGTTTTAAGACTTAAGCTTTGAGTTGAGTAAAGAGTAAGAGTAAAGTTCATTTTCTTTAAAATGATATATGGGAACTAAGTATTCCTATGAGTAAATGTTTTCACATTTAAGATGAGAGGAAGCTGAGATTTCTAAAAGAGTTTTAAGCAGTTTGAGTACCATCTTTTTTAAGAGAAAGATTTTTGAGTAATTATCTTAAATCAAAGAAAAAGTTATGTTTTTAAACATATGAGCTGAGTATTTTGGGTGTAGTATTGAGCACTGATATGGGGACGAGTTTGAGTTCAGATAACTCACGTCTCCATAAACCATGTAGCTATCATGGGTAGAAAGAATCATACTTTTTAGATGATTCCTTAGTGCGTTTTAGCATAGACTAGTGGATCCACTTAGTAGTTCAGGTCATATGCCTTTGGCAGGGTATAGGATGGTCCTTGGCAGTGTGAGGTAAAATGTTGTATCATCACTATAACTCTTAAGTGATGGTTGTCGATTAGAGAAACTCCCACAATAGTAATTGCATGGTTCCTCAAGGGGTTTTGCTTAGTATGAATGGGGGTATGGGACTTCATTCATGCATTGCACAAGTAGACTTTGAGAGGGAGCATGGTATGTCTTTTATGAATTTATGATTATGAGTTGACATCATGTTTTAAACAGTTTTCCATTTCTTTGTATTGCACTTGTTTTAAACTGATTTATAATGAAATGAGTTCAGTTAAGTATTCATGAGTTGAGTATCCAGAGTTGAGTATTTCAAGTCGAGTAGCTAATCTTTGAGTTGAGTATCTTATTCTTGGGTTGAGTGAGTTGAGAAAAGGTAAGTATGTTGCTTTTTATCAAGATTCAAGCTTATGTTTATGTTTTAGAATTCTCCTTACATGCTCGTACATTCCACATACTGAGCCATTTGGCCTGCATCTTCTCATGATGCAGACACAGGTATTCAGGATCATCAATAGGAGCTTCGTTGATACATCCGAGAGTTCGAGTTAGCTATGGTCAGCGTCCTTGCTTTCGGAGGGTTTCATTTACTTTTCAGTTCAGTCAGGATGTCGTGGGTCTTGTCCCGACTTCCATCTTTATCAGTTAGAGGCTTCATGGATAGTCAGTATAGTTGAGAAGTTCTGTATTATTCATTTATTTTATTAAATGTTTTAAAGACTTAAGTGCCTGTTTTATGGCGAGTAGAATATATTATTTTTATTCTAAGTTGTTCATTTGAGTTAAAGTTTTGAAAGGTTGAGTTTATTAAATTTTATTTAGTTTAAAGCTTTTGCATGCTTAAGTTAGTCTTCCGCTTGTAGTCAGCCAGGATGAGGGTTCGCTTGGGGACCAACAATGGTTCTTAAGTGTCGGCCACGTCCAGGGTGTAGACTCGGGTCGTGACATCTATTGTTTGGTGTTTGTTTTTATTATTTTTAATTGTTTTCTTTCTACACTTAGCTAGGTGATTTTAATTTTATTTTTGTTGAATATATGGTGTACAATTTACAATGTTCCATTAATGAGTAACACGTTCTGGTTGCTATTGTCTTAATATTGTTTTAAATTATTGTCAATCTTATATATAATTTTTTGTTGATGGTTGTTAATTTTTTTTTTACTTTATGTATCTATCTTTTGCTAAAACTTTATTGATTGTATTATTGGGTTAATTGTTCTTATTCCACTGTTCATGTGGTTTTGTCTTCATTGTTTCACTATTCAACCTTTTAATAGTTAGCATTATTGTTATAAGTTAACATTGACCAATGAAAAAATCTCTCCGTCTATTTTCGAGGCCTCCTCATTTTTAAAGATGGAAATTTAGTTGAAGTTTGTATATTTTGTTTGTTAAAATTGACCGATGAAGAAATTACCGTCGATTTCCAAGGCCTCTCATGTTGTTAAGACGGGCTTTTATTTGAAAGTTATTATTTGAGTTATTCATTTTATTCATATTTATTTATTACTAACACTTTAACTAAGTGTCTTTACAGGTACCCCGAATTCGCTTCCCATTTGAAGCTAATCAAATAGTGTTCGAATTATATTTTTTATTCATTATTGTGTATATGTTGATGTTAGACAAACCTTAGGTCGATTTTGATATTATTATTTTGTTTTACTACTTGTGTATATTGCATGTTTGTTTTACTTGTATATTGTTTATCTCCTCCTCAATTTGAAAAATTAAACTCAGTCGGGATCCACAAATGTGGATTTCGAAGGATGCCTAACACCTTTCATTCGGAATAACTTGAACCCCTTTCCTAGAATCTAATGGTTTCGTAGATCATTTAATTGGTTTCCTAGTTTTTCCTAAAATTAGGTGGTGAATCCTTTTAAACCCATTTATTCTTGAAATTCTTTTAAAATCGACTCAATTGATTATTTTTTGAGTCACCACGACGTTTCTCCTTATTTGAATAAAGTAGAGATGTAAACACTTAATAAATAACTGAGAATGTAATAAATAACATTCACTGCCAAAGTGGCAACTCAAGTCTCAACTTAATTGAAAAGGAAAAGTAAAGACTTATGAACTAACATCAACTAACTCTGTCTATGAAGCCTCTAAACTCTGAGGGATGTCAGGACAAGACCCCCGATCATCCTAACAACTGAAATAACCAAGCAATAAAACAAAACATAACCAAATGGATCATCCGGAAAGCAAGAAGGCTCACCAACTGACTCTGAGTGCTCAACTGGATCAATGATGCATTGGATGCTGATCCTGATTACATGTGTCTAAATCATAAGAAGATGCAGGCCAAATGACATAAATACATTGAATGTACGAGTATGCGAGGGGAATTCTAAAACAAGACATAAGCTTGAAAGGAACTAAAGAACTTACCTGGCTCAATGTCACGCCCTAAGCTACCCCCGAGACGTGGACACGTGACCTAGGACCATAAGTGATCCTATGCTAACCCTGCTGGCATGATCATGAGCATACTAAAGATAATAATAACTAATGCGGAAATCATAAAGTAAGTCTGAAATGATGTGGAATACCCATATACTATAACTGAGATGAATGAAAATTGATGAGTTTAATACAAAGAAAATATTAACTAAATACTAAGTTGAATCTAACTATGTCTGAAATAAGCCTCTAAACTGACTAGAAATGTTGGGACATGCCCCAACTAGGTCTAGCAAAACTGAAACTAAAAACTAAAAGCGATAAAGGTAAACATGTCACTAGTCCTCGAAGAATGAGGACTCACCACTGATGTTGCCGAACCGAAGATCAAGAACCAATCTAAGCGTGATCTGGATGCTGAGAACCTGAACCTACATCACGAGAAGATGTAGCGCACATATGCATCAGTACTTGAAAGGTACTGAACATGCAGGATAAAGTAAAGGTGAAATAACATATAATGGAACAAAGCAATAAAGCAATGAAATAATCTGAACATGATATAGATACTGAATGCTGAGCTAACTGAATGCAATGACCAATTTATAACATGCTGAGACTGAATACTGAATATACTGATAAATGGTCAATGCAATAGAATTTGACTGAACTATGGGAGCTACTAATAACCGACATAAAACCACATGAGCTAAATGTGGAATCCGATGTCTACGCCCCATCGAGAGGACCCAATATACCCTGCCAAAGGTATAAAGGCATGCTGGCGTGATCACTAAATTGATGTTGCCCACAGAGGGGACTTACACCTACGTGGCTCGTAGTTCTGGACTATATGGGTACGCTGAACTCTAGTCCAACTCGGTATTATGCTACTCCCAATGAATTAAGTGGTTAACTGGTTATGACTGAAGTTCTGTAAAGTACTGGATAGCTCAAAACTGAACATGCGAACTGAAAATGCAACAATTAATATGATAATGATGCATTAATAACTGAGGCATGTATAACTGAATAACTGAGATATTTGACCTAGCATGTGTAATTCAAGAACTAAAGAAATACATAGCTAGGGTTCTGAAATTCATGCGAGAAATGATGTAATAACATGATAATATGATTTGGAACATCTAAATAACTAATTCATGATGATCTGTTGAAATTCTAGAAACCCTAGGTCTATTCATAATAAGGGAATCAAGAAACTGACTGAATTTTAGGGACCTAATGCGCGAAAGGAACCCGCTAGTGAAATCCCACATACCTGGTGACGAATTCCACGGAGAAATCTTTCGATTTTGGGGCTGGAACTGATGGAACCTTACTGCGTTCTTGAACTAGGGTTCTTGACCTTCTTCTCCTCTCTTGCTTCTAATTTTCGAAGTTTTTATTAATGATTTTGACTAAGGTAAGTTCTAGTTATGTTTCTAGGCTTAAACTGACTAAAATATCATGATTTAAGGTCTAAACGACGTATCTTAGGGGGTTAAATGAAATAGGAAAAGACCAAAAGACCCCTGACTTAATTGATGTCGGAGTGACTGACGGACAGGGCTGACGGGCCGTCATTCAATCGACGGTCCGTCGATTGGAACCGTCGGTCGAGTCTGCCGGACATGGCTTCACTAAAACGGGCATAACTTTTTAATCGGATGTCAAAATTTAGCAAACTCGGTGGCGTTGGAAAGAGGATTCAATTATCTATCTTACTATATTTTATGGGACACACAATTCCTTTTGTTCTAAGAGTTATGAACATCTGAAGTTGACCCATCAACAATTTTTAGCTAATTGGCTGCTACCTTCACCTACGGTCAGACCTACGGACCGTGCATCGAATGACGGCCCGTACTGGTCAACCGTCAATTGGGACTGAGGCTGGGCTTTAGGGGCATTGATCCATGGACAAGAACCACGATCTATGACCTGACCTACGGTCCGTAGGTCAACACTTAGCCGAATTTCTGGCTAAGTTTTGGGGGAGTTGCTGACACGAACCACGGACCTGCAGGACGGACCGTGGGTCCTCCTACGATCCATGGATGGTGCCCATGAGTGCCACCTGCAACACCATAAATCTGCAATCTGGTCTATTTTCGGATACGGGGTGTTACACTCAACTTAACTCAGCATAACAGAACTCAGTTCAATATACAACAGTTTAAAACAAGTGCAATATAAGGAAAAATTGTTTAAAACATGATGTCAACTCTGTGTGTATGCAAAGATATATATAACTTTGAAATGTATGTAAAAAATATTATAAACTGTGTATATAAAAATACAATTACTTCTGTGGGAGTTTCTCTAACCGACAACCATCACTTAAGAGCTATTGTGATGATATAACGCTTTGCCTCATGCTGCCAGGGCTGTCCTATACCTTGTCGAGGGTATAGAACCTGAACTACAAAGTGGATCCACTAGTCTATGCTAAAAAGCACTAAATGAATCATCTAAAAAGTATGACCCTTTTCTACCCATGATGGCTACATGGTTTATGGGGACTGTGAGTTGTCTAAATTCTTCTATGAGAGTTTATGCTAAAAAGCACTAAAGGAATCATCTAAAAAGCATGACCCTTTTCTACCATGATGGCTACATGATT
Source organism: Solanum stenotomum (assembly GCF_019186545.1). Taxonomy (NCBI): domain Eukaryota; kingdom Viridiplantae; phylum Streptophyta; class Magnoliopsida; order Solanales; family Solanaceae; genus Solanum; species Solanum stenotomum. Next base: position 39,624,377 of record NC_064292.1, read on the forward strand.
TATGTGGGCTGTGAGTTGTCTGAACTCTCCCCCATATCGGTGCTCAATACTACTCACAAAATCTAATACTAGCTCTTATGTTTAAAAATATACTTCTTTCTATTGTTTGAGATAATTGCTCAAAACTTAGCTCAAAGGCTATCTTGGAAATCAAAGTTTCCCTTCTTGCTTAATTGTGAAAGCATTTACTCTTTTCTGAAAACTAGCTCAAAGACTCTTTGGAAATCAAAGTTTCCTTACTTGTTTAAATGTGAAAACATTTTAAACTCTTTGGAATACATAGTCCCCATATACTTTTGAAGAAATGAACTTCAACTTTACTCTTTACTGAACTGAAAACTCAAGTCTTAAAACAAAGTTAAATCATTTGTAAAAGACTTTTGGAAGACTCTATGAACTTCTCTTGACTCTTAACTTCTCTTGACTTGAATCTTAACTGATACTTGAATTGAATTATGGATGCAAGGATTGAGATTTTTGATAGGAAAGATCTCACGATGTTTAAGAGTGTTTTTAGATAGTTAAACACGAGAAAAGATCAAGAAATGATTGCCTAAAAGCTGGTCCACGACGTGGAGGTGTATTTAACTTTTTGATCGCGAAAATAACTTTTGAGGCAGAACAGTCCATAACTGCTCCGCTCCGTGAAGAACAAATTGTCAATTCTAAGGAAAAGGTCCGCGTCGCGAACCTGGTACCCAGATTCTACCTACTTGTTCCTTCTTCGTTTTCGAACCCCAAATCACCTAAATTCGATTGTTTTTCTCCAATTCTCTTTAGATTTAGATACCCAACATATGTACACAAGAATCAAATAAAAAACAACTCTAAAATCAACCTTAAACTCTCAAGAACTACTCAATCTCATCCCAAATTCAAGAACGAAAGTAAATTCAAGAACACACATCAAGAACATTCAAACTTTCAACTTTTAAGATGAATTCATGCTGAATTAAACATGTTTGGCACGTGGGTGAACAAATCCAACGTTGTGTGAACTCACATACCTCGTAGGATTGAATCCTTGGTGAAATCCACAATCAAACTTGAACTTTCTTGGAGAATCTTGCCTTTTCTCCTTCCTTCTCCTTTCTCCAAGCCATAGCGTAGATTTCCAATTTTCTAAACTGACCAAATTCAGTTTTGACCTTTAATTAATTCACTAAAATGAATTAAATTAATTGGATAAGGAAAAGACCAAACTACCCTTTCAAAATCTGGATTGGACTTTCCTTATTTGAACAACCCCTAACTTCGAATGTGAATATCTCACTCATACAAACTCAGAATCGCGGAAACTCGGCGGTGTTGGAAAGACTATTCCATGATTTTTCCTTAAATATCTGGAAACACACCTAACTCATCCTGAGCTAGAAGTTATGGTCGTTTGAAGTTGACCAAACATCCAACTTAACATATTAATTAAAATTTTCCAGATTTTATATTCTTTCCAAAAATGACTATTTGCACTTTTTAACTTCTTTCTAGCTCTTTCTAGTTATGGGGTGTTACAAATCTGCTCCTCTTCTTTTTCTTCTCTTTGATCTTCTCCTCTTCTTTTTCTTCTTCTTTCTTCTCTTCAATCTTCTCCTCTTCATTTTCTTCTTATTTCTTCTCTTCCAGCTTCTCTTCTTTTTCTTCTTCGTTCTCTTCCAGTTTCTCCTCTTCTTTTTCTTCATCTTTTTCTGTCTTCTACTCCTCATTTTGTTCATTAACTTCTTCTGCGAAGTACTCATCAACTGCAACAAGATCTTCATTGACTATTGCTAATGGAAGGATTTCATCAACATCAACTGCAACACCATCTTTATCGACGGTTGGTGTTGTATAGTGTTCATCAACTGTTGCAAGATCAGTGGCTTAGCATTCTTACAAATAAATTATTTTACACAAATAGTATATAAATTAGTCTACCTTTATTGTTCTTGTTCTTTTGAGCTATCCTCAATTTCTCATCTCGTATAAATGCAACAATTTCCATCATTGATTCTTCAAGGGATGCAACACACTCACACAAATTATCATCTTTATTTTTCTGTCCACTCGAAACAGAATTCTCATAAGGTTGGTTGGAATTGTTCTCACCCAAATATTTCATCTTTCTCATTCTCTACTGCTGAAGTGAGGACAGTTACACCTTTCAAATTGACATTTAAGGCATCTACGATTGTGTCCTTCACTTCATCCGTATATGACTTTAATGTTGCCATGTAATTTTGTTTTGTCTCACAGACAATAGGTGTGAGGTATGGGTGCACAATCTACAAAAAAATATTTATAAATAGTACAAGACATTCACTAATTTACAATATTGCTAGATAATAATAAATAAATGTATACCTTTGTACTTCTCCCCTTGTACTAAATGTATCACCTTCGATAATACTATCGCTCTTTGTCGTGTGCCATCTAAGTAAACGGGGAATGGACAGAGGAGAATCCAAAGAGTTCTTGGCATACTGACCAAGATGAGGAAAAACCTCATATATCCAAACCTGAAATTAATAAAATAACAAATAAATAAACAGAGACTATAAAATACTATATAAATATATAAGAGTTTATTATAAATCAGGTACATAATTAATAATAAGTACCAGAAATACACAGGGGAAGCCATACAGAGCATTCAATGCATTCCCTCTTTCATTGTACACTTCACTCTGCTTCTTCAAATTAATTTTGTTCTTCAAATGCATCACTGTTAGATCAAAACACTCTTTCCCCCACAGATAACTCTTGAAGAAATCTAAATCATCCACCATATTAATGTGATTTAAATCCACAATCTTAGATCGATCATGGGCAAGCAACATCAAGTGGACAAACCAAACTAAAGAGCACTTCAACTTCTGCTCCTTATTCATCTGGTACCCTTAATCAAACTCATCAACTTTGTAGCAGTAATATTCTTATTCTTGGTCACTTTATAATGAAATTTCTCACCTATCTAAAGTACTTTTGTCATTTTTTCATCACGGGTGTATGCTGAGCAATTCAGTCCCGTAATCAATGCAAATTCTCTTAAGCCAAAACAAGCAGGCTTATCATTCACACAGAACCACATCTTATGTAAAAATTTTATTTACCATTTTTCACATGTCACAGCAACATATAATAGACCATCTGTCCATTGAACTTGAAATATTCTGGAATATGCCTCAAGTGTCCAAAACAAGTTTCTTTAAAGTCATTATAAATTTTTTCTTGAACTAATTTTTTTCTAAAATCACGATAAAGAGTCATTCTTTCTCTCACAGAAATTTTCGTTGGAAACGATCCTAACTCATCCATCCATGTCGTTATATTATAGGACTTACCAGAGATTTCTCTTGCACAAATTGAAAAGAACAGGGGATCATCATCCTCATCTCCAGTATCTTCGGGTATCTCTACTACTCTCCTCATCGCCGCTGTCAGTTTTCTCTTCACTAGATGCAACATCATCACTAGTTTGGGCACTACTGTCCTCATAGTTGTCAATCTCAGCCATTGTATTAGAATCCGAGTTAGACTTAGGTTCTTCAGCTATAATTTTTTTCTATTTTGAAGATCTAGAAACTTCTTCAGCCTTTCTTTTCTTATTTTTTGAAGCCTTAGGAACAGATCGTTTAACGATGCTGCCTCTAGTTTAAGCCATACTATACTATATACAAAAACATAATTTTCATATCAAAATATCGACCACTTGTCTATTAACACAAAGAGTAATGCTAAAAAAAATATGCAAAACAAGTACCAGTTCCAACAAAACTCGACAATGCCATTGACATAAACACCATTAAAGTCGACCAAAATACAATAATGATTTCTATGATAGGCCAGATAAATATATCCAAAGCAAAAAATTAAAACTTCGCTACACTATCGATAGGCTAGATAAACATAAGAAATCAAAAATTTCTACGCATTATCCAAAGCAAAACGTCAGTAACGATTCCGAATAAAAAGCATGAACTAAAACAAGTCAGATTTTCAGAACGTTAAGCAAAAAATCTAAACTTCACTACACTATCACAATAAAAAAAAATCAAATAGGCTAAAAGTTATTGAAAACACGATTAAACTTACTTGAGAGGAAGAAGATTCAAAAAGATCCAACTGAACTTGGGAAGACGATTGAAAAAGATTCCACTGAACTTTGGGAACAAGATTGATGAGAAAAAAAAAACTTCACTTCGTTTTTCAAGAACGATTATAGGATCTCACTTTTCTTTATGTTTTCAATAATGGAAAATGGAAGTTTTGTTGGAGAATGATCAGTTTTATAGAGGTCGATGATTTCGTAAAGCAGGTTTATGGAAGAAGACGAAGAGTTCTCTGAAACATTCTGAGGTTTCCTCGGAAAATGTTTATACCTAATATTATTAAATATTTTTTTATACTTCTTGGGATTGTAATTTAATTTTTATTATGGAGGAATGAATTTATTTAATATTGAAGTGTTGGGATGAAAATAATATTTTATATACTTGTATTTTTATCCCCAAGTTCTAATGATGACAAGGCCCATGACCCCACAACCCACTACTAAAAAATTGTCAAAAAACGACGGCCAAAAGGGACGCAGTCACTTCCGTCACTTTTTAGCTCGACGCTTTTCAAAAGGCGACGGACTGCGTCGCTAAAAAGCAACGGAAAACATCATTTTTCAAATAGCGACGGACTGTGTCGCTAGAAAAGCTACGAACCACGTTGCTTTTAGAGATGGACTGCGTCTCTTTTAGCGACGGACTGAGTCACTTTTTTACTATTTTTTTTGAATTTTTTTTTAAAAAGCAACGGACTGCGTCGCTTTATTTTAATTTTCATTTTTTTTAATTTCTAAAGGGCAATGCAGTCCGTCACTTTTCTGGATATTTTATTTTTGAAAATCCCAGAAAAGCGCGGATAAAAGGACACTGTCCGTCGCTTTTCTGAAAATTTTATTTTAAAAAAAACCCAAAAAAGCGACGGACAAAACCACGCTATCCATCGCTTTTATGGGTTTTTAAAAAAATTAAAACCCAAAAAAGCGACGGACTAAACCACGCTGTCCGGCGCTTTTCTGCAATATTTTTGATAGCAGAAACTGGCAGTTTCTGTTGCCTACCTACAAATGCAATTCAATTTAATTCTACACTATTCAGCCTAATCAAACACATAATTATAAACAATCTAAACAATAGATAAAACAACAAACTTAAAATAACATTCAAAAGTATCTAAATCATAAATTAAAGACTTATAAAATCCTTTAAAATTCGTTTTAAAATTTCAAAAAGTTCATAAATGTCCAGAGATCTAAACTAGGGAGTGAGATCTGCATAATCATCCTCATCACTCTCGTCGTCGGTGTCATCGGGAGCCGAAGTAGTAGGTCGACGAGCGAGGTTCATCACTTGTTCTTTGATTTGCTGAACGGTCTCACTCATGCTTTCTTGTTCAGCTACTCTTCTCCGCTCCAACTTTGCTAGTGCCGCTGTAAGTTTATCTATTTGATCCGACATAGCAACAATCTGAACACCGTCAAGTGCTTTGGCTTGACGTGATGATCCAATACCTTTTAAGCCTGACTGAAGGCGTCTAACATCGTTTCAAGAGCCTAGACCATAGCGTCTACCCTTGTGTGTCCCCCTACCACTTTTTCTTTCCAAATCTGAGTGGACAGTTCAGGTGTCAATTGAACCAAACTATCTAGATTCTCAGCGACGTACTTATGAAAGTCATTCTGCATATTAAATATAAAAATGACATCAATATATATACATATCATAAATATATTCACTATTGATATATATTATTCATATTAAATAACTTACAAAAGTTCGTTCGACCCTTTCATCCACCCACACATCCGGATCCGACTCATTTTCTTTCTTCCTGACATTAGTCTTTTTGAAAACCTCTGGTTCAATGGGAGTGCGTCCCAATTATTTTTCCTATAAATAAAAACTGAAATTTATAACGATATATATGTATAAACTAATTATTTATTTAAAAGTTTGAATTAGAACTTACCATCTCTCGTGCAATTGTTCCAACAGTTTTTGCACCTCCAGTGTGCAACGAGCCACCTTTAAGACTGCCTCTCGCCATTTTGGCTTGATTTGATATTGCCTTAAACTTGTCTGTGTTCCAATACTGACCCAATTCATCAAAAACATGAGGCAACATCCAATCGGGACGTTCACCACTATCCCAAACGCTCTTTAGCCAGCTAGACAGTCTGGCGGATGCCTTCCTCTCAAATGTGGTCCCAATGACCAAATTGTACCTCGACTCCAAGTACACATAGTCTGAAAAAAATTGAATAATGTTAATTAAATCGATAGTAAAAAAAAATTAAAGTATACTAAACTTAACTAAAAAATATATACCTTAAAGTTATTAAACATCGTCTGGCATATACTGTTTGGAATCTCGCTCCAAGAGTGATAAGCTTGTATATAGAGTCTTCTAACACACTCTTTTAAAGCCCGGGCAGCATCCTTTGCAGGATACCACCTGCAAAACACATAATAAATATGTCAGTTCATGAATAATATATTAAAGTATAAGAAATAAATAAAATAAACTAACAAATAGATAACAAAACAAATTTACGATGATCGATCCGGCTTAATCATGACTCTACCAAGTCTGTCCTTCTGGCCAGGAGCTAGAGCAAACATCGTATCATATGGTGTAGCACTAGGTGCAGCTGTAGACGAGGGTGATACATCAGGATGCACAAAACGCTGAGTCAATGGAGGCGTACCGGCTATAGCATCTGACTGCTCACTACTAGAATCTCCAAGCCTGATGGAAGATAACTGAGGAGATGTACCTGTGGGAGATGGAGTACCTGCCGATAAGGGTCGTGCTCAATGAATAGCCTGTAAAGGTAGGTCCTCATAGTGTCGTGAAGGCAATGCATGTGAAGTAGATGAAGCACCGACTAGTCGACGATAATTAGGATAATATTGTCGATGATCCGTCGTACCAAACGGAACAGCAAATAAATGAGTATCATGGCTGATGCGCTCTGGCGCAGAAGAAATAGATCCTGTAATATCCTCAGGATCTATCGGTCTCCTAGACTTCTTCTTCTTAGCATGTTTAGTCTGGCAAACTCCAAGATTCTCGCGATGTCTATCACTGTCAACGCCTAATGACATCTGTATGCAAATTTTCATGTATAATATCTATAAAAATCATAAATTAAATAAAATTAGTAAAATACACTTACATATGTACTAGCTAGCTTTCATTCTACATTATTCCTTCTCACTTCTTTCAATTCCATCATTCTTCCATTCTTCCTCCTCAGTTGTTTCATTTTCATTATCGTCCCATTCTTCGTCATCAAATGATTCATTTTCCTCATTCTCGGATATTTCTTCCTCAACATTCAATATCTTATCATCAGATACTTCTTCTAATATATGTTGAGGATGTTGTAGTGTGGTTTCCAATTCAACATCAACTTGTTGTTGAACAATTGCTACATCATTTTGATACGCCACATCTAAGACATTGTCAATTTCAATTCTTCCCACAGGCTTACTTTTTATAACAACCCACCAATCAGCTTTGTCTCTACGCAATGGATATGAAGCATAATAAACTTGTTTAGCATGTTGTGCAATAATAAAAGGATCATAACTTCTGTTTTTCCTGGTGTGCTTAACTTCAATTATATTATGTTGATGATCCACCTTTGTGCCTTTATGTGATGGGTCAAGCCACTCACACTAAAACAATACAATCTTTTTATTAGGCCAACCTGAATACCTCACTTCAATAATCTCTTGAATGACACCATAATATTCAATAGTTTGAATAGAACCATCAACATCACCTTGTATATAGACACCGCTATTATTTGTTTTCTTGTTCCTAGATATTTCTCCAGTTTGAAACTTAAAACCATTGACACAATACTTATTCATTGCCAGTACTTGAGATTCAAGGGCTACTTCTTTCACTAATTGCAAATGTTGGACACTTGAGTATTCATCGTAAACCTATGCGATTGTTATTTCAAGTAATATAATTTCGTATAACATGAATACATTATTAAATACTTAGTGATTGCACACTTACATAGTTCTTCAGCCATTTGGAAAATTCTGTATAGATGATTTCATTACCCCATGTGTTTACGAACAAGCTGATCATTTTACATTAAAGTATTTCATTAGTTAATGATCACTTATTAGTATGTAATTTAATAACATAATTTTAACACTTACTTGACATATGATTGAATCTCTGGACAATTAAGCAAAATATGTGTCACAGCTGATTGCATTTCCATATCAGTGAAGCTCGCTTTCTACGCTTTTTAGATCCTCGACCATTTTGATTAAAAATTGATATCGGTGAAAATAAAGGATCAATATCGCCTGCATCATTGCGATTGGGCCTGTTTCTCCTACATTACACATCATGACCAAAGTAATAAGAATAAAAATCACATGTTTCTCTCCCAATATGACCTTAAACAAATGATCATTCGATCATTCCCCTTTGCTTAATCGTTTGCTTCGAACTACCAATTTTTTTGTATGCATATATGTATATATATGTTAATATATAAAAGACTTGGCGAATATATATAACTTAGTGAATATTTCAAATGGATACATCTATCTTGTTTGAACCGGACCTCCGAGGCGTCCTCTTGTACAAGGAGAATTGGAAGATGCTCCATCACATCAAAAAACCACATGGAAATATCTTCTCCAACTTACTAGTAGTGACAAGAATATTTTCCTCCATCCTATCTAAACTACTCTCCAACAACTTTTCAGAACACAAATCTTTAAAAAGAAGACTTATATCTGTGATTGGTTTCCATATCCTTTCTGGTAGATGGCTAAAAGCGATAGGAATTAAAGTTTCCATGAACACATGACAATCATGACTTTTCATACCTATCAATTTTCCTTCATTCATATCTGCCCGCTTTCCTAAATTCGAAGCATAGCCCTCTGGCATCCTCAAATTTTTAACCCACTCAATAATTTCACGTTTCTCATTCAATGTGAATGAAAAACTGGCTTTGGGCTTAACTATTTTACCATTCTGTAATTTCTGCAGCCATAACTCTTTTCTCCTACAATATTCCTTTATGTCCATTTTAGCTTTTGGATTGTCTTTTGTCTTACCCTTAACATCCATCACTGTATTAAACAAATAGTCAAAGTAATTTTTTTCAATGTGCATCACATCTAGATTATGTCGTAGCAGATTGTCCTTCCAATACGGCAACTCCCAAAATATGCTTTGTTTGGTCCAATTATGTTCAACACCATATCCAGGAAGTCTAGAAGGTGAAGCTTCTGTAACTTTAGGCAATGGAGAAATTTTCTCCCAAATTTGATGTCCTGTGAGTAATTGAGGTGAGGGGTCAGGTTCAACCTTATTTTTCCTAAATGCATTTTTCATCTTTCTAAACTCATGGTCCATTGGCAAGACCCGGCGATGACAATCAAACCATGTATTTTTTCTGCCATGCTTTAAAGTGAATGCCTTACTATTTTCCATGTAATATGGACATGCTAGCTTTCCAGCTGTCATCCAACCAGACAACATCCCGTACGCAGGAAAATCATTAATAGTCCACATTAAAGAAGCATGCATGATAAAATTCTGCTTAGTTGATATATCATAAGTCAAAACGCCTTCAAACCACAATTGTTTGAGCTCATCTATCAATGGTTGTAGATAGACATCAATCAAACTTTTTGGATTCCGGGGACCTGGAATAACACAACTTAGAAAGATGTAGGGACTGGTCATGCACATTTCAGGAGGACGATTATACGGAGTAAGAAATACTGGCCAACATGAATAAGGCGAAGCATTATTAGAGAATGGTGTGAAGCCATCTGAACACAACCCTAATCTAACATTTCTTGGTTCACTAGCAAAATCAGGATATACATTATCAAAATGCTTCCATGCTTCACCATTAGATGGATGAGACAAGACATCCGGTGGCCTTCTATATTCACGATGCCATCTCATATGTGGGGCAGACCTCATCGATGCCTACAACCTCTTTAACCTAGGAATGAGAGGTAGATAATGTATCGCCTGAACTGGGACCATCTTTCCAACCGGAGTCCTCTTGTAACGAGTATGTCCACAAAACTTACAATTTTCTAATTCACTATCAGTCTTGTAAAACAACATGCATCCATTAACACAACAATGAATTCTATCATACGTCAATCCTAACTTGGACACCAAACGCTTTGCTTGATAGAAGTTCTTTGGTATGTTAAACTCCGAATTAACTAGTTCACCCAAAAGATCAATCATTGAGTCCATAGCAGTATTAGGAACATTCCAATCTGATTTAATATCCATTAATCTAACCGCAACTGACAAGGCAGAATGCGGACTCCCTTCACATAGTGGACGACTAGACTCTTCTAATTGATTATAAAAGCGTCATGCTTCTTCATTAGGAGCTTCATCAAAATATTGTTCTAGTTCCATCCCACCTTGAACCTTGAAAGCATCATTGATCATTTCATTAACCCTATCATGTTCAATTCTAACTTGTTCAACCCTAATTTGGCCATGTGGTGCAACCATATTATATACATCAACAGGCATCAAATTATAAAATATACCATCCAATCCATCACTTTCTCTATGATCAATCCATACAAAATATCTAGGCTTAAATCCATTATGGTACAAATGAACCATAACTCTATCTGGTTTAAAAAATTTTAAGCACTTACATGCACTACAGGGACACCTAACCAATCCATTAATCTTGAAAATGTCAAGTGTCATTGTATGTTCAATAAAATTTCTAACACCGTCAATAAACTCAGGTTTCAAACTAGCACTAGTTTCATAATGCATATTATACATCCACAAACGATGATCCATCTACAAAAATATAGATATTCAATTATATTATAAATAAAATTTAATAATAATTTTACTAGTAGTAGTCCTAAAACTAGTTTAGTATTGACAAAACCACATTATTTAATTTAACTTATTTAAACAACTTAACAACTTTTTAACTTGAACTAGTTTAGTTTTGACTTAATTCCAACAACTAAATCCATCAACAAAACCACATTTTTTAATT
>NC_064292.1:39641281-39784402 GCF_019186545.1 Solanum stenotomum
TACTTCAAATCAATTTCTACTCTACCATTTGTATTCAAAATTCATTATTTTTTATATATCAAATATATTTACCAATCAAATTGATCAACAAATGGCTCAAAGTTACAATGTTGGTTCGTCTTCTCAGCCATATGAACGAGAAATGGAAGTTCAACGTGAGAAGATTGTTCATACATGTGGGAGGATTATATTAAAAAACTAGCTCACCACAACTTATGTTTAATTTTTTTTTTTTATTGAATTAAAGATTGATCAATAAATATTGTATTTTTTAGAATATATTTATGGTAGTGTATGATGCGGTTTTTATAAACTTGTACTTAATTGATAAGATTGTATAAAGAATTGAGACAATTTTAATAGTTGGCGGAATGACCTGGGAGGCCCCTGTACTTGGCTTCGTTTGTCAGTTGAACCCTTTTACTCATCACTTTGTCAAATGAACCCTTAAACTCAATGAAACTCTATTTTTTAAAATCCTCTGACCATTGACCGAGCTTATGTGGCACTGAAATGGCTTACTTTAGCCTTATTAATATTATATTAAGTAATTCTTAAATGTGGCCAACAAACTTATTGAGTGAATATGGCAGTGGATAATTGCCTTTATGGCATTATTCAAAATTTGATTGTGCCTTATTGACACAGATTTAAAGTAAAATATCTTCTTTGTTAGATTCTGGCTTCTAGTTTTAATACTAGAAGAGTTTGTTGAATCCTGAGGATACACCTTTATCGGTGAAATATCCTCAAGGATAGTGCCATAGCCCGCTTCAAACTACGTGCCAAGTGTGCCACTAAATCAATGAGGAGATTCTTACAAACACTACACGTTGCTATACATTTTTGTTAGTTTTAATGTGGCATGTGATTTTAATTTTATGCTTCTAGTTACACTCTCTTTTGCCATGGTAAATAATTATATATTTCTTTGTTAATAAAGAAGTGTAGTTTTCAATATCCGAATTTTATATCTCATTTACTGGTATGTAATTTTAGGAATTTTGCTTTTTTATAATAGTATTGTATTGCTAAGTTACTCTTTTTTATAACAATTCACCCGATTGTTTTCAGTTAAAGAATCTTTTTTCACTTAAAAGATCTTTTTCATCATTTAGTAATTTTTAACTTGAGAGAATGGATGACATAATTTTCAAAGTAATCATAGAAGATAAATAAATAAATATAAATATAGAAACTAAATGTTGACCTGTTGGGATATATATTATTAACCATCTGTTAAGATATAATATTTATTATATAATAAATATTTATTCAGTTTTAATAGATCATTTATTTGTTTATGGTGTCTGTTTACTTATATAGTAGATAATTTAGTGTATAGAGATTTAGCTTATAAACAGAGGATTAAATCATCGGTTCTTATAAGTATAAAAATTTTTGTTCACAATATAGGATAAAAATTGGACATGTCATCGGTATGATAATAGCACAAGATTATATGTAATTTATCTTAATTAAGGGAACAATATAGTTCCAACTTCTTGTGCTAGTGCATTTTGTATGTATTGAACGGGGCCGAGTAGAGATAGTTGTTTTAGATTGACTGACAAAAACACATTTTCTAAACTAGTAAATGTACTTATATACTTAATCCTAATATAACTATTATGATCAATATATATTAATTAACGTTTTGATTTATTAAAAGGTGAGATTCTGAGATGGGTCAATATGCCTTGTAGATTGGATGATAATAATATATATTGGTGAAATAATAAGTTAGTTGATGGAGTCCATTTCTCGTTATAGAGATTGATAGATATGCCTTTTTGAGAAACTTATAAGTTTTCATCGTGTCAAACCTTGCAAGTGGATTTATGAATCTGACACATGAAATAAGTTAAGTAGTGCTCTAAAGGAAATTAATCATTAAGTTAAATTCGTCAGTAATTTAATTTAATTTATTGATTAGTATCTGTAATCTTAACATGGGGAATTACATAAGTGTTTAATGGGGGATTTCGAAATATAAACAGAGGAGTGCAATTACGAATTTCTAGTGGAAAGATTTGTAATTTATTATGATAAGAATAATTCAAATTAATTGTTTGGAATTATTTCCATAATATGAAGCCTCAGTAATTAATCTTGTGGTCCCTACAGTTCCCATATTTAACTGGAACTCAGAATTTTATTTGTATGAAAAAAGGAAGAATAATGTGGATTTTTCTGGGTTTTCCATAAAAAACTAGGTTTTCTACTCCTTTTTGGATTGACAAGGAATCTCTTTCTAGATTCTTCTAACCTAGAAAAGAAATTAAATTAGTTTTCTATTCATACTTGCCCGCCCAAGTATTGAGAGAGTTCGGATGTGAGCTTGGGATCACTGTGCTAGTTTATGTGTTCTAGCATGATTAATGTGTTCTATCATAAACATTATTGGTTATCTATTATTCATGTAAACAGTAAGATTCTAATATGCTTCTGTTGTGCATATTGTTTTCCAACAATTGGCATCAAGAGCCACGCTTACATCTTCTTAGATAACGTGTTTTATGTATGTATATGATTATTATATATGCATTAATATGTAGTTTTAACTAGAGTTCGATTAATGGCCGAGACAATATTTTTGAAGAGGAATTGATCGGTAAAGAACGTTAATGTGTTACTGCATGTGAAGAATTAATCATACCAATATATGGTTTTATGTATGCTTGCTAAAGGAAGAGAGGGTTTAGTTCGACAGCTACGGCGGTGATGATGTTTGAACATAGATTAGGATTTTTTTTAAAAAAAAAAAAACAATTATGCACATTGTTGGATATAAATTATGGTCCGGTAGGCATCTTCGTTCCAATGTGATTCAAGAATCATAAATGTTTTAGATTGTTTTTCTCTTTGTTGACTAATTACATGAGCATTTGTTCCTCACAATATATTATAATGCATATATTAAGAATTTATAATTAATAAATGGTTATCATTAATGTGGTTTGTTTATTTGGAATTATTACAAGATCTTAACATTTTATATATGTGAGATATTAATATATGAATTGAAAATTATGATTAAAAAATAGAAGTTACGAAAGTGATCTATTTATTCGAGTCATTAGAATATCCTCAATGTATCATGTATAAATTGTTCTAAGTGAATATTAGTGGTGAATTTTTTTTCTCGGAAGGAAATTTACCTTTAGATACTAGTAACACTTAATTAATTCATGAGAAGAGATATTAAAGGTTTTCACCGGTCTAAAAAGTAGAAACACTATATTTGATAAGAAGGTATTGTGTGTCTTCGACAAAGGAAGGACACATCGTATACCTTGTGCTCATGAGATAATTATAAAAAGAGAATGAAAATTTGAATCAAGTTATTTTAATCTTTAACCATGCCTAGAACAATTATTTTTCAAATTTGGTCATAATTTAGGCAATCTTGAATTTTATGACCTCTGATTGAGTTGAAATTTGATAGTTCCATTGAAAATCGTTTAGATGGATTTTAGGTAGTTTGTCAGATTAAAATTTGATTTGTATATGATATGGTCATTCTTCATGTCAGTTATATTTATCATGAATTCACATGGTGATTTAAAGTAAATTGATATGTGATAAAAATGTAGGTCATGTTGTTTTAATTCCTAAAGATGCTTAAATCATTTGAATTTGAATTTGGTCATAGCTTTGGAAATAAAGATTCTTTATAGACTCCAATTGACTTAAAATTTGGTAAATTCATTGTAAACGGCCTAGTAAGAAGTACACATTGTTATGTGGTTATATTTTTTTGAGGTCGTTAAAATGATTTTATAGTTGTTCTATTGAATTAAAATATGATTTAGAATGAATGTCATCCTTTATATCTATTTTATTTATGTTATATGTGGTACATGATTACACGTGATGAGTTAATATGAATTGATATATATATATGATAAGGATATAGATTTAATTATTTTTCTTTAAATCGTGTGAATCTGAATTTGATCATAGCTTTGGAGATAAATATTATTTTTGAACTCTAATTGATCTGAAATTCAGTAGGTTCATTAGAAACGATCAAATTTAAAATACTCATTGTTATGAAGTGATTTGGCAATTTGAGGTCGTTTAGATAATGATTTTAGATATTTCTTTGTGTCTTAAAAATTAATTTTAATGAAAATTACTTGACTATGATATAGTGGTGAAGTGCATTGTTCTTTATGGTCTTCATGACTAAATTTTAGTGAAGTATTAAGTTCATGTGTTGGCTATAGACCTTCCTCCATATCAGATGAAATTAATTCGAGTCACTAGATTTAATCTGAGCTCTAGTTTTGATAATCTGTATTGACTCTCCTTATCTGAGTAATATATGACTGAATCAATAGATCTAGGGATAATAATATTCACTTGGCTTAAATTAACATATACTCTCCATTTGAGTTAGCTTTTGTTCTGAATTTTTTGGAGTGAATATTTGACACCACATATGTATGTTGTATGAGTAGTTATTTTTCATCAAAATTGTCACTCCCCGAGCCTACACCCCGGACGTGGCTGGCACTCGAGAACCATTGATGGCCCCAAGTGTACCCTTGGCCTGACTTACTTACTCAGCGGAAGACTCTAAGCATTATTACAATGATCAAATGCACTTACTCAATTGTTAAATAAAATAACTTAGAATGTTTAAAAGTCAACATTTAACTTGGCCAAATGGCAACTCAAGTCTTAACATATGAAATGATAATGTAAAGACAAATGAAATACTAACTGTCTATGAAGCCACTAAAACAAAGAGGGATATCGAGACAAGACTCTCGATCATCCTAACAATGAAATACTGAAAGCAAATAAAAAAGAGTCCTCCGGAATGCAAGGAGGCTCACCAACTGACTCTGAGTGCTCAACTGGATCAACGAGGTGCTGGGTGATGATCCTGGTTACATGCGTCTGCGTAATAAGAAGATGCAGGCCAACTAGCATCAGTACATTGAATGTACGAGTATGCGAGTTGGAATGCTAAGCACAACATAGGTTTGAAAAGAATCTGAAAGGTACGCTTACCTTCGCTTTACTCAACTCCTGAATAACTTAACTCATTATAAAACAATAAAGCATATGCAATATATAGAAAGCTTGTAAAAATAATGGAGAATACCTTAGTTCGTTAAAGAAAATGCAATAACAAACTCAACTTTACTCATATAATAAAGTAATATAGTTTCTGTAGGAGTTTCTCTAACCGACAACCACCACTATGAGCTTAAGTGGTGATACAACGTCTTGCCCATGTTGTCAGAACTGTCCTATACTTTGTCGTCATATAGAACGCCTTAACTAAGTGAATCCACTAGTCTATGCTAAAAAGCACTTAAGGATTCATCTAAAAAGTATGATCCTTTACTACCCATGATGGCAACATGGTTTATGGGGAGTTGAGTTAATATGAACTCGTATCCCCATATCGATGCTCAATACTACTCCCAAAATATACTTAGCTTATATGTTTTAAAAACAAACTTCTTTGTTTGGTTTGAGATAATTACTCAAAACTTAGCTTAAAAGCTCTTTCGGAAATCGATGTTGCCCTTTCTTGTTCAAATGTGAAAATATTTTAAACTCTTGGGAATACTTAGTTCCCTTATAGCTTTTTGAGAAATGAACTCAACTCTTTAGTCTTTGCTTAACTCGAAAATTAAGTCTTAAAACAAAGTTAAAACGTTTGTGAAAGACTTTTGAAAAATTTATAAACTTCTCTTTGACTTACTTCTTAACTTCTAAACTTGACTCTTAACTTTCCTTGAATTAAATTATGAATTCAAGGTTCATGATCTCATGTTTATGGATGATTTTATGATGTTTAGATGTATCTAAGAGTGTTGGAATCAACTAGAAAACATAGGTACATTGCTAAGGAACTAGTACAAAAAGTTGGGGGAGGAATGGGACGAACTGGCGCCCCTGGCGCTCTGAGAGGCGCGGGGTGCCAGAGGGTGAATATCAGAGACAGTCCTGGGGAGTGCTGGCTGGCGTGGCGCCCCAAGGGTGAAACTTCAGAGAGCCTTTTGGGGGGCGCTGGTTGGCGCGACGCCCCACCCCTTTCCTCAAGTGTTTGACAACTTTTCTTTTCCGTTTTTCGTCTCTAAACCCTCTAAACTCAATTGGTTCTTTCCCCAAACACTTAGAATCATTTATACCCTCAATATGCATCAGATTCTACTTGAAAACACAACTAAAAAATGAATCAATCTCAAGAAAACTCCAACAACACACCCCACAAGGATTCAAACGAACTTCTTCAAGAATTCAAGGGATTTACTTTCATATCTAATAAACTTTGCTGAATTGAATCATGATTGGCGCGTGGGTGAACTAACTCATCGTTATGTGATCTCAAATACCTCGTAGGGATTACCCCTTGATGAAATCCACACGCAAATCTCCAAGAAATCGACGAATCTTTAACTTTCTTCTCCTTTCTCTTCTTTTCTCTTTTCTTGCATTCTTTCTCTAAAAACCCTAACTCTAATTTCAAAAGCGTAAACTGACCAATTTCAGTTTAGACCCTCAGATAATTACCAAAAACGAAATTAAAATAATAGGGTAAAGAATAGACCAAACTACCCTTCCAAAATCTGGATTGGACTTCCCTTATCCAAACATCCCAACTTCCAAAGGCATATCTCACTCGTACGAACTCGGAATCGTGCAAACTCGGCGGCGTTGGAAAGATAATTCAATGGTATTTCCTACGGTATCTAGAAACACACCTATATCATCCTGATCTAGGAGTTATGGTCATTTGAAGTTGACCAAAACTCATTCTTAACTTAACTTAAACAAATTTCCAGATTTTCATTATTTCCAAAAATCACTATTTCCAATTCTTAACTTCTTCCAAGTTATTTCAATTTGCAAGATGTTACAATATCTCCCCTTTGGGAATATTCGTCCTTGAATGAGATTACTCTTACTAGGCTAAGGGTGTAACATCAACCATTCAATTCAAACACCCAATAAGCAAATGCAAGAACAACATGTCAACTTATAAATAAATACCAAGAAAAGGATTAGTACCTTAATTTGGAACTTCTCCGAATTTGAAGAGATGTGGATATTTCTTCTTCATGTCCTCCTCAACTTCCCAAGTAGCTTCCTCCAAAAAACTTTGACTGATCCTACCTCTTTTGTCCTCAACTTGCGAACTTGGCGATCTAGAATCTGAACAGCAATCTCCTCATAAGACAAGCTATCCTTGATCTCAATATCTTCAGTTGGTATGATGAATGAAGGATCGTCCATGCATTTCTTCAACATGGAGATGTGAAACACTGGATGAACCGCTGCTAACTCTTGTGGTAGCTCCAACTCATAAGCTACATTACCTACTCTTTTCGCTATTCTATAAGGGCCAATATACTGAGGACTACGCATCCCCTTCTTACCAAATCTCATAACACCTTTCATGGGTCAAACTTTCAAATACACCCAATCATCTACTTCAAACTTTAACTCCCCCTCCTAACATTAGTGTAGGATTTCTGACGACTCTGCGCCATTTTCAACCTCTCTTGAATCACTTTCACCTTCTCTAAAGCTTGATGAACTAAATCAGGTCCTATCAACCCAGCTTCACTAGCTTCAAACCATCCAATATGAGATCTGCATCTTCTTCCATAAAGAGCTTCATAAGGAGCCATTTGGATGCTAGAGTGGTAACTATTATTGTAAGCAAACTCGATGAGAGGTAGGTGATCATCCCAGTTACCTTTGAAATCGATCACGCACGCCCTAAACATATCCTCTAAGGTATGAATAGTGCGCTCTGGTTGCCCATTAGTCTGAGGATAAAATGCGATACTTAAGTTCACCTTTGAACACAAGCCTTTTTGGAATGACTTCAAAAATTGTGCAGTAAATTACGCACCTCTATCTGAAATAATGGAGACCGAAACCCCATGAAGTCTTACCACCTCTTGAAGATACAACTTAGCATAATCTTCTGCTGAATGGGTAGTCTTTACCGGCAAAAAATAGGCTGATTTTATCATTATGTCGACAATCACCCAAATAGAATCATGTTGCCTGCAAGACCTTGGTAAACCTGTGATGAAATCCATATTAATAATCTCCCACTTCTATTCCAGAAGTTCTATATTCTGAGCCAAACCACTGGGCCTTTAATGTTCTACTTTAACTTGTTCGCAATTCGGACACTTAGCAACAAATTCTGCAATGCCCTTTTTCATGCTACTCCACCAATAAACCTCTCTCAAATCACGATACATCTTTGTGGAACCCAAATCAATGGAATATCTGGAGCTATGAGCTTCCTCCATGATCTTCTCTTGGAGTTCATCCACCTTTGGTACACACAATCTGCCTTGATACCTCAATACACCATCTCCCACTTGTTCAAAAGCCATAACTTTCTACTTATGAACATTTGCCTTTAATTCAAGCAAAATGGAATCTTGGTCCTGCTTCTTTTTTACTTCTGACACTAATGATGATTCAGCCCCATTCATCACTACTACTCCTCCTTCTGTGGAATCCATTAGTCCGACTCCCAAGCATGCAAGTCTATGCACATCTTTCGCTAATTCTATATTTTATTCCTCAACATGGGCAGTACTACCCATAGACAACATGCTTAAGGGTAATAAATTCTCATACCTTAGCCTCTTTCAGTTTTCAGGGGAAGAAACACCCCTAGAAGGCCTCCTCAAAACATGTCCAACTCGCTGGTGGTGCATCCTCAGCTCTACCCTCTTTCCACTGGCCAAACCAAGTCCTAGCAACATTCTTCAGTTGATATGCAGCTAGTTCAACTCCCTTAGTATCGGCAAAATGCATAACCTCAAATACCTTCTTCAGTTCCTCAACAAAGCTCTTTGGATCCTCAGTATTGCTTGAACCCATGAAACTTGGAGGATTCATCCTCAAGAACTCTCGGATCCTCGAAGTATCAGTCACCTCCTGTCTAACTCCTCTTTGTTGCCCAACCTGATTAGTCATAGCTTGACTTAGCATCTTTATTGCTTCCCTGAATTCAACATTAGTGACTTCCCCTTAAGGTTTCACTTCAAATGCATTTGGTAACTCTTGCTCCTCAATATTACACATAGCAGGACTACCTATGATTGCTCTTTGAGGAGTCATGATTATCTGGAAACACGTGCAATCACGAATTAGAAAGAAACATTTTAGAGATCAAACTCTAACACACGAAATGAGTGTGAAAGAAGTGAGATAATTTTCCTAAGTGTCGCAGCCTCCTAATTATAGATGTGACGCGCTTCACACCAATAACTATGACCCTACAAATGCAGCTTCATAGACTCTCCAGCACTCTCGAACTCTGTGCTCTAATACAAATTTTGTCACTCCCCGAGCCTACAACCCGGATGTGGTTGGCACTCGAGAACCATTGTTGGCCCTAAGAGAACCCTTGGCCTGGCTTACTTACTCAGCGGAAGACTCTAAGCATTATTACAATGATCAAATGCACTTACTCAATTGTTAAATAAAATAACTTAAAATGTTTAAAAGTCAACATTTAACTTGGCCAAAATGGCAACTCAAGTTGTCACGCCTCGAGCTACCCCCGAGACGTGGACACGGGACCTAGGATCACAAGTGACCCCAAGCTAACCCTGCTGGCATGATCATGAACATACTAAAGATAATGAACTGATGCGGAAGCTAAATCATAAATAAATCTGAAAACATGGTGAATATCCATATACTATAACTGAATATATCAAATCTGAGAGTTTAATACAAAAGAAATATCAAACTCAAAACACTAAGCTGAATCTAACTATGTCTGAATTAAGCCTCTAAACTGACTAGAAATATTGGGACATGCCCCAACTAGATTTAGCAAAACTGAAACTAAAGACTAAAAGCGATAAAGATAAACATGTCACTAGTCCTCGAAGAATGAGGACTCACTACTGAAGTTGCTGAACTGGAGATCGGGAACCGATCTAAGCGTGATCTGGATGCTGAGAACCTGAACCTACATCACGAGAAGATGTAGCGTACGTATGCGTCAGTACTTAAAGGGTACTGAGCATGCAGGATAGAGTAAAGCTGAAGTAACATATAACTGAACAAAGCAATAAAGCAATGAAATAATCTAAACATGATATAGATACTGAAAATACTGAATACTGAGCTAACTGAATGCAATGACCAAATTTATAACATGCTGGGATTGAATACTAATTGTACTGAAATATGGTCAATGCAATAGAGTCTGTCTGAACTATGGGAGCTACTAATAACCGACATAAAACCACATGAGCTAAATGTAGAGTCTGATGTATACGCCCCATCGAGAGGACCCAATATACCCTGCCAGAGGTATAGAGGCATGCTGGCGTGATCACTAAACTGATGTTGCCCACAGAGGGGACTTACACCTACGTGGCTTGTAGTTCTGGGACTATATGGGTACGATGAACCGTAGTCCAACTCGGTACTATGCTACTCCCAATGAATTAAGTGGTTAACTGGTTATGACTGAATTTCTGTAAATACTGGATAGCTCGAAACTGAACATGCAAACTGAGAATGCAACAATTAATTTGATAATGATGCATTCATAAACTGAGGCATGTAAACCTAAATACTGAAATATCTGACCTAGCATGTGTAATTCAAGAACTGAAGAAATACATAGCTAGGGTTCTGAAATTCATGCGATAAACTGAGCAATAACATGATAATCTGATTTGGAACATTTAAATAACTAATTCATGATGATTTGTTCAAATTCTAGAAACCCTAGGTCTGTTTATAATTATGGAATCAAGAATCTGACTGAATTCTAGGGACCTAATGGGCGAAAGGAACCCACTAGTGAAATCCCACATACCTGGTGACGAATTCCACGGAAAAATCTTTCAATTTCGGGGCTGGAACTGAAGAAACCTCACTGCGTTCTTGAACTAGGGTTCTTGACCTTTTTCTCCTCTCTTGCTTCTAATTTTCTAAGTTTGATTAATGATTTTGACTAAGGTAAGTTCTAGTTATGTTTCTAGGCTTAAACTGATTAAAACCTCACGATTTAGGGTCTAAACGACGTATCTTAGGGGTTAAATGAAATAGGAAAAGACCAAAAGACCCCTGAATTAATTGCTGTCAGAGTGACTGACGGAATGGACCTACGGTCCATCAATCAATCGACGGTCCGTTGATTTGGGTCCGTAGATCGAGTCTGCCCGATAGGGCTTCACTAAAACGGGCATAACTTTTTACTCGGATGTTAGAATTTAGAAAACTCGGTGGCATTGGAAAGATAATTAAATTATCTATCTAACCATAGGTCATGGGACACATAATTCTTTTTGTGCTAAGAGTTATGGCCATCTGAAGTTGACCCATTAGAATTTTCAGCTAACTGGCTACTGACCCTCGTCTACGGTCAGACCTACGGACTGTAGATTGAATGACGGTCCGTGCTGGTCGACCATAGTTTGTTTCAGAGGCTGGTAAGGGAAGTCTCGATCCATGGACCGTGGTCTGATCTACGGACTGTGGGTCTGTCTATGAGTCGGGACTTAGCCAATTTTCTGAGCTGGTTTGGGGAGGGGTTGCCGTGGTCAACCATGGACCACCAGCACGGGCCGTGGTCTGACCTACAGTCCGTGGATGGTGACCGTAAGCTGCACCTGCAACTTCTCAAAATCTGCATTTTTGGTCTGTTTCGAATACGGGGTGTTACATTATCTCCCCCTTGGGACCATTCGTCCTCGAATGAAGACTAAATTAGCTGAAATGTAGGGAGAGGGCTGCAATCCCTACCACTAAACACTGAGAACTGAATTTCTGACTGAACTGAGTTCCAAAAACATGCAAATACGCTGAAAATGCAAGTACAAACTGAAGGAACATGATTCTAAGACCGAATTTACACATGAATGACTGAAAAACTGAAGAGGAACTATTACCTCAAGCTGGAATGGAATCGGAAGGAAAGAGGTGAGGATACTTGGACTTCATGACTGCTTCTGCTTCCCAAGTAGCTCCCTCTACGGACTGACTCTTCCACAAAACCTTGACCGAAGCGACTTCTTTGTTTCTCAACCTTCTAACCTGATGATCAAGAATCTCAACTGGTACATCCTCATATGAAAGGCTATCTTTCACAGCCACACTCTCTAATGGCACTATGGATGCTGGATCACCCACACACTTCTTCAATAGAGAAATGTGAAAGGCTGGATGTATTGCTGCTAAGTCTGCTGGCAACTCTAACTCATAAGCCACTTTACCAATCCTTTTCAAGATCCGGTAAGGGCCTACATATCTGGGACTGAGCTTCCCTTTCTTGCCAAATCTCATCACCCCTTTCATAGGTGACACTTTCAGGAAAACCCAATCATCAACTTGGAACTCTAGTTCCTTTCTTCTCACATCTGCATAAGACTTCTGGCGACTCTGAGCAGTCTTAAGTCTATCTCTAATGAGTTGCACTTTCTCCATAGCATCAAGGACCGAATCTGGTCCTATCAAGGCTGCTTCACCTACTTCAAACCAACCAACTGGAGATCTACATCTACGCCCATACAAAGCCTCATAAGGGGCCATTTGAATGCTGGAATGGTAACTATTGTTGTAGGCGAACTCAATCAGAGGAAGGTGATTATCCCAACTACCTTTGAAGTCAATCACACAAGCTCTCAACATGTCCTCTAAGGTCTGAATGGTACGCTCTGCCTGACCATCCGTCTGTGGATGAAATGTTGTGCTAAGGTTAACCTGAGTACCAAGACCTTTCTGAAAGGACTTCCAGAAATGAGAGGTAAACTAGGGACCTCTATCTGAGATGATAAACAAAGGAACCCCATGCAACCTCACAATCTCATTAATGTAAAGCTTGGCGTAATCCTTCGCCGAATCTATAGTCTTAACCACCAAAAAGCGAGAAGACTTAGTAACCCTATCAACAATCACCCAAATGTAGTCCTGTTGTCTGCGAGTACGAGGTAAACCTGTGATGAAGTCCATGTTTATCACTTCCCACTTCCAAGTAGGAATGTCAATCTCTTGAGTCATACCTCCTGGTTTCTGATGTTCTACCTTGACTCACTAGCAATTGGGGCACTTAGCCACAAAATCAGCTATATCTTTTTTCGTACCATTCCACCAATAGACTTCCCGCAGATCGCGGTACATCTTAGTGGCACCTGGATGAATAGAATATCTGGAACTGTGGGCTTCTGTGAGAATACGCTATCTCAATTCAGCCACATCAGGAACACACAATCTACCTTGATAGCGAAGTACACCATCTCCCCCTTGGGAGAAAACCTCCACTCTCTGACTGTGGACTGCACCCTTAAGTTCAAGCAAAATTGGATCACTATCTTGCTTTCCCTTAACCTCCACTACTAAAGAAGATTCTACCCCATTCTGAACCGTTACACCACCATCTGATATGCTCATAAGACGAACTCCTAGGCGAGCAAGTCTGTGAACATTCTTTGTTAGCTAATCTTTGAGGAACTCTAGCCACTTTCTCTGGCGAAGATTCAACTCTTTCTGGGTGAATACATACTGAAGGCTCTTATGGTCTGTGAACACATCTACATGAACACCATACAAGTAGTGTCTCCAAATCTTGAGTGCAAACACCACTACTGCAAGCTTAACTGGATCAACGAGGCGTTGGGTGATGATCCTGGTTACCTGCGTCTGCATCATAAGAAGATCCAGGCCCACTGGCATCAGTATAATGAATGTACGAGTATGCGAGTTGGAATGCTAAACACAACATAGGCTTGGAAAGAATCTGAAAGGAACGCTTACCTTCGCTTTACTCAACTCCAGAATAACTTAACTCATTATAAAGCAATAAAGCATATGCAATATATAGAAAACTTGTAAAAATAGTTGAAAACAACTTATTTCGTTAAAGAAAATGTAATAACAAACTCAACTTTACTCATATAATAAATTAATATAGTTTATGTAGGAGTTTCTCTAACCGACAACCACCACTATGAGCCTAAGTGGTGATACAACGTCTTGCCCGCGCTGCCATTACTGTCCTATACTTTGTCGTCATATAGAACACCTTAACTAAGTGGATCCACTAGTCTATGCTAAAAATCACTTAAGGATTCATCTAAAAAGTATGATCATTTACTACCCATGATGACTACGTGGTTTATGGAGACTTGAGTTAATATGAACTCGTATCCCCATATCGGTGCTCAATACTATTCCCAAAATATACTTAGCTCATATGTTTTAAAAACAAACTTCTTTCTTTGGTTTGAGATAATTACTCAAAACTTAGCTTAAATGCTCTCTTGAAAATCGATGTTTCCCTTTCTTGTTCAAATGTGAAAACATTTTAAACTCTTGGGAATACTTAGTTCCCTTATAGATTTTTGAGAAATGAACTCAACTATTTACTCTTTGCTTAACTCCAAACCTAAGTCTTAAAACAAAGTTAAAACGTTTGTGAAAGACTTTTGAAAACTTTATAAACTTCTCTTTGACTTGCTTCTTAACTTCTAGACTTGACTCTTAGCTTTCCTTGAATTGAATTATGGATTCATGGTTCATTATCTCATGTTTATGGATGATTTCATGATGTTTAGATGTACCTAAGAGTGTTGGAATCAACTAGAAAACATAGGTACAATGCTAAGGAACTAGTAAGAAAAGTTAGGGGAGAAGTAGGAAGAACTGGCATCTCTGGCGCTCTGAAATGTGCGGGGCGCTAGAGGGTGAAGATTAGAAACAATCCTGGGCGCTCTGGCTAGCGTGGCACCCCATGGGTGAAACTTCAGAGAGCCTTTTGGGGGGTGCTGGCTGGCGCGACTCCCCACCCCTTTCCCCAGGTGTTTGACAATTTTTCTTCTCCATTTTTCATCTCTAAACCGTCTAAACTCAATTGGTTCTTTCCCCAAACACTTAAGAATCATTTATACCCTCAATATACATCAGATTCTACTCAAAAACACAACTAAAAACATGAATCAATCTTAAGAAAACTCCAACAACACAATCCACAAGGATTCAAACAAACTTCATCAAGAATTCAAGGGATTTACTTTTGAATCTAATAAACTTTGCTGAATTGAATCATGACTGGCATGTGGGTGAACTAACCCACACTATGTGATCTCACATACCTTGTAGGGATCACCCCTTGACAAAATCCACATGCAAATCTCCAAGAAATCGATGAATCTTGAACTTTCTTCTCCTTTATCCTCTTTTCTCTTTTCTGGCGTTCTTTCTCCAAAAACCCTAATTGTAATTTCAAAAGAGTAAACTGAAAAAATTCAGTTTATTCCATTAGATAATTACCACAAATGTAATTAAAATAATAGGGTAAGGAAAAGACCAAACTACCCTTCCAAAATCCCGACTGGACTTTCCTTACCCAAACAGCCCAACTTCCAAAGGGAATATCTCACTTATACGAACTCGGAATCGCGCAAACTTGGAGGCGTTGGAAAGATAATTCATTGGTATTTCCTAAGTTATCTTGAAATACACTTAATTCATCCTGAGCTAGGAGTTATGGTCATTTGAAGTTGACCAAAACTCATTCTTAACTTAACTTAAACAAATTTCCAGATTTTTATTATTTCCAAAAATCAGTATTTCCAAGTATTAAATTCTTCCTAGTTATTTCAATTTGCGAGATGTTACAAAAATTTACCGTTCAAGATGCATGAATATCTATGAGTTATGTTTTGAATTTTAATGTCACACCCCAACCCTAGTGAGGCAGACAAGTACCATATGAACACATGCTTTACAAGTCACCTATGATGAGAAAGTAAACTATTACTATGCAGATATATTTACTAATGAAGTTTCATATACAACACATGTTGACTAGCTGAACCGATATATGTGACAAGTGAAACTATGAATTCAGATAATAGCTTCACAATGTCTATAAAGCCTCTACTGGAATCCATGAATGTACCACTATGAAATACGCATAGTAAAGACACGGCAAAGCCCCGAATCAACCTGGAGCTCACCAACAACTGCTGAGTATCATGAGCTTCTATTGGGGAGATCTACTAGTTGAGTACATGTACCTGCAATATGAAATATAATGTCCCTAATAAGGGACGTCAGTACGGAAGAATGTACTGAATATATAAGGCATAATACAACCATATGTAAAATGAAATCTCAAGTGAAACCAAATACCAATAGATAAGGATTAGAGACCACATTTGCTTATACCTGTGGAATCGTGTATGTTACATTTTTTTCTTTACTTTTCTTTTCATTATAATATTTATAAGACATATGATACAAATAACCAGCTGATCAGCGGTAGAAGAGGATGACCCATGCTAGGCATTTTAACCCCTGGGATGTTGTCCTCATAATTCCACAAATTGGGATCGGCCCATGCTAGGCTTTCACCCCTGAGCTGCCACACCCTTATACCAATTGGGATCGGACCATGCTAGGCATTCACCCCTGAGCTGCCACCCTTCTATACCAATTGGGATCGACCCATGCTAGGCATTTTCCCCTGGGCTGCCACCCATAATTATACAGATTGCTTCACTTAGATTCTTTAATCTTTTATATTGTTGTTTTGGTGTTTATAACTCTTTGGAGATTGCTCTTTTGATTATCATAACTCTTTTGAGATAGCTTTTTGGTGGTCATAATCATTGTGGAGATTTGGAACTATGGACCAGTAGTAGAAGACATATGAATATGGACTTACGATAATAACAATGACATGGAAAGCAAATGTGACATGAACGTGTAATACTTAGGAGCTTATATGACTCAATAAGCATTTTGACATCTCAAATTGAAGCACATATCAAGTGAACACATTTAATATTCAGCCAAGAGATTTGAACTCTATATGATTGCCAAATACTCACTAACTAATATCAAATACAAGGTATACATGAACGTGGGACCAAGGGAGAATGTGGGCATATTCAACTTTAGGACGGATACATATTCCAAGTAAGTACATATAAAATGTACCACAGAGCTAGTAGGGATCTTGTGAGGTAACATTATAGTCTAACACAATGGGAGTAATAACCAATAAAGGGAACATATGAACATGTGAAAGGATGACATATATGATGGAATAGACAATTGAAGCAAGTTGGCAAGATATGGGCAGATTGTATATCCAACATATAAACATATGTACCATGTGTAATCTAGGATCATTTTGATTTATATAAGGGGAATACGTGCCAAGGGTACTTTGACGATATTAGAGTACTCACTTTAATCAGTCACTACCAAGGACACTTAGAAAGCTTACTTTGTAATACAAATGTTGGATTCTTCCAAAGAAATAGGAAATCGAATAGCCTTACATACCTTATCCTCTAACCAATACAACTATCACGATTCATCCTCCCAAAGTATCATGATAAACTAAAATTAGCAGCTATCACACCGTGAGCCCCGTAAAATAGTAGTTAACATTGACGAATAATAGCTCAAGTAGGTGATGCACCTACTGGGTCATTTGGACTGGTCAATTAGTCAAAGTAGGTGATGCATCTACTTGTCACATACTAGCTTAGTTAAGTCAAGCAAGCAACTCACTTATTTTATTCCATTTCTAAATATTAATCTCATTTTCTTTAACTTACAACTTCAAGCTCAATTACCACCTTACCGTCTCGAGTTTAAATACTTCTGTCGACGTTAACTTAATCGGGTCGCATCAAAATCTATGGGTAATTCACTTTAAACCTATTATATTGTCACTAGTTGCATAGGAAACCGACTCCATAACTATACCACAAGGCAATTTATAAGCGTCATATAAATATGACTAGTTCACGTAGAATATAGGGTGTTACATTTAATATTCAATGTATACATAAACATGTTGATTTCTGAAAAATAGTAAATAGTTTTTAGAATTTTGTTCTTTGTTCTTGATTTGTGTATCAATTTCACAAATGATGATATGTGTCATGTGGCAAGAAATTTTGAACGGAAAAATTTTAAATTCTATTTTGACCATATAACATTTTCAACCAAATTGGTCATAATTTTGGAATTCGAAAAAAAAAAACTCTGATTGATTTGAAATTCGATAGATTAATAAGAACAACCTAGTAAGAATTTTTTTGGATGGTTATATGATTTTTTGGTCATATTTGGTTCTAGGGGTCCCTCCCATGATTATCAAGATTAAATACTAGTGAAGTATTATTAGTTTTATGTGCTGGATTAGACCTTCCTCCCTATCAAATGAAATTGATACAAGTCACTATGTGTTTAATCGTCTAGTTTTGATAATCTGTATTAACTCTCCTAAACTGAGTAATATATGATTGTATCAATGTAACTAGAGGATTTTCATTGTTCATGTGTATTGCATGGGTAGTTCTCCAATCCCATTGATTGCTATTCTAGATGCATGGATATATATGTATAAGTGAGCCTTGAATTTTGTTATTCGGGATTATTCAAAATATTATGATCTATTTAATGTATTATATCTCATATTCTCAATAGACTTTACACACCCACTTAGTACAACTTAAGCTTTTCTTTTGGTAGAGATAAGATATTAATTCAAAGAATGCATTGTACATGTACCTTATGTTAAAAGGAATTATTTTCAGTTTCTAACTAGATAAGAAATGAGTATTTAATATATTTGTTTGTAACTCTCCTATCATTGAGTTTGATGCATATTTTATTTCTTGTGATATATTGATGCGTGATTTTTTTATTAGTATTATCTCTCATGAATTGAATTATATTAATCTGTCTCATAAGGGAAAATATATTTTAAATTGAATGAAACTTATTTGTACATTAGTGTTTAAGTAATTTAGAGGTTGGTTAATGGATGGACATAACGGTTCATTGAAAGTGAAGTCACTACCAACATGTGAGTCTTGTTCAGAAGGAAAAATGACTAAGAGACTTTTCCTCTTAAAAAGGAAAAAGAGGTAGTGATAAGTTATAATTAATCAACTATGATTTGTGCGGTAAATGAGCATTTGGACAAGAGGTGAATTTGAGTATTCTGAGTTTTCAAGAAGGTTACTCATGATATGAATATATTTTTTGATGTTTTGTAGTCTAAATGTCTTGATAAACTCAAAATATTTAAGACAAATGAAAATAGCATCATGAAAAATATATAACGCCACTGCAACCTAATTGTAATGACGTAAACCTCTCTGCAGAACTCATGAGTCACTTATCTTATAGAATAATTGCATTTCAATTGTCTACATTAGACAATGTAAACTAGATTGGTGTAGAAGAGAAAAGAAGTAGACTCTTATGAAGATGATAAGATTAATTATTGACTTATTATTAGTTATTTTGTTTTCTTTTGGGATAGGTTCTAATAACTACATATCACATTCGGAATTTAATTTCTTTCAAATCAGTACCTTGAACAACGATAGAACTAGTTGTATTTAACGTAAGTCTAATCTGTGACATGTTCAGATATAGAATTTCCCAGCACATGTGCTGAGTGGGAGAATAAGAAAATTGGAATTAAGAACATAATGTGTGTGTTAATTGGATATCCTAAAGAATGAAAGAAGGTTTATTATAATGTCCTAAAGAAAAAAAGGCAAATGTCAACACAACTGTCTGATTTCTAGAAAATGATCATTTAGTAAACCATGTTCCTAGAAGTAACTAGTTTTACAGGAATTGAACAAGGAAGTAACAGACAAGCCAATTAGAAATTCAGACACTCAAGAACATCTAATCGGTATGTCAGAATTGACGTTCCATTGCATTTAGGTAGTGGGAGAAACGTTACTAGATATAAGAAAACTACTATCTCAAGTAGTGGGAGTGATGTTGAGCAAATTAAAAGAACACTTCATGAAAAATTGTTAATATTTTAATATTGAAAGATTTTGAAGAAACTACTAAAACTCAAGAACATGAAAGTGTGATTATAATAGTAGTACTTAGTCGTAGTGGGAGAATCATAACGTAGATTGATTTGTTTGGTAAGGTTGAGAGAACTTTTATGATACAACTCCGGAAAAGAAGTACAATCTTGGAGGGGTTTCATGATAAGNTAAGAGTCTAAGTGGGAGATTTTTAGGGTATATACTATTAATCATGTGTTTAGACATAGTATTCTAACAATTTTCAAGATAAAATATATAAGCGGGAGATTGTTAAGGTATATACTATTAACCATGCATTTAGATATAGTACATCATAACAATAGTGATGGTTAAAAGTCTAAGTGGGAGATTGTTGGGATATATACTATTAACCATAATTTAAAATATAATATTTATTATAGAATAAATATTTATTCAGTTTTAATAGATCATATATTCATTTATAGTGTCTGTTTACTTATATAGTAGATGATTTAGTGTATAGAGTTTTAGCTTATACACAAAGGATTAAATCATTGGTTCTTATAAGTATAAAGTTCTTTTGTTCACAATCTAGGATGGAAATTGGACATACCATCGGTATGATTGTAGCACAAGATTATATGCTACTTATCTTAATTATGGGAACGGTATAGTTCAAACTTCTTGTGCTAGTGTCTTTTGTATGTATTGAACGGGACCGAGTA
Source organism: Solanum stenotomum (assembly GCF_019186545.1). Lineage (NCBI taxonomy): Eukaryota > Viridiplantae > Streptophyta > Magnoliopsida > Solanales > Solanaceae > Solanum > Solanum stenotomum. The sequence goes on from NC_064292.1 coordinate 39,661,824, forward strand.
GAGATAGTTATTTTAGATTGACTGACAAAAACACTTTCTCTAAACTATTAAATGTACTTATATTCTTAATCCTAATATAACTATTATGATCAATATATATTAATTAACGTTTTGATTTATTAAAAGGTGAGATTCTGAGATGGGTCAATATGTCTGGTAGATTAGATGATAATAATATATATTGGTGAAATAATAAGTTAGTTGATGAAATCCATGTCTCGTTATAGAGATTGATTGATATGCCTTTTTGAGAAACTTATAAGTTTTAATCGTGTCAAACCTTGCGAATGAATTTGTGAATCCGACACATGAAATAAAGTTAAGTAGTGCTCTAAAGGAAATTAATCATTAAGTTAAATTCGTCAGTAATTTAATTTATCAATTAGTATATGAAATCTTAACATGGGGAATTACATAAGTGTTTAATGAGGAATTTTGAAATATAAATAGATGAGTGCAATTACGAATTTCTAGTGGAATGATTTGTAATTTATTATGGTAAGAATAATTCAAATTAATTATTTGGAATTAATTCCACAATAGAAAGCCTCAATAATTAATTTTGTGGTCCCTACCATTCCCATATTTAACTAGAACTCAAAATCCTATTTCTATCGGAAAAGGAAGAATAATGTGGATTTTTTTGGGGTTTCCAGAAAAACTAGGGTTTCTACTCATTTTTTGATTGGAAAGTATCTCTATAAACAAGGATTCTCCTAACCTAGAAAAGAGATGAAATTAGTTATTGAGAGAGTTCAGATGTGAACTTGGGATCACTGTAGAAGACCATAGATGTTGTATATCTTGTAGATTCGCTTAAAGGTCTGTCTAACTTGGGGATTCGCTTGAAGATATCTACTCATGCTTCAAGAGGTAATTCTTGAATTAAATTTCAGCAAGTTCATGTGTTCTAGCATAAACATTATTGGTTATCTATTATTCACGTAAGCAATAAGATTCTGATATGCTTCCGATGTGCATATAATTTTCCAACATGACCAAAGTTAACAAAATAGGTAAACGAGCTAGAAATTAAGTGTAGAGCCTCTTTGACATTGCTGTTGGGGGGCCAAAAGTGTTTTTTTTTAGAAAAACATATTTTTTTAATGAAAAATCAAGTGTTTGGCAAACCCTCAAAAGTGCTTATAAATAGAAGCAGAAGTAGTTTTTTTGCTATGGGGAAGAAGCTAAAAAAATATGTTTCTTAAAAAAACAGAAGCAGGAGCAGAAAATTATTTTTTTAATACTAAAATATCCCTTACATATTTACATATTTACCAATATATCTCTTATTAATTAATTTACATATTTCATAAGTTTTGTTAAGTTGCATTCAAGAATTTTATTTTTTATTTTTATTTGATAAACCTTTTATTTTATTTATGTTTATATATTATAATTTATATTTTATATATTATTTTACGTATTATTAGAAATGGCAATAATAATATTTTGCAGGATTAAAAAAGAGAAAAAAGTAACAATTAAAGATTTCAGCCCTCCCAAAAAAACGTAACAAATAAAAAAATTTCTTTTCTTAATTTACATATATTTTTATTATTATTATTATTATTATATATATTTATATATATGTGTGTGTGTGTGTGTGTGTTTATTTATTTTTTTTAAAAAAAAAAATAGGGATGAAATCATTGAAAGAATTTGTGATGTATGAAGAACTTTATTTATTTTTGTGGTAAGTTTTTCGTATGTAGTGATATTATTTGTGGAATAGTTTTTAAATTTATTTTGCCTGATATTTTTAATTATGTTAACTCAACATGTTCACATTAGATTAATATTTTATTTAATTATTTATCTATGTATAATATTGATTAGTAATTCGAATATGTATATTTTAATTTAATTATCATAAAAAATTAATTAAAGTTATGTATTAGATATTTTAAATAGTTTCTCTCTACAAAATAATCTTAAAAGCACGTCGATACTTGCACATTGGTGTTGGTAGTGTGTGAATGGAGGCATGATGCATTAGGTGGTTCTTGATTAAGACTTGAGGTTGGTTGGATGTAATGGTAAGGAGTAGTGTTCTTGGGATGAGATTTCCTACAAAGGTATAGAACTCGAATCTTGTGATTTAGATAAGAATAATCACCCTATGTTAAGTACTTTATGATTTTAAGTTAGGCTTGACAATTGTAAGAGTAACCCCTTCCATTCTCAGTCCAACCATCATTCGAGGGCGAATGATCCAAAGGGGGAGATATTGTAACACCCAAAAAGACCTAAACTACTCTTCATTTACATGTAAGGTCATATCGGATGATTATTAAATTGCCCATATGTGTAAACGTAAATTGTTTAGTGTGTAAATGATTTTGGATATCAATTAAGGTCACTAGAATCTCCAGCACAAAATTGAGTTGAAAGTTTCCTTACCGATTAAGTTTTGACAAAAGATTTTACCTAGGTCAACTTAAAATAACCATATCTATTAGAATATAAAGAGTTACGTGTCTGATAACCTATCAAATTAAAGATTTTTGAATCCTCTTTTCAATGCCACCAATTTCGCGTCAATCCAAATTTTGAGTAAAAAGTTATAACCACTTTAGTAACCTGATATAGTGCAGTAACGAATTAGTCAACGGAAAAATATTTAAAAAGGTCATTTTTGTCTTTTTACCTCTAAGAAAACCCTAAACGAATTTTTTGACTAATTAAAGACCTAAAACAATTAGATTTTCATCTTTTAATTCATCATTCTCTTCTCTCTCAAACTCTACGGCAAAACCCTAAGGAAAAATTAAAGTAGAAGATTTCATTCAAGATTCTTTCAATCTTTTTTAAGATTCTTCTTCAAGGTAAGTCTTTCTCCAAGAATTTCATTCTTTCCAACTCAAATTCCTCCATACAATTATGAATCACTAATGAAAATTATAATTCTTTCCCATAAAGATTTCAAGAAACTAATTCAAGAATCTCAAGAACGGTTTTCTTGATTGTTTACCTTCAAGATAGGGTTTCAAGGTTTCTAATCAAGTTCTTCTTCAAGATTCTTCAAGAACCTTGTTCTTCCAGGTATGTAAGACTATCATAGTGTTGGACTAGTTCGTCCTCACGCCTTACATCTAATTTCAAATCGATAAAAAAGATATCTAGAATTCTACCCCTAGATTTGAGTGTTCTTGAGATGAGTTGATTTTGAGCTCTCGAGTTCCTATTTCTTTTTGAAATTCTATCCTTAAATATTGAATTGTTATATGTTATGCATTAAGATTCTTGAGTTGATTCAATCATGTCTATATTTCAACATGAACCGTATGAATTGAGTATTCTTGAGATGAGTAGTGTCCTTAAGTTCTTGAGTTCTGACAACTGAGTTTCTATATTGCTATGAAGAACCCTAAGTTGGGTCGTTCATGTCCATAATTCCGTATGAACCCTATGAATTGAGTTGTAAATTTTGAGAAGATTTTTAAAGTCAACATTTGAGTTTTAAAATGAGTTTTTAAGAAAGTAAAGATGAGTTTTAAAAAAAAAATTTAAAACATGATTAGTATGACAGTCGAGTATGCCATCAATGTTTAAGCAGTATGGTATCTAGATATATCATCAATGTTTATGCAGTATGACTTCTCGAGTCATCAATGATCATATCACAATATGATTTTGACATATTTTTGAGAAAGAGTTTTCAAGTATGAGTTGAGTAAAAGTATAAGGGGACTAAGTATTCCCAAAGGTATTAGTTTTTACATTGATAAAAGAGAAACTTTGATTTCTAAATGATTTATGAGTTCAAAAGAAATTTCAAGAAAAATTACCTCTTTTTAGAGGGTAATTTGACCAATTATCTCAAGCCAGAGGAAGAGTTATGTTTTTAAGCATATGAGCATGAGGTATATATTATTGAAAGTAGTATTGAGCACCAATATAAGGATGAGTTTAGACAAGTCACAATCCTCATAAACCATGTATGCCAACATGGGTAAAGGATCATACTTTTTAGATGAATTCTTATTGCTTTCGAGCATAGCTTAGTGGATCCACTTAGTTGAGGTGTTCTATACCTTGACAAGGTATAGGACAGTTTTGGCAGCGTGGGCGAGATGATGTATCATCATATTGCTCATAGTGATGGCTATCGGTTAGAGAATATCCCAATAGAGTTAAAGTATACTTTAAAGATATATATCACTTATTATGTTGAGTTCAAGATGAGAAAGTATTTTCTAAAGCTTTAAATGATTTAACTCATTTATTTCTTTACATTCAGCTTGAGTACATTGTTATCTATTGCAGTCCTTTCTTTCAATTATTTAGTATTCAGCTATATTACATACTCATACATTCAATGTACTGATGTCATTCAACCTGCATCTTTTAATAATGCAGATACATGTACTTAGGATCCTCAGCAAGAGTCCGTTGAGATCACTTCATCCAATTTTGAGTAAGACCTCCTTGTTTCTGGATGACTCTATTTTTATGAGTTGTTAGTAGTAGTTCCCTTGAGGAGTCGCATGTCTTGTCCCGACACTCATCTTTGTATAATAAAGGCTTCATAGATAGACAGTTTTGAAGAGTTTTTCAGTTTTCGGATATTTTATTTAAAGCTTATGTTTCATACCCAATATATTCATCAAAGTTTTGAGATTCAATAAATTGATTTTAAATGTTTCTTTCAATTTGATGCTTATGTATGTTTGAGTTAGTCTTCCACTTGTAGCCAGCCAGTATGAGGGTTCGCTTGGGAACCAACAATGGTTCTCGAGTGTCGGTAATGTCCAGAGTGTAGGCTCGGATCGTGACAAACTTGATATCAGAGCATAGAGTTCAAGTGTCCTAGGGTATCTATGAAGCTGTGTCAGTAGGATCTTGTTTATAGTTGTAAGGGCCCCACTTCTATAAATGAGGGACTACAAACATTTAAGAAAAGTTTCTCTTCTTTCATATTCTAAATCGTGGAGTAGAGCTGTGTCATAAGGGACTTATTAAAGAATAGTGCATTTCTCATAACCATTCGAGTACCCCTCATACTCATGCTAGTTGAAAAGCAAAGCTAGATCCTTATCGATGAGTTACTCTCAACAAAAGTCTTGAGAAATTCATGAGACTGTAGAGGGGCTTGAGAGAAGCCCGTGAGTAAGTTAAGTGTTGAGTTTCAAAAGAATGCGCTCCTATTCATATGATTCGTGCGTTTGAGCTAAAGCAAGATGTATTCCCAGACTCTTTTCCCTAAACCTTGTTTCAATTGAGACCCTTATGGGGAAGTGTCTTTTAGAGCTTGGGTGTTTTCACCCGAAAAGATAGTATAAGTGATGAGATTATAAGCAATAGTAGTAAAAGTGCCCAAAGTTAGAAGAAATGCATGCAGTGGTTCAATAATCAAAGAAATGAAGAGAGTGATAAGGCAAGCTATGTTATTATAGTCATACACCCGGTAAGTTATTAATGAGGAGTTTTCTCTTATAGGTAGACTAAGAAGTGATGAGTTTGTGTAGATTTCATGATAGAAGGTAGAGGAATAGTTACTAGTCAGGATGAGCTAAAGTATACTTTAACTAGAAATGAGTTTATGATGATGTGTCATTGTGTTAGTAACGACAAATTGTAGGTGTTGAATAAAAGAACAAATTTTTGAAGAGGTGATATATCAAAGCCAAACTTATGATTTTTGGGAGATCCCATGATATTTAAAGGGCTATAGAACTAGTTAGCCAATGATGTGTAGTGAGTGGGTAAATAGTACCTAAGTAGTGAAAGGAAGTGTGACAGTAAATTGTAAGTATGAAGACTGAGAGATAAAGATTGACTACTTATCATGAGGTTTTAGTGGGCGAGTGTTTCTTATTTTTTAGCTAGTAGTTATAAGTTAGTATAGTAGGTGATCAATCATATTGATATTCGGGTTTAGTAATAAATATTAAGTTTGAATTTTAAATGAGCGTCGTGATTAAAAGAATGACAACATAAGGATGATGATGTTAGTCTTGAGATCTGATCTGGTAGACTTGACATAGAGTAGGTGAGGAATTGAGATGTTAGCTGCAATAAATATGATTGGTACAAGTGAGAGATCTTAACTTTTAGATAAGGGCAGTGAAGTGTGACTAAGTCATAAGAGTAACAAGAGAATTGAGAGGTGTACCCTGAGATTGTATGTAATCAAACGAGGTTCCAATTAAGTTTTTTGTTCTCATGTATACCTAGAGAGTATAATTGAGCTGTCAATGCGGAATAGGCTGAAGTAAGCATTATCTTTCCCTTAAAGAGTTAGATGAAGCGGCGTTATAAGCCAATGAGAAGAGGCTAATAGAAGCATCTTAGAAAGAGGTCTTAAAAGGAGTTTTAGTACCTGTTTATGGAAAGTTTAGTAGCCATGAGATAAGCCTTTCCTGAATATTAGAGTAAACTGAATGCAGACCAGTTTAAAGATGATGGAATAGATCCATAACTTTCAAGTGTCAACTGTAGACCTAAAGGGGAGATGATAAGCTGAGAAGTCAAGTCAAGTCAAGTCTGAGAAGTCAAGTCAAGTGTTGAGAATGAGATTGTACTGTCTTCAGAAAAAGTTTTAGAGATATATGAATCTATTCATAATCTTGTGTATTCCTCAAGTCCAGTTGTTACAACATCTTATTGATACTCATAATATCATAATTGTGTCTATGACCTATATTCACACACTTCAGAGAGATTCACATGTATGCTCAGTTGTCAGAATGAGGGGCAAAGACTTTAGCCCATTAATCTCAAGCTTAATCCATAAATTTATAGATATCAACCTCATGATATGAACCTACTCATATAAGCACTTATGTCTCATAGTATGTTCAGTCTCACAAATTCATGATTTACTCTCAATGGTTAGCAACATAATGTTATGTCATGCATATTCTTATATCAGATATCTCAAATGAATCATGCTTATGATCTTTTGCCTTAGAGCTCTTTCAGTAATCTTTTTTAGTTTTGAGAGTGGTGTTGTTGATAGTAGTTGTGTGAAGGATAGAGAAGAGGATTTTAATTTCTTATTGTGATAGTGATGGTGTGTTTATTCCCTCTAAGGTTATAAATGTGGAGGAAGAAGGAGATAAGATTTTACGATGAGTAAAAAGTCAGTTCCTATTAATAATGAATAAAAGTTCTTTTGGTAGAAGTGACGAGAGGATGAGGAATTCGTGTAAGGAGTGGTTAGTAGAAGTCCATGAAGTTGTAATAATACTAGGCTTGAATGTGGTGTTGGTAGCGTTTGAATGGAGGCATGATGCATTATCTGGTTCTTGATTAAGACTTGAGGTTGGTTGGATGTAGTGGTAATGAGTAGTGTTCCTGGGATGAGATTTCCTACAAAGGTATAGAACTCGAATCTTGTGATTTAGATCAGAATAATCACCCTATGTTAAGTACTTTATGATTTTAAGTTAGGCTTGACTATAGTAAGAGTAACCCTTTCCATTCTCAGTCCAACCATCATTCGAGGACGAATGATCCAAAGGGGGAGATATTGTAACACCCAAAAAAAAATTTAAGCTAAGACCCAAACTATTCTTCATTTACATGCAAGGTCATATTGAATGATTCTTAAATTGTCCATATGTGTAAAGGTAAATTCTTTAGTGTGTGAATGATTTTGGATATCAATTAAGGTCACTAGACTCTCCTAGCACAAAGTTGAGTTGAAAGTTTCCTTACCGATTAAGTTTTGACATAAGATTTTACTTAAGTCAACTTAAAACGGCCATATCTCTTAGAATATAAAGAGTTACATGGCCCATAACTTACCAAATTAAATGTATTTAAATTCTCTTTCCAATGCCACCAATGTTAAGTTAATCCAAGTTTTGAGTAAAAAGTTATGATCATTTTATTAACCTGATACAATGCAATAATGAATAGCCAACAGAAAAACGTTAAAAAGGGTTATTTTTTACTTTTTACCTCTAAGAAAACCCTAAACGAATTCTTTTGACTAATTAAAGATCCAAAACAATCATATTTTCATCTCTTAATTCATCATTCTCTTCTCTCTCAAACCCTAAGGCAAAATCCTAAGGAAAAATCAAAGTAGAAGACTCCATTCAAGATTCTTTCAATCTTTTTCAAGATTGTTCTTCAAGGTAAGTCTTTCTCCAAGAATTCTATTCTTTCCAAGTCAAATTCCTCCATACAATTATGAATCACTAATGAAAATCATAATTCTTCGCCATAGAGATTTCAAGAAACTAAATCAAGAATCTCAAGAAAGGTTTTCTTGGTTGTTTACCTTCAAGCTAGGGTTTCAAGGCTTTTAATCAAGTTCTTCTTTAAGATTCTTCAAACACCTTGTTCTTCCAAGTATGTAAAGCTATCATTGTGTTGCACTAGTTCGTCCTCAAACCCTACATCTACTATCAAACTAGTAAAACAGAAATCTAGCTAGGTTTCTACCCTAGATTTGAGTGTTCTTGAGATAAGTTGAGTTTGAGTTCTCGAGTTCATATTTCTTTTTGAAATTCTATTCTTAATTATTGAATTGATATATGTTATGCATTAATATTCTTGAGTTGATTCGTTCATGTCTATATTTCAACATGAACCTTATCAATTGATTATTCTTGAGATGAGTAGTGTCCTTGAGTTTTGAATATTACGTTTCTATATTGCTATAAAGACCCCTGAGTTGAGTCGTTCATGTCCATAATTCCGCATGAACCTATTTTGATTTCACGTATCAGGACACTTCATCCAATACTAAGTGCCAACGATCGTTAGTCAGTAATATAACCCATTTAAATGAGTTGGGGTCGAATCCCACAGGGAGTGGTACCAGTTTAAGAATCAAGAGCAAAGTACGAATGTGTTCAAGTCAATCATAGGAATAGAAATTTAAGAATAAAAGCATAATTCAAATTAAATGGTGACACAAGTGTCAAATAACAGGGGGATTTTGATTGTACTTATCAACTATAATAGCAGCAAATAACACGAATTAACAAGTAATGAGACGGGTTCTTCGGATGTGACTGGATTATAGGCTAAGGTAGAAAATGTGTAATTGCAACAAATAGTAAATAGCTGTAAATCAGTGAAAAATCTAGACTTTAGTAGGGATAAACTTTCTCTCGAACAATTTACCCCGAATCAAGTTGGTTTCTCTCGAACACCAACAAGCAGCAGTTAAGAACAGTCTACGCTTTAGTCCATTCACTCTCTCGAGCTTAATGTGTCGAAAAGGGTTTAGGGTTCACTCTCTTGAGCTGAACCCATGACAACCCAATACCCACAGACCATCAATTCAGTAATCTTGGTTTTAAAACCTCTCTATCGAGCAAGTCAAAAACACGAAGGTAGAGTTGCATTTGCAACTACAACCCTTTAAATTAAACCACAATTACTTATTGAAATCACTTTTAAACAACATTTAAACTATCAATTAACAATACCCATAAGCTAAACAACCCATAATCACACCCTAAGAATTGGGGTTTTAGCTAGACATCATAAAAAGATAGAAATCGTTACCAAATTGTGTTTCCATTAACTGGGTAAGACTAATTTCGTCTTTACAAAGGTCCAAGTTAAAGAATCTCAAAGACCCACTTCCAATTTCTCTTAAATGAAAAACTTCAACTCTTCAAAGCTAAGGAAAATATTGTCTCAATACTCTCAGTTCAAACTAAATAATTACTCTAATGAATATTCAGAATAAAATTTGATACTAAACATAATGTTTGAAAATGTATTTATAGTCGCCAAAAATAAGTTGGGAAGGGCTATTCGGCGCAGTAAGTCGGGATCACCGATCAACTCGGCGATCCGCCCTTTGGTCATCTCCATCGCCTTTTTTCTTTGGCCTTCAGCATCTTCAAGTTCTGTAACTTTGGGTGATCTAACACTGCATCCGAAACCGTTCAGCGATTCGTCGACTGCTTCTTTCTCTTGCTGACTTGGTTTTCTCCTTCAGGGCTTGGCACACTGGAACTTTAGGCGAGATAATAGTCATTCGGCAACTAGCCCAATGGATTAGGCGATCAACATGTCTTCTTTTCTTCGTTCTTTCATCTGCCTTATTTCTTTTTGCTCGTTAGTGTCCATGTTTTGTTCCTCAATCCAAATACCTGGAAATCAAGGATTTTTCATCAGTTATTAGCACAAAATAAGCATTTGAGGACACTAAATCTATCCAAATAAAGCCATAAATGAGTCCAAAACGTGGACTCATCAACACCCCCCAACCTAAACTTTTGCTTGTCCTTAAGCAAAACTCAAGTTTAGCAGTTCAAAAAGGATGTCTCAAACAGTGCTACAGAAGACTCAATCATGAATGCCTACAAAAAGACTCAACTTACTCATGCAAGGATCAATTGTGCACTCAAAGATTCAACTTGTGACTCACCATTTTCAAAGAGTCTCAAGTTCACCATACTTGCTTCAAATGCAAGTTCAAGCTCAGCAAAGGTACTCAAATGCCCTCACACAAAGAACGATTCTATATTCACACACAATGGTTCAACAATTAATAGCTCCGGAATCACAATCAACACTTACACTCACAAAGATGAACACAATGCAAGATTTCACCCATATGTTTGCTCGTATTTTTCAATCAACACTTGTTTCAGCTCACTCAAGATCAAAAGGGTCTTTTCAAGGCTTGTAATGGGGCTGAGTGTAAAGGTATGGTCATTTATGCTCAGTGGCTGCTATCCTCATCAAATGTGGTGTGACAACACTTTTCTTCCTTTTTCTTCATCATTCTCATTCATGCTCAAACGTCACTCCATTATTTACTTTCCATGGACTATTGGACACCCCATTTCTTTTTGCATTTTCACAACTTTATTCCACAACTTTTTCATTTTTTTCTTTTTCATTCTTCTCTTCTTTTTCTCTTTTTTTTTTTGTATGGAGGGGTTCCATCTATTTCAAAGCCATGGGTCAAATGGGACTTCTTTGCATTTCTTGATTTATCTTCTCTTTTCACCAAACCCCCAACTTAGGCTTTTGGCCTAAGTTGGCTGTTCACGCAAATCACAAATAATAGGATTATGGGTAATGGATAACGGAAGGTCACAATTTCATCAAGTTTCTTCCAAGGAAAGGGTAAGACTCAAATGGTGTTCAAGCATGGATCACACACTCACAAGGTTGTCCACAAAAGAGGTATATTGTCAAATTGTTTCACACTCTTCAAAGTTGTCTAAGATCATCTCAAGAGCTTGCATAACTTAGTCAACCGGACCAACGGGAAAAATTCTAGGTGTCATCACACATGGTTCACAGTAAGCTCGTCACACACAAGGCATTGACACCAATGTCAAACAAGACTCCACACTCTTGCTAGTGTGCAATGTTCAGCACAAGAGACTCAATTTGATAATTGGCTAGTCACAACGAGATGCAAAAAGTTGCCTATGCAACTACATTTGGCCTCATCATAGCCGTACATTCATTTTTGTTCATATGAGCACTATTCAAGTCAACGGTGTTCGTCAAAACCGATACTCAAATTTACAAAAGAACAACCACATTTAAACACAAACAAGAGGTGGCACAATTTTTTTTCTCTGAAGGGTCCAAAAATCATTTACAATTAAAACAAGGAGCCACAAGCTCAATCATCCGCAAAAACAGTGCTAAACATAATTTATAGCATAAAACCCAAATATATAGATAGAACAATAGTCACAAAAGGTGGGCCTCACCCAACCACGAAATAAAATATATTTGTCCTCAAATGCAAGCAATAAAGTATCCAAAAGTCAATAAAAATAGGACAGAGAGGGAGATAAAGAGGGATCCTGTCTAAATAGTCGCTCCATCTGTCAGGGCATCGGTACCTGGTGTAGTACTCTGAACTTGGGCATCAATGCCCGGAGTAACATCACAATAGCATGTCCACTATGGTCAATCAAAGGCGTATATGCCAAAGAATTCTGCATAGTTGCATCGATCATGGCCTTCTATTCTCTGTAAGGCCCTCGTAAGAAACCTCCTCGGCAACCCCAAGCATCTCCTCATCCATCTCTGCCTCAAACTCAGGATCAACTACCTCATCAACTCTAGCATCATCTCTGGTGGTAGCCGGAGGCATATCTGGCTCAACTGGAACATCTGGGATCTCCACCGTCCCGAAAATCATGGACATGTCGATGGACTTCAACTGGTCCACATCTCGCCTCAGCGCAGAACTAGCAGCCTTTAGAGCTGTCACCTCCTCGTTGGCCCCTTGGCCACTCTCACTGTAACAACCTGGAAAACTAGTAAGACCAAGCTAGAGCCTAACGGAAACTAGTAGGTGAAACTAGAGCCTAACGAGTTTGTTTTCGAGTGTGGTGGGAGGTTTGGAAGTGTAAAATGGTTCCCCGAGCCTAGGTTGAGGAGTTTAGAGGTTAAACATCAAGGTACAACCCCCCAAAGACCAACCAAGGGTCCTTGGGGAGGAACCTAAAGTCTAACCCCCAAGGCTGCCTAGAAACAAAAAATCTGCCAAGTTGGTGTGACCTACGAAGGGCCATCTACGGCCAGTAGATGGACCCACGCCTCGTAGGTGGGGGTCGTGGGTCATGCCCCAAGTTAAAAAGCTGCATCCACCACCTACGGACCTACAGGAGGGGCATCAATGCACCCACGGTCCGTAGGTCCATGGGGAGCTGATTGCACCTGCTTGTTGTCCAAAATCTCGGCCAAGGTAGGTGGGTTCCAAATAATTCATTTTTAATTAGTTTTCATTAAGGGTCGTTTCATATGGACTTATTACACCTATATAAACTATTTTATGTCATTAAACCCCTAATTAATTCATTATAACCCAAGAACCCAAATCAAAACCCAACTATTCTTCCCTCCCAAAATCTTCTCTCTAGAACTCCATTGAAGAACAAGAAGAAAGCCAAGTCTAGGGGTTCAAAGGAGCAGCCTTTCTTCTTCAAATTTCGTGAGGAAATCTACATGAGGTGTGGTAGTTTTCACCCTTGGGTAGCTATCAACCAAGGAGCCCCTTCAAAAGCTTTTATCTCAATTCTAGAAAAACCCAATTAGCTAGGGTTTCAACTCAACCCCATGGATTCCTTTCAAAGTTGCTTTTAAAGGTTGAATTATGTTTTTTTATGAATGATTTACTGATTTTGCATGGTTTTTACTTGAATTATTCAAGAATCCATGAGTTCCCCAATCCTAGCTATGATCCTTCTTTACATTAAGAATGTTGTTGCAAGTTGGTTCAATTGATTGGAAGTGAGTTGATTATTATGTAATTACATGATTTTAGTATGATTCTACATGTATTCTTGATTAACCTAAGATTCTAGGGTGAAATTTATATAGCCTAGGGTTATATCATGAAAGAGGCAAATTGAGGGTTTAGATTGTGACCTTCTAAAATTGATGAACCTCTTGATGAATTGCCTTAGATTAGATCACCTAAACATGAATTGCTTATAAGTGAATCTTGTAGACATGAATGAACTTGATTAGGGCTTATATGATGGATCATGGTTGAGTAGTATTGAGATTGACTCTATATGATTCTAAATGACTACAATTGATCAATAATGAACCATGTAGTTAGCTTACCTTGAGAATTAGGTTTACATAATGACCATGTGAGGTAATGCTTGAGATTAAAGCTTGTAATATGAAAATGACTTCTAGGGCACTAAGGGTAATAGCTAGTATGAATGAGCTATAAATGTTGAGGCTTTAAGAATGAAGCTATTATGCATGTTGAATTGTATAAGGTACTATTGTGGAAGGACTTTACCCACATGACCTATAATATGAGTATATGAGCTTATACATGCAATGAATGAACTATTTGAGTTATGATTATATACATGTCTATTATGATGAATTTTAGATGTGTTGATTTACATGGTCTATGAACCTTGAATGCAATATATGTGAAATATGGATGATTGTGATATTATGTACATGTTTATGAACACTTTGAGAGGGAAGTGTCTATGATGATAATGTTGTTGTTGTGTCATTGCAAGGACAATTACACACACACATACTCTATGAATAAACATGATTATGATGTATCTATGGTGTCAATTGAAAGTATAGTTCTCATATGCACCTTTACATATTATTCTACATGAAATGTACGTGACCATGATGATCCTATTGTGTTGATTGAAAGTCCATTCTCATGAAAACACATAATCTTGGTGTGAAAGGTTTACTCACATACTAATAATGATTCCAAGGATGAAAATTCATTCTCACCTACTTGAATTTATGAACTATTATATGAGTGGGTTGAACGAAGGGTGAAATACTCTTTCAAACATGTAAACCCAATCCAAAGACTAGAAGAAGTAATTTTGGGAAATAATGCCTAGCACCGAGTGGATATGGAAAGTGGGGTAGAGGCCCTTCCGTCAATAAAAGAGGTCGGGTCTTCTAAATTATTCTCATGAGATGGAAGCTCCTCCGCCAATACAATAGGTCGGGTTTCTAAAAGCAATCTCCATATCCCATAACTATGTGCCCACATAGGTCTTTAGCTAGTGGATCCACCAAAAATCTAATACATTTAGTTCTACCTTAGGCAAGTAGGACACCTTCTTTCGGTGTGGGGTTACACGACACCGGATTCCATGTAGCTCACATGGTCTATGTCGATTAAGGCAATATTCCCTCCATGAACAAGAAAGTGAGTTATGTGCTATGGTTCCTTAAAAGGGATACTTAGTATGAGTGGTAGTATGGGATACCATTCATACATGGCACAAGTAGACTTTGAGAGTAGTCATGGTGTGTTTCTCTTATTTTTATAAACTATGAAAATGAAACATGAACTATGACTAATCACTCCACAAGAAGACCCACTTACTATGAGTGAGGGTATGGGACTTCACTCATACATGGCACAAGTATACTTTGACAATATCCATGGTGTGGTTCCATTACATTTTGATGATTTATGTATTAATGCATGCTCCATTTGGATTGTTGTTATGATTGACTTTCCTTGACACGAGCTAATGAATATGCATGTTTCCTTGTCTATGAGTATTAACTATGGATTAGACTAATGTATGATAAGTATGAGCATGGTGACCTAAAGGTAGTACTTAGTGTAGATAGGGTTATGGGATCTTATCTATGCGTGGCACAAGTACAACCTAGGGTCACTTATGTGATGGTTCTATTATGATGAGGTGGTCTTGGTATTTGACTATGTATGTACACTATGCCTTATGAATGTTGATGGTTGTATTATGCCTATGATTGGAGACTATGTTTATGACTATGTTGTCATACTTATGCTATGATGAACTATTTATGAGTTGTCATGATCTCCAACTATTTTCCAAGGAAGACATTCAAATTGGCATATGCATGGTTTCCAACCAAAATGTCCTTTTAGCATGCTTTAAATGATTTTATCCATGGCTACCATACTTGGTACATTTTGTTCTAACCCATATTTCTACATTTTCTATAAGTGTAGGGTTTGGCTCTTGAAGGTGGTCTTCTATTGATTCAAGCTTAGGATAGGTAATCCCCCTTGCTAGTTGGTGAGTCCTCAAAGATTCGAGGATGATTATCTTTACTTAGTAGTTTCCTTTAGTATTTCATTTAAGAACTATTGTAAGGGTTGTGTCCCTAAGTTTTAGACTTTGATTGTATCTAGATGGCTAAATGAGACAAAGGTCTAGTCTTTAATTCTCTTTTATGAATGACTTTGATTGTAAAGAAAAATTTGTAATTCTGTATTATTTTATGAATTTTATGTTTATAATATGCTAAGGGCTTGTATGTGACCCCTTGGGGGTCAAGTACGCCGTGTTATGTCTAAGGGGTACCCCTGGGTCGTGACACTCACACACTACTAACCTAGCCGCAAGGGCATTAATGGTAGCACTCAAGGATGTCACAACATCAACGAGGGCTATCTGAATCATGCCTAGAATGGAGGCCTCAAGTCTGGCAGCACGATGATCGGCAGAATGGGCTAGCTGCCCCATCTGGAGTAATTCAGCCTGAGTGAGAGGGGGCTGAGAAACAGCAGCAGCAGCAGATCTGGGAAGCAATGTAGCAGCAGAGGAACTAGGGGTATCAGAAGGAACAACACTGGATGTACCTGAAAGCCCAGGGGCCGGAGTAGGCAAAGGTGCCACTGCAGGTAATGTGTCTGTGTCCACAACCAGGGAAGGGTCCACCGAGGCTGCCTTCTTCTTCTCCGCCTCATATTTTAAATACTCCGCCTCAATTCTCCAGATATCAGTAGAAGATGTGAGAATGACTTCCACATTTTTCTTCTCATCTACAGGTACCCGAGTTCGTCTGCACAGCTCGGTAATCAATACAGGGAATGGAAGAGAAGTTTGTCTCTGCTTGGCCCTCATCAGCATCTCCTTGCCAATGAGCATTCCCAAATTCAGCCTTGTCCCCGCAATGATGCAGCCTAGGATTTGGCGTGGAGGAAAATAGACTCGTTTTGGGAGGGCATGATCGTACTACTGATGAAGTCAAACCAATATCTTGCTACCATATTGAGGTCCTTCTTTTCAATAGCTGCTCCAACCGCTAGCTTCATGGGAGAACCATTTGATATCAATGGCGCCAACCACTTCTTCATGTTTTCCAGCGTCTTTGTCCTGATCTTGTGCTGACAGTCATCTTCAATCCTCATTGTACACTCTAGGACTGCAGTAATGGCAGCATAATCACACTGAACCCTTTTACCTCTGACGACTACATAGTCAACCGGCTTAAATTTGGCCGTCAACTTATTCCCTTGTGGTACCAATGCTCCATAGGCAGTGTAGAACTCTCGAACACAATTTGGAATGTACGGGCCACAGGCCTTGGTAAAGAGTTGGAAGTTATGCGACTTTAGGCAACTCATTATCTCCGGGTACCTATCAATAACTCCATCAATGGACAGATGCTTCTCCTCAATAATAGTCCTCAGCCCCATGGTATTCAGTATGTTCATAGACCTGGGAGAAAGACCCTGTACTGGTGGTGCTAGGACCACGGTCTGTGCTGGAGCGGAAGGAGAAGTAGCCTGAGTGGTCCTGATCCTAGACGAATCATTAAGCTTTTTGGAATGCAGCTCTGCCCTCTGTGATGCTAGTGACTCATCCTCCTCAGGCTCAGAAGTGGCAACCTGATGCTCCTGGTTCTCACTCTCATTCTCAGAAGTGGCGAGGTGAGCAGCGTAGATACCGTCACTATCGGAACTGGCCTCCGGTGACGCATGTGCTTCCCTTTGGCCCTCTTGAAGGGCGACATGTCCCTACCAGCTACCTTTGGTCTAGCCATGTCTGCAAAAACGTCAAAACGAGTTTAAAATTTCAAGCAAAAGCACAGAAAAGTAGTAGCAGACAGACTTGCCGAATTGGTCGGTGAGTCGATGAATCTCTTTAGTGAGCCAGATCGAGATCGCCGAAAGGAAAGTTCTCAGACAAATGGCATGTTGGCGTTGGGAAGGGTCTTTCGGTAAATCGCCGACAGCATTCGACGAGCAAAGATCAGCCCGCCGAAAGCTACAATGCAATTAAGGATTAGGGGCTCAGACAAAGGGAGATCAAGGAAGACTTTCGGCAAACTCAGGCTTCTCACCGAAAGTTACAGAACCTTTTTCAAGATAAAGCATGAAATTAAAGGCGATAAGGGGAACTTCGGTGAACCAGCTCGCCAAACGACCCAACGTGCCTTCTTTCAACCCAACTTCCCGAATTCAACCCCGCAGCCCCCGACAACAAAACCAAAGCATGCATTATTACAATTACACTAAGACCCATTACACTCATGCCCCCAGGACACTCAGACTTCTCTCGGTTTGGCCAAATTTGGCTATTTGATGATTTTTGCGCTTAAGAATGACGTCAACGCTCTATCATTGGGAAAAATACGTCATTTAGCACAAATGTGGGTTACTTAGACTTCACCCGACTAGACCCAACAACATGCAAGGACAGCCCTACATTTTTAATCAATTTTAAGGCTCAAAATCTTGGGAAATCAACAGTATAGGCAGTATAGGCACGATATTCAAATTAACAAAGGAACACACATACGCAAATATGGTCAGAGAGGCCCAGCACACATCACTAAGACAAATTCAATTGCAAAAGAGTACAACTCAAGAAATATAAAAAATCGGGGTTCAAAAAACCAACCTCAGGTGCTGAGTAAATACTTTGAAACGCTAGGCGGCAAAGTAATCCAACTCTGAACACAAATTTGATGACTAAAATATGATAAAGATGCAAAAATATGGAAAATATTGTGCGGGTGTGAGTTTGGGAAGTTCAAAAGTGAGGGAAAGTGAAATAGTTTGAAAGTTTACACCTTTGGCCTTTAAAAACCGTCCAGTTCTCGCCCATTCGGCGATATTAGTCTTGCTCGCTGACCCACTTGGCAACACGCTGAGTGGGTACTTACATCGCCGAGTTTTACAGGACCTCCAGTTAATGTGAGGATCCAAACGGCGAACTAAGTCGTGATTGCTGACCTGGTCGGCGATTTGCCAATATGCTTCTAGGCTCGCCGAGTTTTACAGACTCCAATTTAAAAATGTCTTGAGTCCAACGGCGGTCCAAGTTGGACTCGCCGACCTCTTCGGTGAGTCACCGACTAGAGTTTTAGCTCGTCACCCTGCACCTTTCAAACACCATCCACACTTTGACCTACACAATCAACACACCATTATTTCAAACTCAAAAAGAAAGCAATAAACACTTGGGTTGCCTCCCAATAAGCATCTTAGTTAACGTCGTGGCACGACTCAAGTCCCCACTTAGGTTCCATTAGTGGGGTTTGCCTCATTTTCATAAGATAACCCCTCTTCTGGCACTGGGCAGAGACAAGACAACACTTGGTCCATTTGGGATTCTAGTAGCTGAATGAACATGGAATGACAGGTTGTCATCTGATTTAGCATCAAGACATACTCTCGTATCTCCTCCAACACTATGTCGTGCTCTTCGACTTTGTGTAAAATGAGTAAGAGGACCTCTTCAATTTGCCCACCCTCTTGCTTCTTCATTCTTCGACGCTCGTGAGGTGGGATGTACTTGTCCTTCCTTTTGGACACTACTTCCAGTTCCTTGACCTTTTTGGCCAAGATATCCAGCTGACCCAACAATGTGGCCAAGTGTTGGTCCTTAAATTTTTTCCACAACTCATAAATGGTCTCACTCTTCAATTGTTTGAAGGTTAGGATGTCATCTCGGAGAGGTTAAACCATTTGGCCCTTGTTGCCACCAGATAAGCTCAATTTATCTGCTCAACAGCAACACCAAAACCAAAACTGAAAATAAGTAGATTCAACTATAACTAATAAAAACAAAATTCAACTTAACTAAAGAATCTTAACCAACACCACTCCACGAAAGCGGCGCCATTTTGATTTCACGTATCAGGTTCATCCAATACTAAGTGCCAACGATCGTTAGTCAGTAATACACCCAACTAAATAAGTTGGGGTCAAATCCCACAGGGAGTGGTACATGCTTAAGAATCAAGAGCAAAGTACGAATCTGTTCAAGTCAATCATAGGAATAGAAATTTAAGAATAAAAGCATAATTCAAATTAAATGGTGACACAAGTGTCAAATAACAAAGGGGTTTTGATTGTAATTATCAACTACAATAGCAGCAAATAACATGAATTAACAAGTAATGAGACGGGTTCTTGGGATGTGGTTGGATTATAGGCTAAGGTAGACAAATGGGTAATTGCAACTAATAGTAAATAGTTGTAAATCAGTAAATAAGCTAGACTTTAGTAAGGATAAACTTTCTCTCGAACAATTTACCCCGAATCAAGTTGGTTTCTCTCGAACACCAACAAGTAGCAATTAAGAACAACCTACGCTCTAGTCCATTCACTCTCTCGAGCTTAATGTGTGGAAAAGGGTTAAGGATTCACTCTCTCGGGCTAAACCCATGACAACCCAATACCCACAGACCATCAGTTCAGTAATCTTGGTTTTAAAACCCCTCTCTCGAGCAAGCCAAAAACATGAAGGTAGAGTTGCATTTGCAACTACAACCCTTTAAATTAAACCACAATTACTGATTGAAATCACTTTTCAACAGCATTTAAACTATCAATTACCAATACCCATAAGCTAAATTAACCCATAATCACATAATCACACTCCAAGAATTGAGGTTTTAGCTAGATATCATAAAAAGATAGAAATCATTACCAAATTGTGTTTTCATCAACTGGTTAGATTAATTTCGTCTTTACAAAGGTCCAAGTTGAAGAATCTCAAAGACCCACTTCTAATTTCTCAAAAATGGAAAATTTCAATTCTTCAAAGCTAAGAAAAATATTGTCTCAATACTCTCAGTTCAAACTCAAAAATTACTCTAATGAATGTTCAGAATAAAATTTGATACTAAATATAATGTTTGAAAATGTATTTATAGTCGCCAAAAATATGTTGCAAAGGGCCATTCGGCACAGTAAGTCGAGATCATCGCCAATTAACTCGGCGCTCCATCGCCTTTTTGCTTTGGCCTTCAGCATCTTCAAGTTCTATAACTTTGGTCGATCTAACACTGCATTGCAAAAACGTTCAGCGACTTGCCGACTCGGTTTTCTCCTTCAAGGCTTGGCACACTGGAACTTTAGGTGAGAAAATAGCCATTTGGCGACTCGCCAAAAGGATAAGGCGATCAACATGCCTTGTTTTCTTCGTTCTTTTAGCTCCCTTGTTCCTTTTTACTTGTTGGTATCCATGCTTTGTTCCTCAATCCAAATACATGGAAATCAAGGATTTTGCATCAGTTATTGGCACAAAATAAGCATTTGAGGACACTAAATCTATCCAAATAAAGCCCTAAATGAGTCCAAATGGTGGAATCATCAATGAACCATATGAGCATGAGGTCTATAGTATTGGGAGTAGTATTGAGCACCGATATAGGGATGAGTTCATACAACTCAAAATCCTCATAAACTATATATGCCAACATGGGTAAAGGATCATACTTTTTAGATGATTCCTTGTTGCTTTCGATCATAGCTTAGTGGATCCACTTAGTTAAGGTGTTCTATACCCCCAACAAGGTATAGGACAGTTCTGGCAGTGTGGGCGAGATGTTGTATCATCATGTAGCTCATAGTGATGGTTGTCGGTTAGATAATCTCCCAATAGAGTTAAAAGTGTATTTTTATACATCACTTATTATGTTCAGTTCATAGATGAGAAAGTATTTTGTAAAGATTTAAATGATTTAACTCATTTATTTCCTTACATTCAGCTTGAGTACATTGTTATCTATTAAAGTCTTTTCTTTCAGTTATTTATTATTCAATTATATTACATACTCATACATTTAATGTACTGATGTCATTCGACCTGCATCCTTTAATAATGCAGATACAGGTTCTTAGGATCCTCAGCAAGAGTCTGTTGAGATCACTTCATCCGCTTTTGAGTTAGACCTCCTTCTTTCTGTAGGACTCCATTTTAATGAGTTTTTAGTAGTAGTTCCCTTGAGGAGTCGTGTGTCTTGTCCTGCCACTCATCTTTGTATAGTAGAGGCTTCATAAATAGACAGTTTTGAAGAGACTTTCAATTTTCTAATATTTTATTTAAAATTATGTTTCATACTTAGTATATTCAGCAAAGTTTTGAGATTCAATAAACTGGTTTTAAACGTTTCTTTCAATTTGATGCTTATGTATGCTTGAGTTAGTCTCTTGTAAAACTCCAGAAACTAGTAGGCCAAACTAGAGCTTAACATGAGGGTTAGAGTAGTAAAAGTAACTAGTTTATGCTTCCTTAAAATACCTTTTTTTCTTTGACAACGATCACACAAACTAGCAAAATCATGAGCATTTTGATGAATAGTCTGCCAGTAGTACCCAAATTGGAAAATCTTGTAAATTGTTTGAATACCACTATGATGACCTTCAACGGAAAACGAATAACATGCCTCTAATATATTCATCATCTCAACCTCAGTTATACAACGATGAATGATCCCATCAGCACAAACAAAACAAGTAAGGATTTTTCTAAAAGAACATCTTCACATCAGATATAAACTTTCTGCATTGGTGAAAAGATAAACCCAAAAGGCACCACATCACTCACCAAGTAATTGAAAAAATATGTGAACCATGGAAATCAGATCAAGTGAAACAACCAAGACTTGCTCATCTGGAAAAATATTATCTATTTCAACCCCATTTTCTAACTTCAACATCGCTTCTTGTTCTAATCTGGACAATTTATCAATAACTTGATTATCGGTCTCATTTCTGTCTCTAACCTCAAAATCAAATTCTGGCAACAATGATAACAAACAAATCAGTTGTTCCTTAACATCCCTATTTGTCATAAGACACCACAATGTTGTATGGATATGTACACAATGACTTTTCCCAAGTAAAAGGATCTAAACTTCTCAAATGCAAAAACTACAACAAGCAATTCTTGTCCAGTCACTGTGTAGTTTCTTTGAGCTAAATTTAGAGCTTTGCTTGCATAATATATGGGATGAAGAATCTTCTCACGTCTTTGTCCTAACACTACGCCAAACGCCACTCCACTCACATTGTACATGACTTTAAACAGTTATACCTAATCCAATGAAATAATGATAGGTACATAAATTAACTTCTCTTTCAATCCCTCAAACTTTTTCAGACACACGTTATCGAAAACAAACTTCATCTCCTTCTCAAGAAACTTGCATAATGGGTGAGCGATGTTAGAGAATTTTTTTGATATATCTGCAATAAAAGCCAGTATGTCCTAGAAAACTTCCAACACCCTTCACAGAGATAGGTGGAGGAAATTTTTCAATCACCTCAATTTTAGCTTAATCACCTTCAATGGCTTTGTTTGAGATCTAATGGTCAATAAATATGTTTTCTTTCACTATGAAGTGGCATTTCTCCCAGTTTAGCACAAGATTACACTCTTTAAATCTTTTTAGTACATCACCCAGATGAGCAAAGCAATCATCAAACGAGCCTCTTACAACATAAATATCATCCATGAAAACTTCAATTGTGTATTTCATCATGTATGAGAAAATGGACATCATGCAATGTTGAAAAGTCACTGACATATTACACAACCCAATGACATCTTCTTGAAAGCAAAAGTCCCATATATACAAGTGAAAATGGTCCTCTCTTGGTCTTCATGGGCTATAGAAATATGATTGTAGCTTGAACACCCGTCCAAAAAGTAGTATCATCATTTACCAGCAAGATGATCTAACATTTGATCCATGAACGACATTGGGAAGTTATCTTTCTCTTTCCATGTATTCAACTTGCGATAGTCCATGTATACTCTCCAACCAGTGACTGTCCTCATAGGAATGAGATCATTTTTTATGTTTTGAACCACAATGATTTCTCCTTCTTAAAACATATTAAAAAATGTTTACTCATTACTGTCAGGATTCAGATAAACCACTCCAGCATCTAACTATTTGATGAATTCTTGAATAGGTGGATTTTGTCTCTTTTGTTGCTCAATTCTTGGTTTACAATAATGCATGGTTGAATTTTATAAGAACATATCCCTAGTGAAATGAATATGATGTCAGCAATAGTCCATCTAATCGCCCTCTTAGAGCGTCTAAACACAGATGTCAAAGCCTCTACTTGCCCTTCGGTTAAATCTACAACAATGATGACTAACAAAGTATTGTTTTAGCCTAGAAACACATACCTTAAGTGAGATGGGAGAGCTTTGAGTTCTAACTTCGGAGATTCATCAATGGATGGTTTTATACGCGGGGTCTCTCTATTCTTCAAATCCAAATCTAGTTTCTTTGGTGCATAACTAAACTTCCCAAATCCATCAAGTGCATCTGCCATCTGGTCATACTTCTGAATGTGTTCTCTATCAAAATTCATAATCACTACCGCTAGCTCCTCAACACCTAGTCTTTCTTCAATTGGCACTTTAGGTTACACTTCATTATTCAAATTTATGATGAACACCACGCTGAGATCACTTTGATGCTTCATCGCCAGACAGATGTTGAAAGTTACCTATTCATTATTCAACCTATATTTCATTTGTCCTTTCTTTATATCAACTAGAGCATGCACGGTTGCAAGGAATGGTACTCCTTATGGTATGATCCATCATAAGTAACCGCAATGCACTCAGTTTCGGGGCTCCTAAACCCAACTTTATGAACACTGATAAAGGCATCAAGTTTATGCTAGCATCTAAATCACATAGAACTTTAGCAAAAGGTAATGCACCAATTGCACATGGAATTGTGAAAGCTCCAATATCCTCCTTCCTCTGCACTAACGATTTGGATGACACTATAATGTTGCAACTTATCATTCCCTTCAAAACTAGTAGTCCTCTTCTTAGTCACTAGATCATTTATGAACTTTGCAAAGCCCAACATTTGTTCAAGAGCTTCATTAGAGGGACGTTCAATGAGAATTGCTTTAGCATCGAGATGAACTTGAGATATTTACCTTTATCTATTTTCTTGACTAATCTTTGAAGAAAAGAGGGAGGAGGTCTAGAATGTGAATAATCTTTTGAGTGGCTTTCTAGACCCAACTCCTACTTGATCTGCTTGATGGATATAACATGTGATTCTACTTTTTGACTCACTCCTAATAGATCATTGTGTAATTCCTTAAAGCTATTATCATATGAGTCGAAACTTTTTATCATTATGGCTATCATGTCTTCAGGCCTTGCAAACCCTGACCCTCCATCTTTATTCCATGGTGGAACATATGCACTACTCCTATCAGTTATTTTATTATCTTTCATTGCCCAATCACCTTCTTTATCTTGACTCCGATTTTGGTTATTGTACCAATTCTGATTGTAGTTGTTATCTCAATTGTAGTTACCATTCCGTTGTAGTTGTTGTTGCGAATGTATTAGCCGTTTCGATTATAATTGTTCACTCAATTGTAGTTCCAACCTTAATTCCCTTGACCTTTGCACCAAGAATCTTGATTGGAAATTTGGACGTTGGTATGAAAACCCGATGATTTACATAGTAAGCATTTCATTCATATCTATAATCATCATCTGGTGGTGCTCTATTTTGGCAGTTGAATGCATTGAATGTTTCTTCACCGTGCCATGAATGTTTCAATACCAAGCCTACCTCTATTCTTAATTATGCCACATCTTGACACTACATATCCTCAATTGTTTGGTTTGAGTTTTTGTTAGCCTTTACTGTAAAAGTACTTCTTGAAGTTTCAGTACCTCAAGTAGACCATGATTTATTTGTTTTGGCAACCTCTTCAAGTTTCTCCACAACTTGCTTAAATGAGCTTCTCATGAATGATTCTCCTGTGATAGTGTCCACCACTGCTTTTTCGTTGTCATCCAATGTTTTATAAAATATCCGCATAAGTGAGTCATCATTTATTTTGTAGTTGGGTACACTTCTCGAGTATCTTGTAAATCATCTCATACGGCATTTATCGGCTCTCCAAGTGTCTGCTCAAAGTTGTTGATTTTATCCTTCAGTTTCAACGTCTTTGATAATGGGAAATACTTATCTATGAATGCCTAGTGCATCTTAGTCCAAGTTGTGATTGAGTTGTATAGAATTTCAGATAGCTATAGAGTTGCATCCCCATTTAGTGGTAATGGGAACACACGTAATCCGATGACATCCATATCCAAGTCTGGCCTACTCATATTGTTCTGACAAACACTGACAACTTTGCTAAGATGATCATATGGATCTTCAGATGGCAGACCAGTGAACAATACTCTAGTTGTAAGCATTTGCATTATGTTGCTAGTGACAACAAACTTTATCCAACTGGCAGTGGAAGTAACACGATGGCACCCGACGTTATAATAGCATTATAATCAACCCAGTAGCAGTTTTGTACACCACCTTGTGATATCTGTCTGGGTGGAGGTTGATTTCTCACTGTTGATTGGTTGTTTTAGTTATTTCCTAGTAACTCTTCTTCGTGCAAAGATTTTGATGCTCAATCTCTTCTTCCATTTCAACTCGTTCTTCATCCCTGCTAAATTTAAATGACCATCGGTCTTAGCCATAATCCAAAGAGCTCTTTGAATTTCAGGATTGAATAGAATCAGAGAATTGCCTTGACTCCGCGTATTTGTCGAAACTTGGAGGATGGAGCACTAGATGATGAAGGTGTTGGAAATGAAGATTTCTATTAAAAATGTGAGCAATTTCCACCATCCGATTTCTGCTGAGAGTACTCATAGTTACATGTTCTAGCCTTTTTGTTGTACTTAGCCATTTCCCTAAGCTTATCTCCATCAATATGTTGAGCATGAGTGATAGGCCTAGACATATTCATATTTTCTAACAACATAGAATTCATACACTCTGTCTTCACTAAGTCAGACACACCAAACAGAAACTTAAACATTCGCGCCCTCGAATTAGCGGCCATATGAGGAGCATACCTGGAGAGTTGGGTGAACTTGAGTCTGTATTCTTGGACTGACATTGCACCTTGCCTCAAATTCATGAATTCTTAATCCTTAGCCTCCCTCAACTCTCTTGGAAAGAACCTGTCCAAAAAAGCTCCAGTAAAACATTCTCAAGTCACAAGAGTTACATCATCACCCTTATTTTCTTTCTACTGCGTGAACCATATGGGAGCTACATCCTTGAGCTGGTAGGATACCAACTCTACCCTATCACTTCCAGTCACTTGCATCAATCCAAAGATTTTCTTGACCTCATCAATGAAGTTTTGGGGATCTTTTCCAACTTGCGAACCTAGAAACTCAGGTGGATTCATCGTAACAAAATCACGAACCCTAGCCACCATTGATCCACCACTAGAATTTGCAAGAACTTGAACCTGCTGATTGTTCTGGTTAGTCACACTTTGAGCCAAAATCTAAATCGCATTTCGAAACTCTGCATTCGAAACTTCCTGGTCTGGGACTAGAGGAGCTGCGATAGCATTCCTTGTGTAAGCACTACGTGGGGGCATGATCTGAAGCGCATAACGATGAGTTAGAAGGTAGATCACACCCATGCACGATAAGAATAACAAGAAAGTGAAGTTTGCCTATAACACTTCATAACCTCCCTCTCATTATATATGGTGCACTTCACAGTCATGAAAAGGACTCTACATAGTTGGGTTTTCCAGACATCCTAGGACTATTAAACCTAATGCTCTGATACCAAGTTTGTCATACCCTGAGGCTACCTAATTGACGTAAACACGGTACCTAGGATCACGAGTGACCCCAAGTTAATCCTGAGTTGGCATATCATAAGCAGACTAAAGAAATATATGAATAGATAAACTAATGCGAAAGCTAAATCATGAGATAACGAAAATGATGGGAAATACCCAATATTGTCTGAATATAAAGAAACTATGAGTTTAATAACAACTGAAAGATCAAACTCACATCTAAAGTTGAACCTAACTATATCTAAATATAAGCCTCTAACTGACTAGAGATGTTAGGGAATGCCCCCAGCTAACTCTAGCAAAACTGAAACTAAAACAAGAATGACTGAATAAAAGACATGTCAATCGTACTCAAAGATTGAGGACTCACCACTGATACTGTTGAACTGGAGATCGGGAAACGATCGATGCGTGATCTGAATGTTGAAGACCTGAACCTACCTCACGAGAAGATGTAGTGCAGAGTATGTGTCAGTACTTGAAAGGTATTGAGCATGCAGAATAGGATAAAGTTGAACAATATATACATAATGGAATGAAGCATACTGAGCAGTGATATAATCTGAACATGATGGAAATACTGCAATGTACTGAATTGAACTGAACTAAATGCAATGACCAAGTACATAACATGATGAAACTGAATACTGAAATTTAAATGGGGACCTGGTCAAATATACTAGAATCTGACTGTGAGAGCTACTAATAACCGACATAAAACCACATGATCTAAATGTGGAGTCTGATGTATACGCCCCATCGAGAGGACCCAATATACCTTGCCAAGGGTATAAAGGCATAACTGGCGTGATCACTAAATATGATACCCACATAGGGGACATACAAACCTATGGGGGCACGTAGTTCTGGAACTATGAGAGTGATACTCGGTATTAAGCCTACTCCTAACTAGAATGTATGCAATATAATATAACTTAATGTAAATTGGATAACTCAAGATTCTGACATGCTTACTGAAATGCACATCAAGTACTCATAATGAAACATTTGTAAGCTGATACATGTATTTTTGTATGAACTGACCTAGCAAGTGTAATTCACCAACTAAACGAGTTTACAAAACTAGGGTTTTGTATTTCATGCAAGAATTAAGCAACATGGTTACGAAAATGTAATATTCTGATTTGGATATATCTAACAGCTAAACCACAACAATAACCTAAAGTTCTAGAAACCCTAAGTCAGAACATAATGAAGGAAATCAAGAATCTGACTGAATTCTAGGGACCTACTGGGTGAAAGGAACCCACTAGTGAAATCCAACATACCTGGTGACGAATTCCATGGAGAAATCTTTCGATTTTGGGGCTGAAACTGACTAGAACTTGCACCATTCTTAAAGGGGTTTGGGTCGCCTCTTTTCTCCTCTCTTGCTCTGAGTTTGCTAAATTTTTGTGAATGAATCGCTTATGGTAGATTCTAATTAAGTTACTAGTCTTAAACTGAACAAAACTACGTAGTTTAGGGGTTAAACGACATAGTTTAGGTGCCCAATGCATAGGGAAAAGACCAAATGACCCCTAACTTAAAAGTTATTGGGCGTCACCGACGGATCGTAGGTGGACTACGGTCCGTTCTAGTCAACTTTTGTTTGACATCTGGGGCTGAAAATTGGGGATCTGACCCACGTCCTTGGACCACAGACCATGGTCCCACCTACAGTCTGTAGGTCTTAGCGTAGGTTATGACTTAGCTGGATTTTCTGGGGGTTCTAGGGAGGGAGTTACAAGTGGCGAACCACAGGCCCCACCTATGGTCCGTGGGTCACCCTACGGTCTGTGGGTGGTTCCCGTTAGCAGCACTTGCAACTTCTGATTTTCTGCATTCTGGTCTTTCTAGCATACGGGGTGTTACATTATCTCTTCTTTGGGAACATTCGTCCTCGAATAAAGACTAAACTAGCTAAATATGGAGGAAAAGAGTTGTAATCCCTACCATTACGTACTGGAAACTGAAAAATGACTGAATTAAGATCCAAGAACATGCAAAAACGCTGAAAATGCAAGGCTAACTATAAGAACAAGACACTATGGCTGGATTCATGCGAGAGTAAACTGATAGACTGGAGAGGACTTATTACCTCAAGCTGGAATGGAATCAAAAGGAAAGAGATAAGGATACTTGGCCTTCATGGTTGCTTCTGCTTCCCAACAAGCTCCCTCTACGGACTGACTCCTCCACAAAACCTTAACTGAAGCGACTTCTTTGTTTATCAACCTTCAAACCTCACGATCAAGGATTTCAACTGGCAGATCCTCATAAGTGAGATTATCCTTCACAGCCACACTTTCTAATGGGACTATAGATGTTGGATCACCAATACATTTCTTCAATAAGGAAATGTGAAAGACTTGATGGACTGCTACTAGTTCTGCTGGCAACTCTAACTCATAAGTCATTTTACTAACCCTTTTCAAGATCTTGTAATGGCCTACATATCTAGGACTGAGCTTCCTTTTCTTTCCAAATCTCATCACCCCCCTTCATAGGTGACACTTTCAGGAAAACCCAATCATCAATTTGGAACTCCAAGTGCCTTCTCATTACATCTGCATAGTATTTCTAACGACTCTGAGTTGTCATAAGTCTCTCTTTGATGAGCTGAACGTTTTCCATAACATCATGAACCGAATTTGGCCCTACCAAGGCTACTTCACCTACTTCAAACCAACCAACTGGATATCTATATCTACACCCATACAATGTTTCATAAGGGGCCATCTGAATACTAGAATGGTAGCTATTATTGTAGGCGCACTCTATAAGAGGAATGTGATCATCCCAACTACCCTTGAAGTCGATCACACAAGATCTCAACATGTCCTTTAAGGTCTGAATGGTAGGCTCTGCCTAACCATCCGTCTGCGGATGAAATGTTGAGCTGAGATTTACCTGGGTACCAAGACCTTTCTGAAATGACTTTCAGAAATGAGAGGTAAACTGATGACCTCTATCTGAAATAATGGACAAAGGAACCCCATCCAACCTGACTATCTCATTAATGTAAAGCTTGGCGTAGTCCTCCATCGAATCTGTAGTCTTAACAGCCAAAAAGTGAGCGGACTTGGTAACCCTGTCGACTATTACCTAAATGGAATTATGTTGTCCGTGAGTACGAAGTACACCTGTAATCAAGTCCATGTTGATCACTTCCCACGTCCATACAGGAATGTTGATCTCGTGTGTCATACCTCCTGGTTTATGATGTTCTACCTTCACTTGCTGACACTTACGGCACTTAGCCACAAAATTTGCTATATCCCTTTTCATGCCATTCCACCAAAAAGACTTCCTGCAGATCACGGTACATCTTAGTGGCGCCTAGATGAATAGAATACCTGGAGTTATGGGCTTGAGTAAGGATCTTTTATCTCAACTCACCCACCTTAGGAACACATAAACGATGTTGGTAGCGAAGCACACCATCTCTCCCTTGGGAGAAAACCTCAACTTTCTGTTGATGGACTGCACCCTTCAATTGAAGCAATATAGGATCATTGTCTTGTTTTTCCTTAACCTCCGCTATCAATGAAGATTCTGACCTATTCTGAACTGTCACACCATCATCTGATATGCTCATAAGGCAAACTCCCAAGCGAGCAAACTGATGAACATCTTTTACTAGTTCTTTTCTTTCTTCCTCAATATGTGTTACACTACCCATGGATAGTCTGCTAAGAGCGTCAGCTACTACGTTAGCTTTAACAGGATGGTAAAGCACATTCATATCATAGTNTCAGTCCAAGTTGTGATTGAGTTTTATGGAATTTCAGATAGCTATAGAGTTGCATCCCTAGTTAGTGGTAATGGAAACACACGTAATCCGATGACATCCATATCCAAGTCTGGCCTACTCATATTGTTCTGACAAACACTGACAACTTTGCTAAGATGATCATATGGATCTTCAGATGGCAGACTGGTGAACAATCCTTTAGTTGTAAGCATTTGCATTATGCTGCTAGTGACAACAAACTTTATCCAACTAGAAATGGAAATAACACGATGGCACCCGACGTTTTAATAGCATTATGATCAACCCAGTAATAGTTTTGTACACCACATTGTGATATCTGTCTGGGTGGAGGTTGATTTCTCACTATCGGTTGGTTGTTTTGGTTATTTCCTAGTACCTCTTCTTCGTGCAAAGATTTTGATGCTCAATCTCTTCTTCCATTTCGACTCGTTCTTCATCCCTACTAAATTTAAATGACCATCGATCAAAGCCATAATCCAAAGAGCTCTTTGAATTTCAGGATTGAACAGAATCAGAGGATTGCCTTGACTCCGCGTATTTGTCGAAACCTGGAGGATGGAGCACTAGATGATGAAGATGTTGGAGATGAAGATTTCTGTTAAAAATGTGAGCGATTTCCACCATCCGATTTCTGCTGAGAGTACTCATAGTTACATGTCCTAGCCTTTTTGTTGTACTTAGCCATTTTCCTAAGCTTATCTCCATCAATCTGTTGAGCATGAGTCATAGGCCTAGAGATATTCATATCATCTAACAACATAGAATTCCTGCACTTTGTCTTCACTAAGTCAGACACACCAAACAGAAACTTAGACATTCGTGCCCTCGAATTAGCAGCCATATGTGAAGCATACTTGGAGAGTTGGGTGAACTTGAGTCCATATTCTTGGACTGACATTGTACCTTGCCTCAAATTCATGAATTCTTTACCATTAGCCTCCCTCAACTCTCTTGGAAAGAACCTGTCCAGAAAAGCTCCAGTAAAACATTCCCAAGTCACAAGAGTTGCCTCATCACCCTTATTTTCTTTCTACTACGTGAACCATATGTGAGCTACATCCTTGAGCTAGGAGGATGCCAACTCTACCCTATCACTTCCAGTCACTTGCATCACTCCAAAGATTTTATTGACCTCATCAATGAAGTTCTGGGGATCTTTTCCAACTTGCGACCCTAGAAACTCAGGTGGATTCATCGTAACAAAATCACGGACCCTAGACACCATTGATCCACAACTAGCATTTGCAGGAACTTGAACCTGCTGATTGTTCTGGTTAGTCAAACTCTGAGCCAAAAGCGGAATCGCATTCCAAAACTCTATATTCGAAACTTCCTAGTCTGGGACTAGAAGAGCTGCGATAGCATTCCTTGTGTAAGCTCTACGTGGAGGCATGATCTAAAACACATAACGACGAGTTAGAAGGTAGATCACACCCACGCACGATAAGAATAACAGGAAAGTGAAGTTTGCCTATAACACTTTGTAGCTTCCCTCTCATTAGATGTGGTGCACTTCACAGCCATAAAAAGGACTCTACTTAGTTGGGATTTCAAACATCCAAAGACTATTAAACCTAATGCTCTGATACCAAGTTTGTCACACCCCGAGGCTACCCCATGACGTAAACACGGGACCTAGGATCATGAGTGACCCCAAGTTAACCCTGAGTTGGCATATCATAAGCAGACTGAACAAATATATGAATAGATAAACTAATGCGGAAGCTAAATCATGAGATAGCGGAAATGATGGGAAATACTCAATATTGTTTGAATATAAAGAAACTATGTGTTTAATAACAACTAAAAGATCAAACTCACATCTAAAGTTGAACCTAACTATGTCTAAATATAAGCCTCTAACTTACTAGAGATGTTGGGACATGCACCCAGCTAACTCTAGCAAAACTGAAACAAAAATAAGAATGACTGAATAAAAGACATGTCAATCGTACTCGAAGATTGAGGACTAACCACTGATATTGTTGAACTGGAGATCAGGAAATGATCTATGCGTGATCTGAATGTTGAAGACCTGAACCTACATCACGAGAAGATGTAGCGCAGAGTATGCGTCAGTACTTGAAAGGTATTGAGCATGCAAAATAGGATAAAGTTGAACAATATATACATAACGGAATGAAGCATACTCATCAGTGATATAATCTGAACATGATGGAAATATTGCAATATACTGAAGTGAACTGAACTAAATGCAATGACCATAACCTGCTGAAACTGAATACTAAAATGTAAATGGGGACCTGGTCAAATACACTAGAATCTGACTGTGGGAGCTACTAATAACCGACAGAAAACCACATAACCTATATACGCCCCATCGAGAGGACCCAATATACCTTGCCAAGGGTATAAAGGCATGACTGGCGTGATCACTAAATATGATACCCACATAGGGGACATACAAACCTATGGGGGCACGTAGTTTTGGGACTATGAGGGTGATACTCGGTATTAAGCCTACTTCTAACTAGAATGTATGCAATACAATATAACTGAATGTAAATTGGATACTCAAGATTCTGACATGCTTACTGAAATGCAACATTAAGTACTCATAATGAAAATTTGTAAGCTCATGCATGTATTTTTGTATGAACTGACCTAGCAAGTGTAATTCACCAACTAAACGAATTTACACAACTAGGGTTCTAAATTTCATGCAACAATTAAGCAACAAGGTTACGAAAACGTAATATTCTGATTTGGATAAATCTAACAGCTAAACCACAACAATAACCTAAAGTTTTAGAAACCCTAAGTCTACACATAATGAAGGGAATCAAGAATCTGACTAAATTCTAGGGACCTAATGGGTGAAAGGAACCCACTAGTGAAATCCCACCTACCTGGTGATGAATTCCACGGAGAAATCTTTCGATTTTGGGGCTGAAACTGACAAGAACTTGCAGCGTTCTTAGAGGGGTTTGGGTCGCCTCTTTTCTCCTCTCTTGCTCTGAGTTTGCTAAATTTTTGTGAATGAATTGCTTATGGTAGATTCTAATTAAGTTACTAGTCTTAAACTGACCAAAACTACGTAGTTTAGGTGCCCAATGCATAGGGAAAAGACCAAATGACCCCTAACTTAAAAGTTGTTGGGGGTCACCGATGGACCGTAGGTGGACATACGGTCCATTCTAGTCAACTTTTGTTCGACGTCTGGGGCTGAAAAATGGGGATCTGACCCACGGCCTTGGACCACAGACCATGGTCCCACCTACGGTCCGTAGGTCATGACTTAGCTGGATTTTTTGGGGGTTCTAGGGAGGGAGTTACAGGTGGCGAACCACGGACCCCACCTATGGTCTGTAGGTCACCCTACGGTCTGTGGGTGGTCCCCATTGGCAGCACCTGCAACTTCTGATTTTCTGCATTCTGGTCTTTCTAGCATATGGGGTGTTACATTATCTCTTCCTTGGGAACATTCGTCCTCCAATAAAGACTAAACTAGCTAAATATGGAGGAAAAGAACTGTAATCCCTACCATTACATACTGGAAACTAAAATCTAACTGAACTAAGATCCAAGAACATGCAAAAACACTGAAAATGCAAGGCTAACTATAAGAACAAGACACTAAGGCTGAATTCATGCGAGAGTAAACTGAGAGACTGGAGAGAACTTATTACCTCAAGCTGGAATGGAATCGAAAGGAAAGAGATGAGGATACTTGGCCTTCATGGTTGCTTCTGCTTCCCAAGTAGCTCCCTCTATGGACTGACTCCTCCACAAAACCTTAACTGAAGCGACTTCTTTGTTTGTCAACCTTCAAACCTCACGATCAAGGATTTCAACTGGCAGATCCTTATAAGTAAGATTATCCATCACAGCCACACTTTCTAATGGGACTATAGACGCTGGATCACCAACACATTTCTTCAACAAGGAAATTTGAAAGACTTGATGGACTGCTGCTAGTTCTGCTGCCAACTCTAACTCATAAGCCACTTTACCAACCCTTTTCAAGATCTTGTACTGACCTACATATCCAGGACTGAGCTTCATTTTCTTTCCAAATCTCATCACCCCCTTCGTAAGTAACACTTTCAGGAAAACCTAATCATCAATTTGGAACTCCAAGTCCCTTCTCATTACATCTGCATAGGATTTCTAACAACTTTGAGCTGTCATAAGTCTATCTTTGATGAGCTGAACGTTTTCCATTACATCATGAACCGAATCTGGCCCTACCAAGGTTGTTTCACCTACTTCAAACCAACCAACTGGATATCTACATCTACGCCCATACAATGTTTCATAAGGGGCCATCTGAATACTAGAATGGTAGCTATTATTGTAGGCAAACTCTATAAGAGAAATATGATCATCCGAACTACCCTTGAAGTCAATTACACAAGCTCTCAACATGTCCTTTAAGGTCTGAATGGTAGGCTCTGCCTAACCATCCGTCTGCGGATGAAATGTTGCGCTAAGATTTACCAGGGTACCAAGACCTTTCTGAAAGGACTTCCAGAAATGAGAGGTAAATTGATGACCTCTATCTGAAATAATGGACAAAGGAACCCCATGCAACCTGACTATCTCATCAATGTAAAGCTTGGCGTAGTCCTCCGACGAATTTGTAGTCTTAACAGCCAAAAAGTGAGCGGACTTGGTAACAATGTCTACTATTACCCAAATGGAATTATGTTGTCCGTGAGTACGAAGTAAACCTATAATTAAGTCCATGTTGATCACTTCCCACTTACATGCAGGAATGTTGATCTCGTGTGTCATACCTCCTTGTTTTTGATGTTCTACCTTCACTTGCTGACAATTAGGGCACTTAGCCACAAAATTTGTTATATCCCTTTTCATGCCATTCCACCAAAAGACTTCCCACAGATCACGGTACATCTTAGTGGCACCTAGATGAATAGAATACCTGGAGTTATGGCCTTGAGTAAGGACCTTTTGTCTCAACTCACCCACCTTAGGAACACATAAACGATGCTGGTAGCGAAGCACACCATCTCTTCCTTGGGAGAAAACCTCAACTTTTTGTTGATGGACTGCACCCTTCAATTGAAGCAATATAGGATCATTGTCTTGTTTTTCTTTAACCTCCGCTACCAATGAAGATTCTGACCCATTCTGAACTGTCACACCATCATCTGATATGCTCATAAGGCAAACTCCCAAGCGAGCAAACTGATGAACATCTTTTACTAGTTCTTTTCTTTCTTCCTCAACATGTGTTACACTACCCATGGATAGTCTGCTAAGAGCGTCAGCTACTACGTTAGCCTTAACAGGATGGTAAAGCAAATTCATAGCATAGTCCTTAAGGAATTCAGGCCATCTCCTCTGACGAAGATTCAACTCTTTCTAGGTGAAAACATATTGAATGCTTTTATGGTATGTGAACACATCTACGTGAACACCATACAATTAATATCTCCAAATTTTAGGGCAAATACTACGGCTGCAAGCTCGAGGTCGTGAGTCGGATAGTTCTTCTCATGCACGTTAAGTTGTCTAGAAACATAAGTTATAACCTTACCTCGCTGCATCAACACACAACCTAGGCCGACTTTGGATGCATCACAACAAATCACATAACCATCTGAACCCTCTCGTAGTGTCAAAATAGGAGTTGTAGTCAACTTGGTCTTCAGTTCTGCAAAACTTTTCTCATACTCGTCTAACCATTGAAACTTACCCTTTTATTTACTCAACTTAGTCAACGGAGAAGCTATAGATGAAAATCCTTCCACGAACCTTCTATAATAACTGGCTAAACCCAAGAAGCTTCTGATATATGTAGGATAGGTAGGTCTGGGCCATTGTTTAACTGCTTCTATTTTCTGAGAATCCACTCGGATCCCTTCGCTAGACACTATATGTCCAAGGAAAGCAACAGATTGGAACCAGAACTCACATTTGCTAAACTTAGCGAATAACTGGCGATCTTTGAGAGTTCGCAGAACAACCCTCAAATGAGTCGCATGTTCCTCCTCATTCCTAGAGTAATTGAGGATATTATCAATAAAGACGATAACGAACAAGTCCAAATACTGCTTGAACACTCTGTTCATCAAATCCATGAAAGATGCAGGAGAATTGGTTAGTCCAAATGACATAACTACAAATTCATAATGACCATACCGAGTTTTAAAGGCCGTTTTTGGGATGTCACTATCTCTGACTCTGAGCTAATGATAACCGGATCTGAGGTCTATTTTCAAAAAATGACTAGCACCCTGAACTTGGTCAAACAAGTCATCAATCCTAGGGATGGGGTACTTATTCTTGATTTTTACTTTGTCCAACTGTCGATAGTCAATGCACATCCTGAGAGAACTATCCTTCTTCTTCACGAATAACACTGGTGCGCCCTATGGGGAAATATTGGGTCTGATAAAGCCTTTATCTAGAAGGTCTTTCAACTGCTCTTTCAATTCCATAAGCTTAGCTGGAGTTATTCTGTAATGGAATAAAAATAGGCTGGGTATCTGGAAAAAGATCAATTCCAAAGTCAATCTCCCTTTCGGGAGGAACTCCGGGAAGATCTTCTGGAAACTCA
This sequence comes from Solanum stenotomum, assembly GCF_019186545.1. Lineage (NCBI taxonomy): Eukaryota > Viridiplantae > Streptophyta > Magnoliopsida > Solanales > Solanaceae > Solanum > Solanum stenotomum. The sequence continues at coordinate 39,699,255 of NC_064292.1, forward strand.
TTGACTATAGGAACTAACTCAAGAGTTGCGGTTTTGGAGATTGAATCCTTAACCCGAACTAGATGATAGATATACCCCTTGGAAATCAACTTTCTGTCTTGAGGTAAGAAATGAATCGACCCATAGGCACTGAGCTACCACCCTTCCATTCTAAGATCGGCTCGTCTGGAAACTGAAAAAGAACGATCTTAGTTCTACAATCGACCGAGGCATAACAAGAATGTAACCAATACATGCCTAGAATGACATAAAAGTCTACCATTTCAAACTCTACAAGATCTGCTGAGGTGACTTTCTGAGAGACTGTAAAAGGGCTATTTATGTATACCCGTCTAGCTATAATTGGGTCACCTACTAGGGTAGAGACTGAGAAGGGTTCTGAAAGAGTTTCTGGACTGACACCAAAATTCACTGCTATATAGGGAGTTACAAAGGAAAGAGTAGCTCCTGGATTTAACAGAGCATAAATATCTAAATGAAAGACTTGTAACATACCAGTGACCACATCAGGAGAATCATCTAAATGAAAGACTCATAACATACCAATGACCACATCAGGAGAAACATCCTGGTCCTGGCAAACCTAGAGAGCATACAACTTGTTCTGACGTTGACCGCCACCTATATCGGATGAAGTACCCTGCTGAGTTGGGTGACCTGCTAGTGCTGCTAAAGCTGTAGACAGAGCCCTACTATTGTTACCTCACATACCCTATTTAGAAGAAGGGAAATCCCTCAACCTGTGACCAGTCTGACCACACCCAAAACATTCTTCCTTTCTTGCAAGATACTTGCTCGGATGGTTCTTACCACACTTTGGACAAGTTGGGTAACCTGAAGCACTCCCATGGGACTTAGAGCCTAATGCCATACCTTTCTAATCCTGTCAAAACTTGGAGGATGGAGTACAAGCCGATGAAGGTGCTAGAGATGAAGATTTCTTCTGAAACTGTGAACGATTTCCACCACCCGATTTCTGCTGAGAGTACTCATAGTTACCTGTCCTAGCCTTTTTGTTGTCCTTAGCCATTTCCCTAAGCTTATCTCCCTCAACCTGTTGAGCATGACTCATAAGCCTAGAGGGTTAGATAGTTTTTTTTTCTCTTGCAGTCTAAAATCTTTCCAATATTTCATGACCTATTGAGCATGAGTCATAAGCCTAGAGATATTCATATCATCTAACAACATTCCTGCACTCTGTCTTCACTAAGTCAGACACACCAAACAGAAACTTAGACATATGTGCCCTCAAATTAGCGACCATATACGGAGCATACCTGGAGAGTTGAGTGAAATTGAGTCCGTATTCTTGGACTGACATTATACATTGCCTCAAATTCATGAATTCTTAATCCTTAGCCTCCCTCAACTTTCTTGGACAGAACCTGTCCAGAAAAGCTCCAGTAAAGCATTCCTAAGTCATAAGAGCTACATTCTCACCCCTGTTTTCTTTCCACTACATGAACCATATGTGAGCTACATCCTTGAGCTGGTAGGATGCCAACACTACCCTATCATTTCCAGTCACTTGCATCACTCCAAAGATTTTCTTGACCTCATCAATGAAGTTCTGGGCATCTTCTCCAACTTGCGACCCTAGAAACTTAGGTGGATTCATCCTAATAAAATTACGGACCCTAGCCGCCATTGATCCACCACTAGCATTTGCAAGAACTAGAACCTGCTAATTGTTATGGTTAGTCACACTCTGAGCCAAAAGCTGAATCGCATTCTGAAACTCTGCATTCGAAACTACCTGGTCTATGACTGGAAGAGTTGTGTTAGCATTCCTGGCGTTAGCATTCCTTGTGTAAGCTCTATGAGGAGGCATGATCGGAAACGCATAACGATGAGTTAGAAGGTAAATCACACCCACGCACGATAAGAATAATAAGAAAGTGAAGTTTTCCTATAAAACTTTGTAGCGTCGCACTCATTAGATGTAGTGAACTTCACAGCCATGAAAAGGACTCTACTTAGTCTGGCTTTTCAGACATCCTAGGACTCTTAAACCTAATGCTCTGATACCAAGTTTGTCACGCCCGAGGCAACCCCCTTGACGTAAACACGGGACCTAGGATCACGAGTGACCCCAAGCTAACCCTGAGCTAGCATATCATAAGCAGACTGAACAAATCTATGAATAGATAAACTAATGCGAAAGCTAAATTTTGAGATAACTGAAATGATGGGAAATACCCAATACTGTCTAAATATAAAGAAACTATGAGTTTAATAACAACTAAAAGATCAAAATCACATCTAAAGTTGAATCTAACTATGTTTGAATATAAGCCTCTGACTAGAGATGCTGGGACATGCCCCCAGCTACCTTTAGAAAAACTAAAACAAAAACAAGAATGACCGAATGAAAGACATGTCAATCGTCCTCGAAGAATGAGGACTCACCATTAATATTGATGTAATGGAGATCAGGAAACGATCTAGGCGTGATCTGAATGCTGAAGACATGAACCTACATCACGAGAAGATGTAGCGCAGAGTATGCGTCAGTACTTGAAAGGTTCTGAGCATGCAGGATAGGATAAAGCTGAACAATATATACAAAACTGAATAAAGCATACTGAGTAGTGATATAATCTGAACATGATGGAAATACTGCAATATACTGAAGTGAACTGAACTGAATGCAATGACTAAGTACATAACATGCTGAAACTGAATACTGAAATGTAAGTGGGGACCTAGTCAAATACACTAGAATCTGACTGTGGGAGCTACTAATAACCGACATAAAATCACATGAGCTAAATATGGAGTCCAATGTATACGCCCAATCGAGAGGACCCAATATACCTTGCCAAGGGTATAAAGGCATGACTGGCGTGATCACTAAATATGATGCCCACATAGGGGATTACAAACCTATCGGTGCACTTAGTTTTGGGACTATGAGGGTGACTGACCCTAGTCCACTCGGTATTAAGCCTACTCCCAACTATAATGTATACAATACAATATAATTGAATGTAAACTGGATAGCTCAAGATTTTGACATGCTAACTGAAATGCAACATTAAGTACTCATAATGAAACATTTGTACACTAATGCATGTATTTCTGTATGAACTGACCTAGAAAGTGTAATTCACCAACTAAACGAATTTACACAACTAGGGGTCTGAATTTCATGCAGCAATTAAGAAACATAGTTACGAAAACGTAATATTCTGATTTGGATTAATCTAACAGCTAAACCACATCAATAACCTAAAGTTCTAGAAACCCTAAGTATAAACATAATGAAGGGAATCAAGAATCTGACTCAATTCTAGAGACGTAATGGGCAATAGGAACCCACTAGTGAAATCCCACATACCTGGTGATGAATTCCATGGAGAAATCTTTTAATTTTGGGGCTGAAACTGACGAGAACTTGTTGCATTCTTGGAAGGGTTTGGGTCGCCTCTTTTCTCCTATCTTGCTCTGAGTTTGCTAAATTTTGGTGAATGAATCGCTCATGGTAGATTCTAATTAAGTTACTAGGCTTAAACTGAACAAAACTACGTAGTTTGGGGGTTAAACGACGTAGTTTAGGTGCCAAATGCATAGGGAAAAGACCAAACGACCCCTGACTTGAAAGTTGTCAGGGGTCACCGACGGACCGTGGGTGGACCTACAGTCCATTCTGGTCAACCGTTGTTCAACGTCTGGGCTAAAAACTGGGGGTTTGACCCACAGCCCTAGACCACGATTCGTAGGTCCTGGCGTAGGTCATGACTTAGCTGGATTTCTGGGGTTTTGGGGAGGGAGTTGCAGGTGGCGAACCACTGGCCCCACCTACGATCCGTGGGTCACCCTACGGTCAGTGGGTGGTCCCCGTTGGCAGCACCTGCACCTTCTGATTTTCTGTATTCTGGTCTTTCTAGCATATGGGGTGTTACATCATATCCCTTGGTTCATTCAAGCTATTAAATGAGGGTTGGTAGCCTCTAATATATGTTGTATACTTTCTTTTTCCATTCGTTACCCCTTGGTCCGACAAGTAGGGATAAGGTGAGTTCTAACATAGGCCTTCGTTAAAACGTAAGCAAAGTGAAGAGAAAAACAATACATGCGTGAACACTATTCAAGAATTACTCGTTATTCGATCTACTTTAATTTGTTAATTTTTCATGGTTTCCACAACCCTAGTTGTGAAATTAGCTACTCATGCTTTGGTGATAAAAATTCATATAAATTTGTTTAATATAGAACATGAACTTATACTTAGAATAGTTGAATTTTGAAATCTTGAATTGAAGTTGCAAAGTAACGACAAATATCAATGCTATAATATAAACCAAAGGATTCAAGAATTACATGTAAAAGTGATTCACAAGTTAATTCTCAACCACAAGAATCTGAACCCTCAAAAATAAATATAAGAAAAGTATTTATAAACATCAAATTCTAAATAAAATAAACTAGGGAAACTAATGAAAAAATGGATTCGGCAGCAATTCCAACGACCCACAACCTCCAGACTGTAGGTCCTCATAAGGGTCTTGGAGTCCATCCATGGAAGCTATCTTCAAACCACATCCTTAGAATCTTTTCTAAGGACAGGACCTACGGTCTGTAGACCATTGTACGGTCCATTCTTCTCATTCGTAGTCCAAGTACTGGAACTCAATTCTCTGATGTCTTCTACGGGCCTAGACCTACGACTCGTAGAAAGTCCTACGGCTTGTGCTCTTCTCTCATTGCTCCACACTTGTCTTCAAAATATGTTGATCCTTTCAACAAGTTTTCCTTATGGTTCGTAGAAGTTTCTACGGCTCGTACATTGACTTGTTGAATCCCAAAAATAGTTGCTAACACTGTATCTTAGATCTCCGTTGTCAAAACCTATTTTCCTACAAAATAAAGACAAAATACCATCAGATCTACTAACAGATGCTCAAAAGACATGCAAAACTTCAAGTTTAAAAAATTACAAGTACCGTAAATCTGTGGTACATCACCTTACTGCAGTACGGACAGATTGAAAATATCAAAAAGTATAGTGGTTGTTTTATCATGTCTCATGGTAATGAATCTCCTTTTATGTAGTTTCTCTATGCATCTATTGAAACACAAAAACATCAGGAGATTGGAGGGTTGTAGAGCATTATCTTGAAAATGGTAAGATTTGGCTCTTAAAAAGTTAGGTTAATCAATTACTTAAGCTTTATGGACAAATTAATCATGGTTTTATTGGTGTAGGTTTCTTAAGGATACACAAAACTCTATTTGAGCCAGGATTAACTTTTAGAATTAGCAAGGACATGTCCTTGAGTTTTGACCCTCTATTCTGTACATGTTCCCAGTGCCCTATATTCTTGCTTCAGTATTACTGTGATTGATGTGCTTTTATGTGCAAGAAAGATATTTTGATCTTACCTATTGGCAAAGAAAACTATATCCTTTTGAGGACAAAGTATATTTTATGCGAGTAATATTTTGCATTCACTTTGTTATCCGTCTCGATAAGCATATGTGGTTTCATCATATTTCTTTGCAATACCAGAAGTTCCACAATCTGGGATGCCATCAGGTCATGAAGTGCATCATTACTTAGAAAGAAATGATGATCATGAAGGAGCTCAAGTAGTGGACACACAATCAATTGGATTAGCAGATGATCGTGGTGTAACTCGATTAATGGACACACATGCAATCGAATCAGCATACGATTATTATCTCCAGAGTTTGGTAATCATTGAAACTGACACTGCTCCTATATTTTGCCGTGGGCCAGAGCTAGCTAGAGCAGGGTGGTGGTATACCTTCCCTTCATGTTCGTGATCCCCTTCCATCAGCTCGTGGGCCAGAGCTAGCACAAAATGGAAGGCGAAGGCCTCGTGAAACACTACCTCTCCCTCCTGGTGCTTCTAACACCCTCTACATAAAGGGACTTCCTTCATACAGCTCAAAAAGAGAAGTAGCTCGTATCCTTTGAGATGTCATTTACCGAATTATTATTGATTTCTGAATATATCTGTTGCTTGTTCCCTAACTACACTTAAAAGATATTCTTCATTATTTTGTGGGCTACAAAGAAGTCAGACTTGTTAGAAGGGACTCAAAACATATAAGTTGATGTTTATGCCTTTTCTATTAGTATAGTTTTTGTCTACTAGGTGATATTTTGATTTTTTTAAAAAAAACTTCATTTTGCAGCATGCCGGAGATCCTCTTATCCTTGGCTTTGTGGATTTCGTAGATCCAGCGTGTGCATCTACTGCCTTGAGTGCATTGCAAGGTGATCTGATCTATTTTGCAACTTCCGTTTGTGACTTGTTACTCTCTAGTTGCTGCTATCATCTTTTGGAATAATCTTACAAGTGATGGCCTCTGTTGTTGAATTTTGCCAGGTTACGAAAGTGTTGAACATGACCATGATTCTGCCTACTTGTGGTTGCAGTTCTCCAAGTTTCCAGGTCCGAGGTTTGGTGGCTCGGGAAGTACTCGTGGGAAGCGATAAATAACATCCACCCGCTTCTATCTGAATTTAGTTATGTATTATGTAATGTTACTAGAAAATGCAATTATACAGTTGGCTCAACAGTGGGCGCTAGCTTTGGTTACGGTAATATGCATGCTATTGCTTAGTTTCCGCTTCAACAGGCCTTAGTTGTCTGAAGAAATGCTTCTAACTTTATTTCAAACTGTGGATTTTTTGTGTGGCTTTGTTACTGTATTTAATGTTTGATTTGATCATGTATGGCCTTAGCTAGGCTTAGAATAGTGTTTTCTATTGCCTTGAATTATTTGGATCCGCTTGGCCTTAGTTTTACCCCCAAAGTCATTTCAGACGACTTAGCTCTCTATAGAATAGTGTAGAACACTTGGGTCTGATAGAATAATGTTTATATTAGGTGTTAACTCAGCCCTGGTTACCTTCTATATATTTCTCCCTCTTTTTGCTGCCTCTTGGTTTACGACTGAGATATCAGGTTTTGCTTGATGACTTAGATCTAGAGTTAGTTCGGCTTGGAGTACTGTACTCCTTACCGGGGAGCCGAAACTATTCCACGGTTGTTTGGTGAGGAAGATTTGTAATGGGATTCTTCAACAACTATTATAGTCACAGATTCTAGGTTTGGGCATCTGATCTACAACAACAATTCATGAGTCGAGCTCTTTTATCCTTCATGAAGTTGATATATATCGGCTAGACCTTATTAGTCACTTAGAGGCCTATCTGTGCTTCGAGGTCAAGGCTACACACTCCCTGGTACAGATGGCAATGGGGCGGAGCGGATAGGATGTGGGGCAGGGTGGGTTTGAGGCTATGCGGGGCGAGTTTCAGGTTGTGCCGAGTGGGTTGAAGTGGGTTTTTTTTAAATTAATATGGGGTGGGGCGGGCTACAGGTATATGAGATTTTATGCTGATTCAAATTTAATTTTAATTTTTGACATGCTATAAGAGTGATAGACATTATTTATTAAAATAATTTCTTTAAAATTACTACAAATATTTAAGATAGTAAATAAAANTTTTAAATTAATATGGGGTGGGGCGGGCTGCAGGTATATGCGATTTTATGTTGATTCAAATTTAATTTTAATTTTAATTTTTGACATGCTATAAGAGTGATAGACATTATTTATTAAAATAATTTCTTTAAAATTACTACAAATATTTAAGATAGTAAATAAAAATGGTTCAATAAAAATAAATACAATTTCTTACATGTTTCCTAAGTGGCTTCTAAAAAATAATTTTAAGTCATTTTCTATTAAACTAATACAACTTAATGAAAAAATGAATTTATTTTTATAAATTTTATTTTTAGTAACGAACTTAAGCGGGGCAGGGTGGGGGGATTGAAAATGAAAAAAATTGATATGCGGGGTGGATTAAAAATTTTGCGGGTTAAGCTCAACCTGTCCCACCCCCACCCCGCACCGCCACATTGCCATCCCTACTTCCTGGATTGGATGAGCTTATTGTCCTTTTGGAGCCTATCAATGGTTCTGATAATGCTCAAATTATTCTAAAAACCAATTGGAATAGTAAGCAGTTGTTAGCAATAAAAAGAGAATCGGGGCAAATGAGATAGTTTGGGTTGATTTAAGTGGATCTTGTGAGTTGAATCAATAGACTGGTTATTTCTATCTTCTGCAGAAGTTGGGGCTAAAATGGGTGAGCGTCTAACGAGTCTGTTTGGATGGTTTATTTCAAGTGTCTTTACATCAAAATAGGTTTTAAGCATTTTTGAAGTGTTTGTATAAATTAAAAATGCGCTTATGACCACTTGCTATTAAGCCCAAAAGACAAAAATAAGCCAAAAGTTATATGTTAGAGATCTTAACTTATAATTTTGTAGCAAAACATAATCTTTCGCTATATTATATACTTAGTGGCAATAATGAATATGAATATGTATAACCAGCACTTATATAAATGTAGCTAAAGACTTTAGCAACTTTGAATGTAATGATTCAATTGACACTAAAAAGAAAATCTATTACCACTAAATGCCTTTTTTATCGTATAACACCTTATTATAATGTTCAACATAGGCAGATTCAGCAGGAGGATTTACTTCCAAATTTAAAATCTATACGTATAATAATATCATTTAGAGTGTAATTAATTAATACTATATAAACTAACATAATTTAATGTCTTCTAGGAACGCAATTTGATGCAATGGAATTAGGAAATTGGTGGCATATTTTTGAAAATAATTATTTTATTCTACCATTTTATTTAATATATTAATATAATAAATTTTATATATTGAAAAATTATTATAGTTAATAATAATTAATAAGGAAAAATTAAATAACAAAGATTTCTCAATCAAACAAATAAAAAAATCATTTAGTATAATGACCAAGTGAACAAACCAAGTATTATTTTTATTTTTAGAATTACTCTTTCCCCTCTATTTAAATTTTGTTTAGGAGTGTTCATGGTTCGGTTTGGATCGGTTATGGGTTACAACCAAAATCAAATCAATCTAGTCAGTTTTTAAATATCTAAAACCAAACCAAACCAAACGAAAAAAATAACCTTCGGTTTGGTTCAGTTTGGTTCAGTTTTTCTGATTTTTTCAGTTTGAAAGTAATAATTTTTTGAGGACATACGTATCTTGATAGACACAAACACCTAGTACATGAGCAATCCACTAAAAAGCTATTGTCGATTCAATTAAGCAATTAAACAATACTAAAATTATCATTACACGAACAAAGTTATTCAATTAAGAGAAGGTGTAACTATCTTATGAAAGTTAAGGTATGGTAGGTAAAGACTAAAGTAATGAATTTTGATGGACTTGGACTTATGATTATAATAGATGGACTAAAATTTAGGGAAAATTAGCTGAGTCAAAATCATAAACATAATTATTAAAAACATCTACACTTTAAAATAATTATTAAAAATGTCAATATGTCAATATTTTAACAAATAAATTGTATCCTAGATTAGTTTCTAATTTATCTCACATTTCAAGCCATCACGTTTTTCTCTCATTATTTTTTCAATTTTTTTTCTCTCTCGTCTGTATTAAATTATATGTTTATAAGTATTCTCCTAAAATATATTCTATTTTCACTCCCCTTCAACCCCACTTTCTCTCTCAATTCATTATTTATTACTGCTTCTCTTTCTTTCCAAGTTCTTTCTCCTCTTTTTTTTTTTCAAAATGAAAAAAAATCATACAAAGATATGTATCAGATTATCATTTCATCGGATAACTTTTTATTGAATTTATATTTATTAAGTTAACATCGTCACTTTTATGTATTTTTGTATTTCACTCCCCTTCAACCCCACTTTTGTATGTTGTATATCAATTATTTGTACTCATGTAGTTTTATTTTCAACTTTTGATTAAACAAAATAAAAATTGTATTCTAAACTGGATTTTGTATTTCAAAAGTTGTATTTCAAAAATTGTATTTTAAAAGTCATTTCCTAATATAATTGTTCATCAAATTCATTATTAACTTTTATTTTTAACTTTTAATTTAAACAAAATTTGTATTCTAAACTGATTTGTATTCCAAATTCTTGTGTATTTCAAAGATTGTATTCTAAAAATTATTTTCTAACTGTTGAACAAATTTGTATTCCGATCAAATTTGTATTCAAATCATTCAACATATAAAATCACAATATTTTAATATAGAATAGGGATTTCATTAACAAAATTGTATTCTAATCATTCAATAGTCAATACATAATATCATCAAATTTGTATTCCAAACTAATTTATATTCTGATTATTCAATATACAATATCACATCAATAAATTTGTATCTAAATTCAATTTCAAAAATCTACTCTAAACCTGCGTCACCACTAATTTTATATACAGTTTATTTTCAGTTTGAATTTTAAAAAAACAGCATGTTTGTTGTCCCCAATCACAGATCAATCATTTACCCAAAATAATAAATTAATCATAAACAATAGCAATAAATCATTCCAAAGTTTGAAAGAATGGACCTTTAATAGTCAATTTCAATATATTCAACTCTGCGTCGAGTTAAAGCAGGGTAGCTTATAAAAAATCTCAAACAGAGTTCAAAATTTGAGTTATTAGAGTTACAAACGGAAATCGATAAAACGTAAACCACAAGGAGATGGGTTCTTTGGTTTCAGAGAAATGAACCAATGGAAGTTCAATTATTTCAATAGTTTCTTTCCGCACAGAAAAAAATCCTAATGAAATTTGAGAAACAATAGGGAGAAAATTTAATATTGGACATTAGAGAAACAATGAAAGTGGAATCACTGTAGTTTTTTTTTTTTTTTTGAAATTGTAACAGATGAAAATTCAAGTGATATGTTCCTTTTTTTAAAATGTTCTCTCCCCTGATTTTATCTATTCTGTTATTGAATAATTGTATTCTTTCAAATTAAACAAATTAAAAATACATAATTAGATATATAACAAACTCAAATATTGACATTTTTAATAAATATTGAAAATGTGGCTAAGGGGTCCTATTAAATGTTAAAATATTGACATTTTGAAAATTTTCCCTAAAATTTAAGAGTTGGGCTTGAGAAAATGGTAAAGTTAAAGATTTAAGTTACTTAAAATTTAACAAAATATTTATATTTTATTTATGAGTGATATATAAATAATTATAAAATTTATATATATAATTTATCGGTTCGATTTGGTTATTTTTGTAGTTATTTTTTAGTAAAACCAAACCTAACCAAATCAAATCAAATATCAGTTTTTTTAATCGATTTGATTCAGATTGCAATTCGTTTTGATTTTTTAACCATAACCATGAACAATCCTAATTTTGTTACACTAATTTTGGAATACTTCCCTTAAGACTCAATTAAAGCATTAATATTACAACTTAATAATATACTATAATAATTAAGAAAAAAAATTCCATAAAAAAACTTTGCCTTCTTTATAAAAAAGGACATTATTCCGAATATTTTTTTGGTTAAATATTAAAATGATTTTAATAAAAACAAAATATTGAGATCTTAACTGGAAAAACTTAATGTATAATTAATTATTTTTCCTACTATTTTCTTATTATTAATAATAAAGTATTATGAGTAAGTGTAACTCAAAATAAATTATAGATATGAAATTAACAGTAAATTTCATATATGGCAAACATAATTAAGCAAATAATGTTCCATAGCTATAGTTATCTAATTACGCTTCACGACTATAGTTCAATTTGCTATGGAGTTTTAGATTTGTATATATCTCTTTTTTTGTTTTATTTTTATACAAAATTTTAGTTTTTTAAAAATAATGACTACATTTGTGGTAAATACGGTAACGAAATACAACTGTCAATTAATCCTTAATTAATGTGAATAAATCAATTTTAAAAAAGAAAATATCCCACGATATATTCATGCTAAGTGTATTTCCTTACAATTTTTTATCAAAATGGACTCTTCAAGCTATAAAATTCTCCCTTAAAATTCCGATCTTCATTAATTGGGTTTTAACGATCAAAATTTGATTTGATTTCTTCATGCATTCTACAATAATAAATATTTTTCAATTTAAAATTAATAATTGAATTTAGTTCTTCCTTTCTAGTTACTCATTTGAAACATAAAAAATTAATTTTAAATAATGAACTTTGAAATTTATATAACTATCATGAACATATACAATCATATTCAAAGGATAAATGCTAGAGAACTTTTGGTGTATATACAATTGATGCATATATACATATAAGCGATTATATATTATTTCTAAAAACGAAAAATATATATATATCATTTGATATACAAATTAAAATGTATATAAATATCATTAACAAATTCAACCGTATAAGATATACAAATCATTAATGCTAGACAAATATTAATATATTCAATCATCTAAGATATACAAATGATACATGCTAGACAACTATTTGTATAAACGTAATTGACAATTTTTTGTATATATGCAATTGATGCATATATACAAATAAGCAATTGTATATTATACCTGAAAATATACAATAAAAACGACAAGTACAAATACCATTAATATAAATACAAAATCTACAATAACATTGATACAAATACAAATCTCAGAAAATCGTATATAATATCATGTAAAAATTATTAATGCAAATACAACTAATGAAACAATACTTAAAACACGTATTAACAACAAAACAAATTGAACTTCTCATCCTTGTTGAACCATCAAACTTTTGTTCCTCAACTTTTCTGCTTCTATGTTTTGCTTGAAAAATTTTCATAATTTGTTGCAGCTTAATTGAGTCATTTCGGTGCTTGGATCCAAACTCTTCAATGAATGATTGAACTTGACTTTTATATCCAAATTGGAACTGGATTTGAATGTCTTTGGATCCTGCTTAGGGCCGGCTTTCACTTTCATATCAGGAACGCCGACTTGCACTTGCAATATAGAATTTGACTTTTGCAATCAGTTTCGCTACAACATCCGCTACTCTAGCTAATTGTCCACCCTTTTCAAGTGTGATTTCTATGTTATGTATGGCCGTGCCTAAGGGCATATCGGTTGAAGTAGATTCTTCTTTTGATCAATCAAAACCTTTTTTCCATCTAGATTTAGCAACATAACTTGCAACATCATAGAATGCTTGAGTTAGATCCAACGAAAATGATGGTGGGTCATCAACAAATTTGACACGCAATGGTATACCTCTAGTAATCCAAAATCCTTCAAACATTTTTTGATTTCTGAAAAATCTGAAAATTAGAGAAAGATTTTTGAGGGAAAAAAAAGACAAGCATAAATCATATACAAACGAAAAAACAAAAAAAAAAGAGTAGAAACACATTTTGGGCGATTTCCTTGAATTGTGATGCCATGATTAGGAGGGGGAAAGTAGATTTCGAAATTCAAAATCAATGTATATGAGTGATTTAGGAGAGAATTAGAGAATGGAGGGAAAAGAGATAAAATTAAATTTGTATAAATGAGTATACAAATAAGGGAAATACTCGTTTTCTTTCCGTATACAATTCGTTCGTGGATCCCATGATTAATAACAAATTATATTAAACTATAATCACACATGGTAATTAATTGGAACTGTAATCATATTGAATAATAAACTAGTAATGTTTGCAAATTTGCGTAATTTTCCCTTTTAATAGTGGGTTACTGGGTAAACCGATAACCCATTAAGAGTGTAGTGATTTACTACTTTTACATACATAAATATTAACTATTAATTTCAATACCTTACCAGTTATTGTCTTTGCCATTTAGCCTTCCATTCATACTTCACAGTGATTTTTGGATTTGGAACTTCACATTATACAAAACGTCAAAACCTAAAGAAAGAGTAAGAACCATATTCAACCCTCAGGGGTTGGCCTGCTGGCAATTGACTTGAGCCTTGGGGTTTGCTCCCTTTCAAGGTCTCAAGTTCGAAAACCACTAGGTGCAAACAATTTCTGAGGGCCATCGGACTGGGTAAAACCTGAATTAACCGTGGTGCACTTGCGGGAAACTCCTTGCCNCTACTTTTACATACATAAATATTAAATATTAATTTCAATACCTTACCAGTTACTGTCTTTGCCATTTAGCCTTCCATTCATACTTCACAGTGATTTTTGAATTTGGAACTTCACATTATACAAAACGTCAAAACCTAAAGTAAGAACCATATTCCTCTTAATTTCTCTTTGTGTTGCACTTGTATAGTTTTTTTCATGTTAGTTATTATTGTTTCTATTTTATGAGCATTTTGTAAAGTTATATTATTATCTTGTCGCGTCAACTTTTTTTAGAGAAGTCATATATTTGATTTTATAAGTATTTATTTATTGGTTAAATCAAAAATCGAATAGTTAAAAACAAGAATTGATAAATCGATAAAAAATATATTATTAATTTAGTTATTGATTTAACATATTTAAAAATTAAAAATTAATAAACTAAATCAATAATACATAAAACTGAATCAGATCAATACACCCTAAATAGAGTACTAAAAATAATGGGAGGGAATAGTATTAGAATGGAAATAGCAAGGGGAATCAATCAAATCAAAAGAACAGCTAAGCAGATCTATTTAAATCCACACACAAGATAAAGTCAACAAAATTGATGGTCCCCCAGATTACGGCCTTAGGTGGCATTCGGATTTAAATACCTCTCCAAAGACAATTGTGGGAAAAATGTGCTCGCTTTAGGATTAATTTTACGAAAATGATTTGGAGAAGGTTTAGTAAAAGACATCCTTCCGTTTCGATTTGTTTATCGTTTTTCTTATCAAAGACTTATTTGATAATATTTTTATTTTATTTTTTTTATATAATATATTTAAAATTACAAAATTAAATAATATTTTAATATATTTCACATATCTTCCGTTTAAAACGATAAAGTTTTAAAAAAAAATCTTTATTTTTTTAAATTTTATATTAAATCAAAATTAGACAGATAAATTGAAATAAAAGTAACATCTCATTACATTCGAGGGTCAAAGAAGGCGATAAGTTAGTGTGTGAAAACTGAACCTACACTCTTTGTTTTTGTTATCGCCCATGTCCGCAACACACATTAAGATCCCGATTATATTCAAATCACACATTGCAGATCATATTATGGGGTTTGGAACCTTACACTTATTATGTGAGAAATTTCACTAGGAAATTCTAATGGTGATTTTGGATCAAACAGTGTTTATTCTTGAAAATCAACATTTATCCTCTCTTAGATCAAATAGATTTTATTTTAGCATTTTGAAAGACAGAAAAAAAAGGATTTTGGGGAGAAGACTTTACTCCCAATTATCAATAAGTCTTTGAAGAACATTTGTATGAATTTTCCTTGTTTGTTGTCACTAAAATAATTAATTCCAAGCCAACATAATGCCACCAAATTATGATAATTAATCCAACGAAAATAAAGGCCAAATCCTTCAATCCAAATTAAAAAAACAATTACAATGAACACAATCTTCTCACAAAGAAAAACATCAAGAATTCATCAAACACAAGAAAATGGCAACTTTTGATCAGTTTTTCAATTTATTGCATCGAGATTTGTAAACTATGATTGGGAATCATTGTGATTTTCATCACCACTATCACTATCTTGATGCTGTTGTCTTAGATGATGATGCTCCAAATTCATACCCAAATCAACCCTACTGTTATTATTATTATATGCATTCATTGATGACAACATTCCCATATTTGACCCCAATTGTTGAACCGCCTGTGACTGCTGCAAAACCATTGAACCTAACTGAACTGGACTGAACCGTCCTCCACCGGGGAACTCCAACCCACCAATTCTTGAACTCTTGTACTGCCACAATTGGTGGTCCGATGGAGCCGCTCCAACTGAAACCGTCGTTGAACCGGTGCCTCCGCTTACTGGTAACATCCAGAACCCGTTACCAACGTTGCCACCAGCTGGTGCAACCGCCCACATGGCTTGAGCCGGGATTAAACTCGGAGGTTGTGAAGAACCGGGTTTAGAAGAATCTGAACCCGGTTCACCCTGTTTATCAGCTGAAGGGGAGGTGGCACCACTGGTAGTAGTATCTTCTCTGAACCGTTTTTTCATGTAATTCTCATCTGGGTCTTGGCTAAAACCGGTGTTGTTGGTGGATAGATGGTGGTGGAACCCTAACATAGCGGTGGCAGCGGCGGCGGAGGCGCCGTGGATGAAAAGAGGTGCAGATTTTGATGGCGGAGCTGAAATTGTTGTACCACTGCTACGTGTAGAAACGTTGAGAGTTGAGAAATTAGCCGGAATTGTACCGGTTCCTGTGGTAGCAATAATTGCCGGTTCAGCTTGTTGCAATAGCCACTCGATGGTTTCTCCGTCAGATTTATGACCCAATTCTTTAGTGAGTTGGAAAACCCGGGCGGCGCATAAAGCAGGCATGCGTATGCGCCGCCCACGACCGTCCACCTTAGTATGACGGTCTTTAGAAGGTTTCTTAACTACCTTGGGAGTTGATAGAGCGTTGTTGTTGGGGGTTGGGGAATTGGTGGAAGGAGGAGAAATTAGAGTTGTTGATTGCATGGAGATGGAGCCCATGAAAGGGCCATGGGGATGGTTGGACCCAGGGGTAGAAGGGTCAGGTTGACTTTGGTGTGGTGAAATTAATTGTAAAGAAGAGGGTGTTTCTTGGTTGTGTTGATGGTGTTGATGGTGGTTTGTGGCACTAGTAGAACCTCCTTGTTTTTTTCTATGTGGTTCCATGAATTCCATCTTGGGAAAGAAGAGAAGATGTGGGGTAGTGAGGTGAAATTGAAGGGTTAACAAATTGTACTTTTTATATTCTCTTACTTGATGCTTCAAATATTTGTGTAATTGACAAGTGAATTGGCAAAAGCTTGAAAATCAAGTTGTTGTTGCTGCTGCAGTTGCAAGTCTTTTGAGCCAAAAATTAAAAATAATTGTGCAACAAGTGGAAGTGGTGGGGTTGTCTTCTCTTTTTTCATTTTTAACTTAGTGGTTGACTGATGTCTTTTGGAGAAAGAAAGAGAAAGGAAGAAGAGTAGGTGTGGGTGCCAAAACAAAATCAGTGGGACCTGTCAAATATTACTTGTATTTTCATATCATATGTAAGGTGGACATATATTTGTATTTGTAAGGAATGTTACTGTTATTTGAGCTATTATGCCCAAAGCCAACAACTCTTTCTTTTTTCTATATTTCATGAAGAAAATAAAATTGTTCAAGGTAATAATATATGTACAATTGAAAGATTTAATAATAATTTTGTAGAAGAAACTTATTATTCTACGAATAGGAGGCAAAAGATTTATCAAATAACTCAATAACTCTTGTAATCTTGTATATTAAATATCTCTCTCTACATTCAATGTAACTCTCACTACATTGAAAATATGTATTAAGGCATCTCTATTTATAATACTAACAATCAAAATAAATTAGAATTAGAAACTAATAAATTATAACTAAACATAAATAAATAAATATCATAAATAACAAATCTTAAATTAGTAAGAATTTCTGTTCTTGGTTTAATTCCTACATTCCATTACTTCAAAATTAATTATAAAGCGAAATCTAGAGAAAAATAAGTGTTCTAGAGCGAATTTAAAGGGAGATATCTGAAATTATCTCTTAATTGAGTAGAAATAATCACCCTCTTCTTGTACTCTTTTTCTGTTTCTTTAAAGGGGTAGGGGAAGGGATTGGTCAGAGGGTTATAAAGTATGATGAAGTGATAATGGTGGTGTAGGTGAAAAGATTTATGAGATTAGTGTGAAAGCATTGAAAAGTTAGGAGAACACATTCTTTTAAAAATCAAAAGTTTTGGCTGATTTGAGATTATAATTCTAAATTAGTGTTTGAATATGTGATTTAGACTGGTAATTTTAAATTTTTTGAAAAATAGAATTTGAAATTTCTAAATTTTTTTAAAGTAAAACATAATTCATAAGTTTATAATTTGTAAAAAATATTCATCATTTCAAATCTTGTAAAAAGTACTAATTAATTTCGGCATGAAAAGATTTACATACCATGTGAAAGGATTATACTAAACAATATTTGATTACTAATATTGTGGACTAGTGAATATTTATAAAATTATATTTATTTGAAAATTTATAATTACAAATATTTATTTATAAAAGGAACACGAAGATATGTGATTCTTGAAATATTTTGATATCTTGTTTATGGATTATGATTTCATTGGTAAGATCATATAAGAATTGAAATATTTTGATTGTTTTCATAATAATTTGTATAATTTTTATGTTTATAAAAAGTTACAATTAAAGAAAATTCAAATCATATATTTTTTTATTTCTCTTCGGGTGTTCAATACCCACATAATCACATTAGATACCAATTAAATTCGAATTCACATGAAAAAAATTTCACATTAAAAGGTAAAACACTTTTTACTGAAGGGGACTCCATTACTCAAGAAAATTCAACCCCAAAATCTTTTATTAAAAATAAAAAAATATTTATCACTCTACTATAATACTTTTTGAATTTCAAATCATATCTAAACGGCCTAAGAGTCATTTTCTAGTCTTGCTTTTTTTGGCTTTTTATCCATTCCCTCTTTTCTTTTTGTTTTTTGCTTTCTTTATTTGCTTATTTCTTAGTGCTCACTGATTGAGTTTTTGTCATATTGTTATATTATAATTGAAAAATGATGTTAATCAAGTATTCAAGTCCTACCACAAGCCTCTTTTAGTCTTCAAATTCTAACCCCACTTGTGTCTTAGGGGGGAGGGGGTGGAAGGTACTGGACAAAAATTCTGAATGGGGCATATTGAGTTTGTTGAGCAAGTAAAACTTGATCTTGTAGTATGTGGGCATGAGTCTCTCTACATTAAGAAAAATCTTGAGTTAGGGGGAAACTCGAAGATCTATGAAGAAATGCTAGCTTTATGCTTAATACATGCAAGTCGAATGTCTATGAAAAAACACTCGTTAAGTTTAGTTTTTCGTTCTTATTTCTTCATTATGTTACAAGCTATGTCATTGTCTGATCATTATGTATCTACTTTGGATCGTTTTGTTAGGTGTGTATGAATAAAATTGAATAGAATGTATTAGGTATGTATATATTAATTATGTTTATATTATTTTGTGTAATGCTTGATTTGGTGGATCAAAAATAACATGCATTGCATATCTTTTTTTTAAAATACATTTGTTTACAAAATATCCTGAAATTTTTTCTGAGGAGCAATTATGTTTTTACCATGCTAATGAATGCATTCAAATTTCTTGCATGCAATAGTATGATTTCTCATATATTAGTTATACACAACATAATATCAAATAAACTGTATAACTAATATATAACATAATACCAAACAAAGTGTATAACTAATTGCAAACACCATTTTTAAAAATTCATCCTACCAAGTTACCCTAAGTACAATGTGCTTATGACACAAGATATGAAGCTATTCTCTCTGTTCCATTTTCATTATCGTTTAATTGAAGAAATTTGTTTCAAAATAATTATCACTTTAAAGATCCAAGATTAGAATTGATTTTTTAAATATACCCTTAATATTGAAAAAGTATGCCCAATATCTAACATGTAAAACTAGTCTACCTTTATTAAATAGGGATACACTTAATATTTTATACTCTTCTTATCTCAGTTTATATGATTTTTTTTTAGTGAATTCAAAAAATGATACATCTTATATTTTGTAATATTTTAACTTTAAAATATCTATTTTATCCTTCTTATTTTGAAACACAATTTTAAAAATTTCTTATTTCTTTTTAAAATCTGTATTAAATCAAACTATATCATATTGATTAAATTGAAATGAATATTTTTTATTGTTTTAACAAGTGTGCAAAGAAGTTAAAAAAATCATTAAAATGTGGGTGGAGGGAATAACAAATGAAAGAAAAACCTTTTGATACTGAAGTGCCACTATTATCATAGTTGTCACACACTCACCAAGCAGAATTTACCACACTTATTTTGCTCCCCAGACAGATACAACTTGTATTTAATAGTGATACAACAATGCTTGTTTGATAACACTTGGAACACAAGAATCTGAAACCATACAACATGTGTCAAATATTCCATCCGTTTTAATTTATTTTTTTGGTTTGACTAGATACGAAATTTTTTTAAAAAACCTTGTAATTTCAAATTAAAGATATGTAGAATATATTAAAATATCTTGTAATCTTATGATCTTAAATATGTCAGTAAAAATAAAAAAATTACTAATAAGAAAAAAAAAACATTCTATCTAAACGGACTAAAAAATAATAGGGTAAAAGGTCTGAAATTGTTGTAACAATTCCAAGCTTTGGGCAGAACCTATTACCCCCTATACTATTTAATAGTGAATTTTAAAGATATATATAAGTGCTCAGCTAGACAAATTACTATTTCTAATGATACAATATTTATGATGTCCAGCAAGACACCTATGTATCTTTAAAATACACTAGTAAATAGTGTTGGGGTAATAGGTTCTGCCCAAAGTTTGGGATTGTTACAGTAATTTCAATCAAAATTCGGCTATATTTCGAACCCTTTTCCAAAAATAATATACTCCTTTTGTTCCAATTTATGTGACTTACTTTCTTTTTAGTCAGTCCCAAAAAGAATGACACATTTCTATATAAGTAACAATTTAACTATAAAATGTCTATTTTACCATTAATGAAATGATTTACTGCCACACAAATTTCTATCATTCATTTTGAACCATAAGTTTTAAAATCTTCCTTTCTTTCTTAAATTCCGTGCCTAATCAAACTACTTCACATGAAATTGGACGGAGGGAGTAACAAATAAATTGGAAGAAGCACATTGTCCACTTCTTTTTTCCCAGCCAACCTGACATGCAGTTCAAGAAGGACCAATAGAAAAATTATATACAAGAGGTAAAATGAAGGTCACTGAAAGAGAGAAACCACCAGAAAGAAAAAGGTGTGATGAACAAAAGAGGATAAACATTAATAAAACTAAGTAACTACTAGCTAGGCATATATGTTGGGATGAGTAGAATTCATGTATCTTTAATAGGGGTTTTTGAATTTAAATTCTGATATAGAATTTCTTAATAGACAACAGTCAAACACTTTCCTCCTTTAGTAAATTTTGAATAACAGATTGAAAAAACAATTGTAAGGTAAATATAAAAAGGAAAAACTGCATAACTAGGCGTATTTCACTATTATATATACGATTATTGTCTATATTTTCAAAATATTATATATTTTACCACCAATTAAGAATTTTCTACCATATATTGAGGAAGATACACTAAGTTACATGTATTTTGCTATCAGTTACACTAAAATAGGGAGAGAGGGAGAGGCGAGCGAGATGGAGAAGGAGATGAGAGAAATTCGTTATGTATCACATATACAGGTGAATCACACTAGACACACACTATATACATGTATCTAGTGTGATTTACGTGTATCTGAGATATCATATATATGAGAGAGTGGCGAGCCATATGGGAGAGAAGCGGAGGAGGCGAGCGACATTTGTTATGTATTCCAGATACATGCAAATTCACTTGGATACAATATATCTAGAACAAATTACACCTAATTTTGACCTCATGTATCTCAAGATACATGTATCTAGACATATCTTAACGTATTTAGACGCACCAAAATTTAATAAGATACGTAATATTACAAATTAAAATGTATCTAAATAATTAGCTCCTACACTAGTGAATTTATGTAAACTTCCTAATAAAAAAGCTAGTCAATATATATATATATATATATATATATATATATTCTTCTTTCTTCACTACTAAAAAACTGCTAAAAATGACAGACGGCGTCGCTCCAACAAGCGACGCCATTTGCCACACTATCCGTCGCTTTTTAATAAAAATAATTATTTTTTAATTTTACAAAAAGCGACGGACGGCATCTCTTAGTCCGTCACTTTTTTCCGCGGATTTTTGTGCCAAATATATATAAATTTAATAATTATTTATTTAATATAGATATAGACGCTGCCCGTCGCTTTTAATTAAAAATATTTATATATAAGTCTAACAATAGTCACGCCCCGTCTGTTGCTTTTGAATTATTTTAGTTTATTAATTATTTTTTTATAAAAGCGATGAATTGCGTCTCTATGTCCATCGCTTCTTGGTCAAATATTTTAAATAAGCGACGGATGGTGTCTCTTTGTCCATCGCTTTTTAGTCAAAATGTTGGTCAACTATTTTTAAAAAATGACGGACATAGAGACGTCCGTCGCTTTTCATTAAATATCTAATAGATACAGACGTGATTTCCCCCATTTCTCATTTTCTCCTCCTTCTCTCCACTCTGATCCTCACCGCGCCGCCACCGTACCTCCGTTCGTTGTTGCCGCCAGTTGGAGTCATCAAGAGCTGCCACCGCGAGCCTTCACCTGCTGGAGTTGTCGCCGCCTCCTTCCCCTCTCTCTCCATTCTCTCCTTCTCCTTTAAGGTTAGAGTTTAATTTATCAAAAATAATAATCTATTTTGTTATTAATTTGATTGTAATTAGTTTCTTTGATTTTGTTAGTTATTTAATTGTTATTAGTTTATTGATTTTGTTGTTTATTCATTGTTAGTTTTAATTAGGGATTATTAGTTAGTGACTGTATTGAAATTTTTAATGTTAGGGTTAGTTTGAATTAGGGTATCCTAGGATTTGTTTGAATTTGGGTATTTTTTGAGTTAATTAGTTTGATTTTGAGATTTTAAAACTAGTTTGAATTAGGGTTTTTAAGGAGTTGTTTGAATTAGGATATTATTTGAGTTAGTTTGATTTTGGGATTTTAGGACTTGCTAGTTTGAATTTGGGATTTTAGGACTAGTTTGAATTTGGGATTTTAGCACTAGTTTGATTTTGGGATTTTAGGACTAGTTTGAATTTGTGATTTTGAGACTAGTTTGAATTTGGAATTTAGGATTAATTTTAATTATATTTGAGATTTTAGGATTAATAGTTTGAATTTGGGATTTTAATTAGCACTAGTTTGATTTTGGGATTCTAGGACTAGTTTGAATTTGGAATTTAGGACTAGTTTGAATTATATTTGAGATTATTTTAGGATTAATAGTTTGAATTTGAGATTTTAATTAACACTAGTTTGATTTGGAATTTTAGGACTAGTTTGAATTTGAGATTTTAATTAGCACTAGTTTGAACTTAATTAGGAATATGAACTTGAAATCTTGTTGACCTTAATTAATTAGAACTTAATTTATAACTTTATTAGAACTTGGATTTTATTTGAACTTAATTAGAATTCTGAAGTATTTGAAATTTTATTGACCTTAACTAATTTGAACTTAAATAATTAATTAGAACTTTATTGAACTTAATTAATTTATAATAACTTAAAAAGCTAATTAGGAGTATAAACTTAATTTTGAACTTAACTAGAACTTGAACTTAATTTGAACTTAATTAATTAGTATTCATTAATTAATTAAGTTTTAACTTTGTAGATCTTTAAATGTAGTATTTATATTAACAATATAAATTAGTTTAATATAGTAAAATTATTATTAAATTTATTAATATAATTGAATATCTATATATTTGTAGATGAATCATCGTTTGTGGATGTATACTATGCATTATGAAACTGGTGCTGGTTTGAAATTTGAGTTTATTGACGGTGTTAGAAATTTTATTGAACATACAATGACACTTGATATTTTCAAGAATAATGGATTGATTAGGTGTCCTTGTAGTGCATGTAGATGCTTAAAATTTTTTGAACCAGATACAGTCATAGTTCATTTGTATCGTAATGAATTTAAGCCTAGATATTTTGTATGGATTGATCATGGAGAAAGAGATGGATTGAATGGTATGTTTTATAATTCGATGCATGTGGATGAATATAATATGTTTGCACCGCATGGTCAAATTAGGGTTGAACATGATGATAGGGTTGAACACGATAGGGTTGAACATGATAATGTTCATGATGATGTTTTCGAGGTTCAAGGTGAGATGGAACTTGAACAATATTTTGATGAAGCTCCTAATGAAGAAGCAAGACACTTCTATGATCAGTTAGAAGAGTCTAGTCGTCCACTATGTGAAGGGAGTCTGCATTCTGCCTTGTCAGTTGCGGTTAGATTAATGAATATTATATCAAATTGGAATGTTCCTAATGCAGCTATGGACTCAATGGTTGATCTTTTGGGAGAAATAGTTAATTCGGTGTTTAACATACCTAAGAACTTCTAGCAGGTAAAGCGTTTGGTTTTCAAGTTAGGATTGACGTATGATAGAATTCATTGTTATGTTAATGACTGCATGTTGTTTTACAAAACTGATAGTGAATTCAAAAATTGTAAGTTTTGTGGACATGCTCGTTATAAAAGGACTCCAGCCGGAACGATGGTCCCAGTTAAGGCGATGCACTATCTACCTCTTATTCCTAGGTTAAAGAGGTTGTATGCATCAATGAGGTATGCTCCACATATGAGATGACATCGTGAATAGAGAAGGCCGCCAGGTGTCTTGTCTCATCCATCTGATGGTGAAGCATAGAAGCATTTTAATAATGTATATCCTGATTTTGCTAGTGAACCAAGAAATGTTAGATTGGGGTAGTGTGCATATAGTTTCACACCATCCTCTAATGCTACTTCGCCTTATTCATGTTGGCTGGTATTTCTTACTCCGTATAATCTTCCTCCTGAAATGTGCATGATCAGTCCCTACATCTTTTCAAGTTGTGTTATTTCAGGTCCCCGTAATTCAAAAAGTTTGATTGTTGTCTATCTACAACCATTGATAAATGAGCTCAAACAATTATGGTTTGAAGGCGTTTTGACTTATGATATATCAACTAAGCAGAATTTCGTTATGGGTGCTTCTTTAATGTGGACTATTAATGATTTTCTTGCATACGAGATATTGTCTGGTTGGATGACAGCTGGAAAGTTAGCATGTCCGTATTGCATGGAAAATAGTAAGACATTCACTTTAAAGCATGGCAGAAAAAATACATGGTTTGATTGTCATTACCAAATCTTGCCAATGGACCATGAGTATAGAAAGATGAAAAATTCATTTAGGAAAAATAAGATTGAAATGACCCCCACCTCCATTACTCATAGGGCATCAAATTTGGGAGAGAGTTTCTCAATTACCTAAAGTTACAGAAGCTTCACCTTCTAGACTTCCTGTATATGGTGTTGAACATAATTGGACCAAACAAAGCATATTTTGGGAGTTGCCCTACTGGAAGGATAATCTGCTACGACATAATCTTAATGTGATGCACATTGAAAAAAATTATTTTGATAATTTGTTTAACACAGTGATGGTTGTTAAGGGCAAGACAAATTAAAGACAATCCAAAAGCTAGAATGGACATAAAGGAATATAGTAGGAGAAGAGAGTTATGGTAGCAGGAATTACAAAATAGTAAAATAGTTAAGCCTAAAGCTAGTTTTTCATTCACATTGGAT
Organism: Solanum stenotomum; assembly: GCF_019186545.1. Taxonomy (NCBI): domain Eukaryota; kingdom Viridiplantae; phylum Streptophyta; class Magnoliopsida; order Solanales; family Solanaceae; genus Solanum; species Solanum stenotomum. The sequence continues at coordinate 39,724,648 of NC_064292.1, forward strand.
GAGAAACGTGAAATTTGTGAGTGAGTTAAGAATTTGAGGATGTCGGAGGGATATGCTTCGAATTTAGGAAAGCGGGCAGATATGAATGAAGGAAAATTGATAGGTATGAAAAGTCATCTAACACCCCAGAAATTTTTTAAGCTAAGACTCGAACCGTTCTTCGTAGTGAGTGAGATTTTTTTCAAGGAATTTAAAATTTCTTAAGTGTTAAGATCACTAGATGTAACACGTTAAGTTCCAAGAAGAACCAAAGAAAAAAGCATTCAAGTCATTTCTAGTTTTTCTTAAGTTTGGGTCAACTTCAAACGACCATAAATCCTAGTACAATATGGGTTAGGTGAGCTACAAGATAGAAAATTAAATCCCTTCAAGTCCTCTTTCCAATTTCATCGAGTTTGCTAAATTCCGAGCTCTGAGTAAAACGTTATGACTGATTTACTAACGACATGCAAACCTGGCAGCAGCTCCGCGATGGCTCCGTGACGCGGAGCCAATACGGACCTCACTGCCTGGTGAAAAATCATTCCTACTCCTTGCTCATTTTAATTATTTCTTAAAGGGTATTTTAGTCCTAAAAACCCTTATAAGGTCATCTAAATTGCACTAAACGAGTAAAAAAATAGTTTTCTTAAATCAAACCCTCTCATTCACTCCAAAGATTTTACACTCAAGAAAATCAAGAAATGCTAAGGCTAGGGTTCATCTTTCAAGATTTTCCTTCAAGTTCTTCAAGAAGATGATTCTTTCAGGTATGGAAGCTTTCATAGTGTTGGGTTTGTTCGCCCTCACACCCATCATGTTTAATTATATCCTTGAATTCGTTTTTGAGATTGAATTATTAAGTTCTTGAGAAGTTCTTGAGTTTTAGCCAATATTGATAATCTTGTTGAGTTCTTGAGGTTTGTGTTTCATTCTTTGATAATGAAGTTCTCATTGAGTTCTAGAGGCGAGGGTTTGTGAATAAGATGAGTTAACTGATAGTTCCTTGTGTGGGTTTCGCTGGAATTGTTTTGGGTTAAGAGAATTCGTGAATTTTGATCGTAGAATTGCAATAGGTATGAGTTGATTCGAGTTTGAGAGAAGAAGAAAAATTCGGGCAAAAAAAACATGTGCCCAACTCCGCGTCGCAGAGGTATTTTAAGCATTCAGTCCCCCGAAAAGTACCACCCTCTCCGCGTCGCGGAGAGGATACGGAGTCCACTGTCCCAAAATCTATTTTTGCAATCAAAGATTTAATTCCATCTCCACATAGCGCCAGCGTTCTTTAATTTGGGTCTTCGCCCGTTCTTGTGATAAACTATCTTAACCCTCCTACATCATTAAGAGGTCCTACATTTTAAAGCATAACCCTTGAATCCATAATTCAAATTCAAGGTGGAGTTAAAAGTTAGGTCTTGAGAGTTCTTTCAAACATTTTGAGAATGTCCTTTTGAGTCTTTTTGAGGAGACTTCTACAACTTCTAGTAACTTGTTTCAAGACTCGAGCACGTGAATAAGAGGATGAGGAAAATGTATTCATGAGTTTACTTTGTCATCACAAGATCTTTCATATAACGATCCATAACTCTTGAATTCATAATTCACATTCAAGAGAGAGTTAAGAGTAGAGTTCAAGAAAGCTTTTGAGTTCAACTGTGAATCCTTTGAGATCAACTATCGAATTAAACTAATTTTTGAGGAAGTAAGTCAGAGAATAAGAAGAGTCGTATACATGAGTTTTATATTCCTATGTAGACCATCAAGTCAAGTTGTTTTAGGCCCATAATTCCGCAAGAACTTCGTAAGTTGAGCATCCTTCAGAGAAGTGGTATCACCAAGTTCTAAGCCTTTAAGTGTTGAGTTCCTAATCCCTTTTGAGAAGTATCTTTGAGTCCTTGAGTTGAACATTTCATGCACATAATCCCGCATGAACACTATAAGTTGAACAGTCTTGAGATGAGTAGTATCATTGAAGTTCTTGAGTACCAAGTATTGAGTTCCATCTATGGTTATTGAAAACCTTACATTGAGTAGTTCACGTTCATAATTTGGCATGAACTATATTTTAAGAAGTCTTTTACAAATGTTTTAACTTTGTTTTAAGACTTAAAGTTCAAGTTGAGTAAAGAGTAAAGAGTAAAGCTTGAAGTTCATTTCTTCAAAAGTATATGGGGACTATGTATTCCCAAAGGGTTTAAAATGTTTTCACATTTAAACAAGAAAGAAACCTTGATTTCCAAAGGGTCTTGAGGCTAGTTTTTAGAAAAGAGTAATCGCTTTTTAAATGAAGCAAGAGGAGAAACTTTGATTTCCAAGATAGCCTTTGAGCTAAGTTTTTGAGCACTAATCTCAAATCACAGAAGAAGTATGTTTTTAAAGATAAAGATCTAGTATCATATTTTGGGAGTAGTATTGAGCATCGATATGGGGGAGCGTTCAGAGAACCCACAGCCCCCATAAACCATGTAGCCATCATGGGTAGAAAAGGGTCATACTTTTTAGATGAATCCTTTTCGCATAGACTAGTGGATCCACTTAGTAATTTAGGTCCTATACCCCTGACAGGGTATATGATGCGCTGGCAGCGTGAGGGAGATCGTTGTATAATCACAATAGCTCTTATGTGATGGTTATCGGTTAAAGAAACTTTCAGCAATACTTTGTATTTTAATATACATCAGTTTATTTGTATTTTTACATACATCTCAAAGTTATTTGTATCTTTACATACACACAGAGTTGATATCATGTATTAAACAACTTTTCTTTAGATTGCACTTGTTTTAAACTGCTTTATATTTAAATGAGTTCGGTTATGTTGAATTGAGTTGAGCTAGGTAAGTTCTTCAGTTCCTTTCAGATTTTTTTCAAGCTTATATTTATGCTTTAGAATTCCTCTTACATGCTTGTACAATCTACGTACTGAGCCATTTGGCCTACATCTTCTCATGATGCAGACACATGTATTTAGGATCATCAACAAGAGATTCGTTGATACATCCGGGAGTTCGAGTTAGCTATGGTGAGTCTCCTTGTTTCCGAAGGATTTCATTTACTTTTCAGTTTAGTCAGGATGTCGTGGGTCTTATCCCGACTTCCATCTTTATCAGTTAGAGTCTTCATAGATAGTCAGTATAATTGAGAAGTCTGCATTATTCATTTATTTTATTAAATGTTTTAAAGACTTAAGTTGCCTATTTTATGGTGAGTTGAATAATTTATTTTATTCAGAATTTTCTTTTGAGTTAAATCTTTCTATTTATGTTTCATGAATTTTATTCAAATTTTAAGCTTTTGCATGCTTGAGTTAATCTTCCGCTTGTAGTCAGCCAGGATGAGGGTTCGCTTAGGGACCAGCAATGGTCTTTGAGTGCCGGCCACATCCAGGGTGTAAACTCGGGTCGTGACTGTCACGACTCGGGGTTACCCCCTAGAAGTAACACGACATACTTGACCCCCGAAGGGGTCTCGTACAAGCTCTTAGGATAATCATCACATAAAGACATAGAATAATGCGGAAAAATTAAAACTGTTTCTTTACAATCAAAGTAATTTTATAAAACAAACAACAATCTAGACATTGTCTCATTTGACCATCTAATACAATCGAATATGGACAATGCCCTTACAATAGTTTCTAAATGGAAATACTAAAAGAAACTCAAAGAAAACTACTTGTCCTCGAAGCTTGAGGACTCACCAACTAAGCTTGGGCAAACTAACTAATCCAAGTTTGAACCAAGAATACCACCACCAAGGACCAATCCTTACATTTGTAGAAAACATAGAAATATGGGTTAGCACAAAATGTACTAAGTATGGTTGCCATGCATAAAAATATTTAAAACATGCTTAAAACAGATATGTTGTTTGAAACCATGCTATATGCCATTTTTGAACATCATCTTTGAAATTGTTAGAGAATGTAGCTCATAAGACAAACCATACACACTTCATCATAACATATAGGATATTATCATAGTCACAACTATATACTCCAACACAACATAATGCATACTCCAATCTTCACAAGACATAGTTCACTTAAGTAACCTTGAGCTCTACTTGTGCAATGCATGAATAAGATCCGATAATCCTATCTACACTAAGTATTACTTCTAGGCCACCATGACCATGCATAACATACCTTGACCTTATTCATAGCCAACATTCATAAACAAGGAGACATTCATGCTCATATCTTATATTAAAATAAAATCACTCATAGCAACAATCCATATCATGCATACATAATTCATATATCTTCATAGCATAAGGAAACCACACTATAACTCCTTTATAAGTATACTTGTGCAATGTACAAGTGAAGTCTTATACCCCCACTCACACTAAGTAAAGCTCATTAGGAAGTCATTAGTATAGTCCATGTTCATATTCATAATAAAGCATACATTCATAATCATCATATCATATGAGAGACATACCATGCCCACTCTCAAAATCTACTTGTGCAATGCATGAATGAAGGCCCTCATCCATACTAAGTAGAATTTCTGGAGGAACCATAGTACCTAACTCATGTTCTTATCATAATTCATATCCTTATCATATAGGGATAATCATACTCATTATATATACATAAGAAGAGTCATACCATAACAACGATCCAATCAACATATATCATACCTTCATGTCTTACCATAGCATAATGAACTAACCCACAATCCCTTTCAAAGCTTACTTGTGCAATGTAAAAGTGAAGTCCCATACCCCCACTCCTACTAAGTAAACTTATCAAGAAATCACAAGTATATTTCAAGTCTTATTCATTATCTTATTACATAGGGAGAGGTGCATTAACCGACATAGACCATGTGAGCTACATGGAATCCGGTGTCATTTAACTCCACACCAAAAAAAGGCGTCCTACTTACCTAAGGTAGAACTAGACACATATAGTTATAATGTGGATCCACTAGCCAATACATATGCGGGCACATAGTTATGGAATAGGGAGATTGCTTCTAGAAACCCGACCTATTTTACTAGCAGGAGAGTTTCCATCTCATGAGAGCATATGTAAAAGACCTGGCCTAAAACTAGCGGGAGAGTCTCTACCTCATTAGAGCATATGTAGAATACCCGACCTAAAACTAGCGGGAGAGTCTCTACGTCATTTGCCATATCCACTAGGTGCTAAGCATTATTCTCCAACTTATACATAGTTTAGGTGAATTACAATTTCATATGTGAAGGAGTACATTACCCTTCATTCAACCCAACTCATAACATAGCTCATTGATTCAACATGGTGAGAACTACCTTTCACCTTAGAATCATCATATAATCATCCAAGACAATTCATACATAATCATGGGTAGTAGTAAAGGGAACTAGTCTTTCAACAATACCATAATTCACACATTAGTCATTGGATCTTCACCATTCAAGTGGAACATAACTTCAAACATAAATACATGAAAAGTAAGCATCTGCACCTTTCAAGTGGATCATTCCATTCATATATAAGAATCTTAAGCATAGAGTACCTTCATGCATTGCCTTCAAGGCTATACTTCAAGATTCAACACTTACAATTTATCCTTCAAAGGGTCATAGATCATGTGTTGCAATCACACTTAGAATTACTACTTTAATCATGAATCAAACAAGACTAATTGACTAAATTAACATAGATACTATTCTAAGTATTCACATTGCATGAACAAACCCATCTCAATTTCATAAAGTTGGGGTCATGGGGAAACACATGGGTTCATGGGGAATTTCACAATAAAAACCCTCAATAAATATCAAATTCATCATAATATAGGATAATTAACATAAAGAAATCGTTTTCAAGAAGAACCCATGGCTAGAATCAAAACCCTACTTTTTGAACAAATTCCCAATTTCGAAAATTAGTGTTGAAGGTCTTCATGGAGAAAGAAATTCCATGAATGAAGGTTCGCATACCTTAATTGAAGCTTTGCCACGAAATTGGAGTGAAAACCTTGGAGCTTGAACCCTAATCTTGAAGCTTTTGGTGTTCTTCAATGGAGGAACTTGTAAAGAGAGAAATATTGAGAAGAGATGAACTTTTTATTTTGAAGTGGGTGTTAGTGAAAGTGATTAATTTTGGGGATATTTTAATATAAAATCCCTTATATAGTTATTTAGAAATAATATAAAATATACACACTTTCTAATTTAACTTAAAAAATAATATTTACGAAAACGCCCATGCACATATGGATTTAGCCAAAAAAAACTAAGGAAATGTTTAAGGAAGCATTTAAGGTCCTTGAAGTGGTCCACTAGTCTCGGACTCTCCCTTGGACTTTACCTTTGGCTTTTTAAAGCTAAGACATATCCATGGGAGTATTCAGAAGGCCTATTTATACCAAATATATATTTATTTAAAAATAATATAGACTATACCCATTTAATTTGGACTAAAAAGTAAATTATGAAATTACCCCTTTTTATGCCTCTCTTGGATTGCCAAATAAAACTAAGGCAATTACCAAGGGAGATTTTAAGGCCCTTGAATTGATGTACCTTCCTTAAACCCTCCCTTGGACTTGCCTTTAGCCTTTTAAAGCTAAGGCATAAGTCTACAGGGAGTACACAGCAGTGGGCCCCCACATGCACACGTGCACTACCTAGTGTACTAGGGCAGCCCCACGCGTGGTGGTCCCCCTACTTTGTCCGTAAACCCTCATGTGGATTGCCTTAAAAAAAACTAGGGCATTGGTTCACGGAACCCTTTAAGGGTCATGGACTGCTTCAAGTCACTTGAACCCATACGTGAACTGCCAACTTTGCCGAAAATGGCTAAGGTAAAGTTCATGAGGCCCTTTAAGGACAGTGAACTGCTTCACATCCCTTGAAGCCTCAAGTGAACTGCCTTTATGCCAAAAATGGTAAAGGCATTGTTCACGAGAGCTTCTAAGGACAGTGAACTGCTTCACGTAGCTCGAAGTCTCCCTTGAACAAATGTCTTTTGCCCACACGGCTAAGGCAAAGTTCAAGGGAGCTTCTAAGGGCAGTGATGCCTTTCGCCTTCCTTGAACCCTCTCTTGAACTTATACTTAGTCAANCTTGAACAAATGCCTTTTGCCCACACGGCTAAGGCAAAGTTCAAGGGAGCTTCTAAGGGCAGTGATGCCTTTCGCCTTCCTTGAACCCTCTCTTGAACTTATACTTAGTCAAATTTTTGGACTATTTCATAACTCCAATTTATGCATAAACTTCTAGATTCATACGTTAGGCTCTAGTTTCACCTATCAATTTTTCGGGTTGTTATTACTACTAAGTTGGAGTAGATCTTTCCATGTGGTTTTTTTATGTGATGGAGCATCTTTCAATTCACCTTGTACAAGAGTCCCACCTCAGAGATCCAGTCCAAACAAGATGGATGTATCCATTTGAGAGGTAACTATCATTGAAATATTCACTAAGTAAAATAGTATATCATTAAGTTTTTTTTTTCTTTTTTTAACATATATAGATATATACTTGCAGAAAAATTGGCAGTTTCAAGCAAACAATTAAGCAAAGGAGAAAGATCGAAGGATCAGTTGTTCAAGGTCATATTGGTAGAGAAACTAGTGATTTTTATTCTTATTACTTTGGGACTGATGTTTCATGTAGGAGAAACATGTCCAATCGCAATGACGAAGGTGATATAGTTCTTTTATTTCCACCGATATCAATTTTTAATCTCGAGGATGTAAAAAAATGTGAAAAGCGAAACTTCACTAGTATGAAAATGTAATCAACTGTGATACATATTTTGCTTAATTGTCCAGAGATTCAACCATATCTCAAGTAAGGGTTACAAATATATTATCAAATTACATACATACTAATAAGTGTTCATTAACTAACGAAATATCTGAATGTACAAGGATCAGCTTGTTCGTAAACACATGGGATAATGAAGCCATCTATACAGAATTTTCCAAATGGCTAACAGAATATGTAAGTGTGCAAGCTTACATTGAATCAATAAGTATTATACTATATTATAAAAGGGAGTTTAGGCCCAATTATAATATATAATATTCAAGATTGGGACTTTTCCCAATCTTCAATATTATATATTATACTTGTGGGACTTTTAAAATTTCTACTATGCCCAAATATAATATATAATATTCAAGATTGGGACTTTCTTGAATATTATATATTATATTTATTATATAGTAGAACTTGGGCATAAACTCCCTTTTAAAATAATATATATATATAGAAAAGTCTCAATCAAGGAAGCAACATATATCATTTACAAATGACTTAAAAAGCATTAAAAATTACAATAATTATCAATTTAAAATATTTAAAAGCTATCTAATAAAATAGGTTGACTCTCAGAATTGTATCAGGCTCACATATATTAGGACAGAAAAAATAACACATATCATTTTAAAATTACCAAAAAAGTATTATAAATAATAATAATCAACAACTTAAAATATAGATATTTTAAAAGGGTTAATTTTGTAATTTTATCCATATCACATAAATTATGACAATGTGACCAGTAATGTACGTTATTTCAAAGTTACATAAAAATATTATAAATCACAATAATTCATAACTTAAATTTAAAAAAAAAAACATATTGAAATTTGGATGACTCTCCAAATTTCATTTGTGTCACATAAATTGAGACAACAAAAATAACATATATTGGGTCCATTTTAATTTATTTGTCTTATTTTTTTTTGTTTTTTTTTTTATATTTAAACATTGTGTAAAAATACTATAAATCATGATAATTGACAACATAAAATATGTTTTGAAAAAAATACAAAAAATTCCACTGATTCTATCGTAAAAATACTATAAATCATAGTAATTGACAACATAAAATATTTCAAAAATGTTGTATGTGGGTAGTCTTATTATGCCTTAAATAGCGTCAAAGAAAGTACAGGTTTGTGATAAAAAAACTTATTCCTTTATCCACGCAAACAATCGCTTCAAAAACTCGGTTATTAGCCCCAAAACATATCATTTATATTATTGGGCCCGTGCATAGCACAGGTAATATTATCTAGTTTAATAATGTATTCATGTTATACTAAATTATATTATTTTAAATAACAATATATAGGTTTACGATGAATACTCAAATGTCGAACATTTGCAATTAGTGAAAGAAGTTGCACTTGGACCTGAATCTCAAATTCAGACAATGAATAAGTATTGTGTCAATGATTTTAAGTTTCAAACTGAAGAAGTTTCTAGGAATAAGAAAATAAATAATAGCGGTGTCTTCATACAAGGTGATGTTAATAGTACTGGCCAAACTATTGAATATTATGGTGTCATTCATGAGATTATTGAACTAAGATATTCTGGTTGGCCTAAAAAGAATTTGTATTATTTTGGTGTAAGTGATTTGACCCATCACACCAAGGCACAAAAGTGAACCAACAACATAATATAATTGAAGTTAAGCACACCAGAAAATACAAAAGTTATGATCCTTTCATCATTGCACAAAATGCTAAACAAGTGTATTACACTCCGTATACATTGCATAGAGATAAAGTTGATTGGTGGGTATTATAAAGACTAAACCTGTGGGAAGAATTGAAATTGACAATGTCTTAGATGTGGCGTACCAAAATGAGGTTGCAATTGTTCAGCAACAAGCTGATGTTGAATTGGAAACCACACTAGAACATCCTCAACACATATTAGAAGAAGTATCTAATGATGAGATAATGATAAATGTTGAGGAAGCAATAAATGAGGATGGGGAAAATGATTCATTTGATAACGAAGAATATGACAATGAAAATGAAACAACTGAGGAGGAAGAATGGGAGAGTGATGAAAACGAAACAAGCAAGGAGGAATAAAACAAGAAGTAAGAATAAAAGTAGAATGATAGAATATATAGCTAGTATGTAAGTTATTTATTTCCCTAATACTAATTTTATTTAATTTATTATTTTTATATATTATCAATGTAAATTTGCGTACAGATGTCATTAGGGGGTGAGGGTGTTTTTGCACCGGAGCGTATTACTCATGATACTCATTTATTTGATGTTTCATTTGGTACGATGGATCCTCGGCAATATTATCCTAATTACCGTCGATCAGCCGGTGCTTCCTCTTCTTCACAGTCACTGCCTCCACGGCGCTACTAGGACCTACCTTTACAGGCTATTCGTCGAGCATGACCCTTATCTGCTGGTCGTACTCCATCTCCCATAGGTACATCTCCTCATCTATCTGCCATGAGGATTAGAGATTCTAGTAGTGAGCAGTCAGATGATGTGGCCGGTACACCTCCATTCACCCAGCACTATGTGCAACCTGGGACAGGATTGGCAGAGTCATGATTGAGCCGGATGGGTCATCGTAAGTTTATTTTGTTATCTATTTGTTACTTTATTTTACTTATTTGAGCATTTTTAATATACTATTCATGAACTAACATGTTTATTATGTGTTTTGCAGGTGGTATCCTGCAAAGGATGTTGCCCGGGCTTTAAAAGACTGTGTGAGAAGGCTTTTTACACAAGCTTATCACTCCTGGAGTGAGATCCCAAACAATACACGTCAGGCGATATTTAATAAATTTAAGGTAAATATTTTTTTAGTTAATTGTATTAATTTTAGTATCTTTTACTTTTTTTTTTTTAATTATCTAATGTTATTCATTTTTTTCAGACTATGTGTACTTGGGAACCGAAGTTTAATATGGTCATTGTGATCACATTTGAGAAGAGGGCATCCGCGAGACTGTCTAGCTGGCTTAAGAAAGCCTAGGATACTGATCTGTGTTCGGGTTGGATGTTGCCTCATGTGATGGATGGACTGCGCCAATATTGGAACACAAATAAGTTCAAGGCGATGTCCGAACAGGCCAAAAAGGCTAGAGGGAGTCTTAAGGGTGGCTCATTGCACACTGGAGGTGCAAAGAGTGTTGGTACAATTACAAGAGAGATGGTAAGTTCTAATTCAAACTTTTAAATAAATAATTAGTTGATTAATATTGTTATAAATTTCATTTTTATTTATAGGAAAAAGAAATGGGGCACACTCCCCTTGTACCAGAGGTTTTCAAGAAGACTCATGTGAAGAAGAAAGAAAACGAGTCAAATCTGAATGTGTGGGTGGAGGAAAGGATCGAACGAACTTTTGTAATTTATTTAATATGAATAATATACATTAATAGTGAATATATTTATGATATGTATATATATTGATGTCAATTTTTCTTTTGAATATGCAGAGTGAGTTTAATCAGTATGTCAATGAGAATCTAAATAGTTCGGTCCAAATGACACCTGAACTGTCCAACCAAATTTGGATAGAAAAAGTGGTAGGGGGGACACACAAGGGTAGAGTCTATGGTCGAGGCTCTCGAAACGATGTAAGACGACTTCAGTCAGGCTTACAAGGTATTGGATCGTCACGTCAAGCCAAGGCACTTAACGGTGTTCAGATTGCTGCTATATCAGTTCAAATAGCACAGCTTACATCGGCACTTCTGAGTGAAGAAGAGTAGCTGAACAACAAAGCATGAGTGCAATCGTTCATCAAATCAAAGAACAAGTGTTGAACGTCGCTCGTCGACCTACTACATCTTCGGCTCCCGAGGACACCGACGACGATAGTGAGGAGGAGGATTATTTTATAGATCGCACTCCCTAGTTTAGGTCTCTTTTATGAACTTTTTGAAATTTTGAAACACATTTTGAATGACTTTATAAGTTTTTGTATTGTGATTTAGATATTTTTGAAGATTGATTTAAGTTTGTTGTTTTATATGTTGTGTGTGATGTATATTTTGTTTGATTGGGCTGGTTCAATATGAATTGAATTGATTTATATTTGCAGGTGGGCAGCAGAAACTGCTAGTTTCTGCTGTCAAAAAATTGCAGAAAAAAGTGACGGATAGGATGATTTTGTCTGTTGTTTTTTTGCATTATTTTTTTCAAATAAACCCAGAAAAGCGACGGACAGGGTCCTTTAGTCCGTCGCTTTTCTGGGTATTTCAAAAAATTAATTTCCAGAAAAGCGACGAACTGCATCACTTTCTGAAAATAAAAAATAAATGTAAATATAAAAAAAGCAACGGTGGCAGTCGCTTTTGTTAAAAAAAATTCTTGAAAAAAAAAAGTGACGCAGTTCGTCGCTTTTTAAAAAGCAACGAACATGACTGGGTAACTTTTTCGTCGATTTTGATAAAAAAACTACACAATCCATCGCTTTTCGACAGTTTTTTAGTAGTGTTTTTTTTCCTTTTTTCTCTTTTTATCCTACAAATACAGAAAGGAAAGGGTTGGCTTAGGTCAGGTAATTTAGACAAAAGCACAGGTGTGGGGAGAACATTAATGCTAAAAAGGAAAAACTACAACTCATCCCAACACTACCCCACTTCTCCTACCGAACTTATAAAATTATTAATGACTGGTTGTATATATATGATATATCATCAATTTTCTTCCCTTTCTCTTACCTATTTTTTTTTCTGTTGCAAAATTTTCAAACTAAATTAATATACCAACCAGTCAACTCCATAGTTTGAAAAAAATAATAGTAATATTAGAAAAGTATTTTGCTTTTACTCGTGGAAAAAAGGTCTGAAATATATTTAAACTTTGACCGAAATTGCTGTAACAATACCGAACTTTGAAAAGGACCTTTTACCCCTCTGCACTATTTAATAGTGCATTTTAAAGGTATATATGAGCTCATGTGGACATCATAAATATTGCATAATTATAAATAATAATGTGTCCACGTGGGCACATATATACCTTTAAAATACACTATTAAATAGTGCAGGGGGTAAAAGGTCATCCATAAAGTTTGGTATCGTAACAGCAATATCGGCCAAAGTTAGAGTATTTTTCAGACCTTTTTCCTGTCGTTCTCACTATATTTTGAGTTTAAGCATGGGACAGTGCTATATTTTATGTGTGCGGAGGGAGAGGATATTTTATCTCAATTTATGTTGCACTTTTCATCGAGAGTCAAAATAATTTAAGTTTGACAGACAATTTATGCATGGAATCTTCAATTTTTTTTAAATGAAATTTATATATTTGTAAACTACGTAAAATGTACTATAAGTCACAATAATTGATAATTCAAAATGTTTAAAAGATCTATGAAAAATTTACAGTAAAAAATAGACTTGTCTGAATTTCGAAATTCAAAAAGTATCACATAAAATGAGACGGAGAAAGTGTGTATTTGCTATATCTTTAGATAGGGCCTGCAGTCTTGCATCTATTTTCTTGTATTTTTAATTTTTTTTTATCGAATTGTATATTTTTGTTGGATTTGTGGATTATGGAGGTTGTAACTAATTATCTAAAGTCTGTTACTATTTTTTTTTCCGTTTGTTTTTTATGGACTAACTTATTTGATTGTTTATATTGATTAACTGATTTTAATTTTTCAGGTTGAGTTTCTTGATTTTTGTTTTCTATTCTTTTTTTAAGGATAGTCTCATTTAAATTGAGTAGATTTTTTTTAGAAGTACAGATGATTGCAAAAAATATTGTTATAAGAAAAGTAAAAATCTTTAAACTTAGTTAATACTAGTAGTATATTTAGGTCTACACTTGAGTAGTAATATTCGTGTGAATGCGTATGCATTAATAAAAATTAGCAAACGTCTTGACACTTAAGCTCATAAATATGACTATCTATAGTTTGTTATGATTCTACTTGCTTAGAAGTAGAATTGATCATTCTTAATTGATTCATGTGTCATGTGAGGTGAGAAATTCTTGTGTACTCTTTCATGTTTTAGTCTTTAGTCTAGATTTGATCAACATGTTATTGAAGTAGAATAAAAAGTGTTATTTTGATAAAAAAATGATAATAGACCTTCTTTGATATATTTTATCAAATTTTAGTCTTTTCAAATATCGTATCACTATTTATTCTTTTGAGTTTATAGTCTTTTATTTGATAACCGTAGTTTTACCTTGATCCTTTTATTGAATTCCTACTTTTTGCACCCTATTTTTTAAAGTATTGTAGCAAAGACTTGTGATGAAGTTGTAAAATGTGAAGAAAGGGAAGGGTCAAGTATAAAAGTTACTAATAATAGTTGTTTCGAAGTGATGAAAAAGACCTTAGCTTCTTGAAAAAATGTGATGAAAAAAAAATAGAAAGCAAAATGCTTCATATACATGAATTAGAAAACATTCTTCTTGTTGAGATGCGAATTAGTGAAAATAGTTGATGAATAAAGTACTGAAAAATATTGATGAAAAGAAAGGGAGCAAAATAATAGGTGATAAAATCTAAAATAATGTAAGTGCCTAAGAAAGTACAAGTCACTGTTATATAGTTTTTCAACTTGTCCTCTAGTTAATGTTACAAGCCATCAAAATTCTACTTGATTCTATCTGATCAAGACTAAAATAAATGAAGATCTACATAATGGGCAAATTTATGATTCTTCAGCATACATGTGAATTCATTTGTAAGTGCGAGAGTTGTTCTTTGTTAAGAATCCTTAAATTATATTCGATTTATAAATTGAATGTGTGACTATTTCTTCATGTGAGAGCACTTGTTTCATGCTAAATAGATAATGTTATTAACTTTCTTTGACAGAGCATATAAGTAAGTTTAACTTGATAAGTTTGAGTCTGTCCTTGTAATTAAGAGATCAAAAAATTTTATTTGAAAAATATATCTTGCATAATAATCCAGAAGAATACTTGTATGGATCGTAAAATATAAATAAAAAATACAAATTAGCTCAGATCACAACTCCGCATATAAATATTTTGAGTAATAACATGATTATTATATTTATAGAAGTGGAACACCTAATCCCTTCCCTTTTGGATTTTTCAATCAATGTTGATTTTGTTATAACCATTGAAAGTGAATGGTTTTATGCAGACTTGAGTCAAAAGATTTTCTCTCTACCAAATCTTAGAAAATTAATTATTTTTTTTAAAAATACAGTTGGATTAGTACTATCCCTACATAGAATATTTTTAAAGCATAGTATGATACGTTTGAAAATGAAAAAAAAAAAAAAGTTGTTCTTTGTGGATTATCCAAAAGTACCTTCTTATTATTTAGTAGTAATTCTGAATAAATCATTCTCTTTCTGGCTTTTCGTTTTATCCATTTATTTTTATCATTAGACATTACCTGATCAAAGAGACAACTCTTAAGGAATCAAATTAGATACAAATTCCACAAGTATTTAAAAAATAAATTTATTAATCATCTATTATCATTGTCATTCTGATGATGCACTGCATGATTTCACGTGTTTAATTATTTCAAATTTTTAATTCCCACCAGCTTCAGACCTCCAGGCTCCAACAATGAATAGTTCAGTTATTATTATTAATATTCTCTCTCTTAATCTCTATCTTACATATATATACTCCAATTTTATTTTATTTTTATTTTTAGAGTTAATAATTTAAAAGCCCTTTAAACCTGATATATTTATTAAATGCACATAAATTATGAAAAGTTTTAGTTATACTATCAAACCTGAATTTTTACAATTATTTATTATCATAAACTATGAGAAATCTTAATTACCCTTAAATATGGATTTTTGAAACTATTTACTCTCTAATATGTCACAAGGGACAATACCCTACTCCGTCTAATTTATACAATTTGCTTTCCTTTTAGTCAATTTCAAAAAAATTGTTCCTACTTAAGTGATTTAGTTTGACTTGGCATGAAGTTTAAGAGTGATTTAGTCTAAAATAAGTCATAAATATTTGTGTGACTTAAATCATTTCATTAGAGATAAAATAGAAATTTTAAAGTTAAATATGTCATTTCTTTTGAAATTGACTAAAAGGGAAAGTGAGTTATATAAACTGGGACAGAGTAATTTTTTTGTGTCATGTGGTAAATAGTTTTAAAAACTCTTGTTTGATGGGTTACTTGATATTTCTCATAGTTTAGGAGGGTAAATTGTTCCAAAAATCATGTTTGAGGAGGTAGTTAAGACTTCTCGCGATTTAGATGTGCATTTAATAAAGTATACCAAGTTTAAGGCGGTTTTAAACTATTAAGAGATTGTTTAATAGTTGGATAGAATTATGCAAGTATTAGTTATGTAGGTATTAATTATACATGTATTAGTTGTGTAGAGTTTAATTATATTTAGTTATGTAGGTATTAATTATGCACGATTTAGTTATGTAGAGATTAACAATACATTAGTGAGCTAATTTCATTTCTTAATTTCAAAAATAATCAGTGAGCTAATTTTTATTTCTTAATTCCAAAAATAAATAGTGAACTAATATCTTTTATAGCCATTAAAATAATCAACTATATAAATAACATATTAAAATTAAATAATTACTAATAACTAAAACAATAAAGTAAATAACAAATAACTAAAAGTAATTTGATGAACAAAAATTAGCTGATGTCTTTCCTGATGTCTGGCTCCTTGGAGACCAACATGTGATGTCATCACTTGAGTCAACATTTGAATTGCATTCCTAAATTCAGCATTTGTGACATCTCTCTGAGGTGGTTGCACTTATGGTGCATTAGGAACCCGTTGTTCTTGAGGGTTAACATTCCTTCTAGCAGAACGTCCTCGAGCAGTTTTTTGTGGAGATCTGAAAGATACACGTAAGCACGAGTTAGAAGAAACTTTCACAGATTTAAACTCTATCGCTCGAAAAGAGTATGAAAGAAGTGAGATACTTCTTAAATGTCGCAGCCTCCTAATTATAGATGTGGTACGCTTCACACCGATAACTAAGATTCTACAAACACGACTTTATAGACACCCTAGGACTCTTGAACTCTGCGCTCTGATACTAAATTTGTCACGCCCCGAGCCTACACCCTGAATGCGACTGGCACTCGAGAACCATTTTTTATCCCCAAGCAAACCCTTGGCCTGGCTACATGACTTACATTACAGTAAACAATTTACATAAGCTTAAATAGGTGAACAATTGAACATTTAAGAAAATTTTAAAATATTGTCATTTGCAAAATACTTAACATGAACCATGAGTTAAACAGAACATCCTGAGAAAACAATGGAAAATATTTACTCAATCTGTCTACGAAGACTTTAACAACGTGAGATGGATGTCGGGGCAAGACCCACGACACCTCCTAAAGCTACTAACTAAAATGAAATGGAGTCCCCCTGAAAGCAAGGAGGCCTCACCAAATATTGTCTGTGAGTGGATAATGATCTCAACGATTCGCCTGTTGATGATTCTAAATACTTGTATCTGCATCATGAAATGATGTAGGTCAAATGACGTCTAGCACATTGAATGTACTGGTACATGAAAAAGTTAGAGTAAATAATAATTTGGCTTTGAAGGACTGAAACAACATATCTTGATTAATACATGAATATGAGGTGAAAAAAACCATTTAAGCTTTACAGTATAATATGCAATGAAAATAATATACTTTACTTGTTGAGAGTTTTTCTAACCGACAACCATTACCAGGAGCCTAGTAATGATACAACATTTCGCCTCACGTTGCCAGGGCCACCCTAAACTTTGTCGAGATATAGGGTGATATCGTGACTATGGATCCATCTAATTGGCCTTCTCAGAAGCAATGAGGAGTCACATGAAGAGCCAATGCTATCCTATCCTACGCTAGCTACGTAGTTCTATGGGACTTCCGAATCATAAGAGACTCTAACCCAACTCGGTGCTCGATACTACTCTCAAAATAATAGATGTAACATTATGCTCAATTTACCCATTACAAGGAATGGACTTCTTACTTGATTGAAATACTTTTCAAACATTAGACGTTGTTTACATTCTTGAAAAGATGTACTTGTGAACTTATCTTTCAAGTTCAATAATCAACATAGATACATAAGTATACATTTAGTTATATAAATAACATTAAAAACTCTTTAAGTGTTTATGAAATAAAACCTTTGAACTTCCCTCTTAACTTTACCTTGACTTGAAAATGTGAGTTTAAGAATGATAATTAGAATATACATAAGATCCTTCAATGATTAATGGAGGTTTAGATAGTTGATAATAAAAAGAGAATGACAACTCAGCTCAAAGGAACAAGTACGGAATGAGAACAGAGAAGGAACCATTTACTGGGGATCTAATTGGGCGTCCTACTGGTGTGTCGCGCCAACCCCCATTTACTGGAGTCTGATTGGGCGTTCTACTGGTGTGTCGCGCCAGGCCCCCCAATTTACTGGGGGTTTGATTTGGCGTTCTATTGGTGCGTCACGTCAGGCCCCCATTTATTGGAGGTCTGATTGGGAGTTCTACTGGTGCATCGCATTAGCCCCTAGCGCCTTAAGGGTGCGATGCCCCACCCCAAACCCATTATTTTGACGAGTTTTTCTTGCTCAATTCATGGCCTACCCATTTGGAATCGAATGATTCATTCCCAAACTCATTTAGATTCATAAACCCAACGAAATTCATCAAAAACTCCCTCAATTTACACCAAGAACAACACTCATTCGCAAAATCCTCACTTTAACAATCCAACATGACTTTATTGATAAAGAATGAAGTAATTAAACCTTAAAGAATTCCTCAAGAACCTATACATAATGATATCATGGATGATTTACTGGAAGAAATACATGTTTGGCGTAAGGATGAACATATTCATCACTATGAGAAACCTCGCGTACCTCTTAGGGATTAAACCTTTGGGGAAACAACCTTTGATTCGCAAGAAAACTTGATGAACGCCTTTGACTTTTCTATTTTCTCTTCTTCTTGAACTCCTCTCAAAACCCTAAGCGTAAATTTGTTTGGAAAAACTGAACCAAATCAGTTTAGACCCCTAATTAATTACTAAAAACACTTAAATCTGAAAGGGTAAGAAAAAGACCAAAATACCCCTCATATTTTGGGGTAACTTTCCTTAACTGGATTGTCTGACTTCAAACGAGCATATCTCCCTCATACGAGCTCAAAATTTAGCAAACTCAACGGTGTTGGAAAGAGGATTCCAAGATCTTTCATTTGATATCTTATCGGCCACCTAACTCATCTTGTACTGAAAGTTATGGTCGTTTGAAGTTGACCCAAAACTCATACTTAGCATGACTTGCCAAAATTTCCAAATTTACTCTTTCCAAAAATAGTTCTTTCTAAGGCGGGATGTTGCATGCAATTCTTTTTATTAACTCATCCACTCCATTTTCATACTCATTCAAGTATGAAAGTATTGTCAAATTATTTTGTTCAGTATCACCTAATTATTCTGTCTCATTTACTGGTATTATCTTAGACGATGTACCAGGTCGTGTCGTTACATTTAATAAAAGAAAATCTTATAAACATTTGTCATTTACACCTACCTACCTATGAACAGATAAATCAAATCTGAAATTAGCACACATTCTGCATGTGGTTGACCAAAGATGGTATTGCTTTAGGTGTTTTTGAAAGATAAAACTAAAAACGTAAAATATTCATAAAGAAAGATATCAAACTGCATATGGGATAACAAATAATAGATATTCCATGCAGTATCCCCTAATTATTCTGTCTTATTTATTGGTAATTATCTTAGACGATGTACCAGGTCGTGTCGTTACATTTATTAAAAAAAATTCTTATAAACATTTGTCATTTACACCTACCTACCTGTGAACAGACAAATCAAATCTGAAATTAGCACACATGTGGTGACCAAAGAGGGTATTGCTTTAGGTGTTTTTAAAAGATAAAAACTAAAAACGTAAAATCGACGTAGAAATGAAATCAAGTCATTCAGAAAGAAAGATATCAAACTGCAGAAAATGTGCAGTACATGGGATAACAAAACACTCCAATTGAGTTGGTGTTTTCAGAAAATATTATTTAAGAATCAGGCACAAACGCCTTTGTTGCCGTTGAAAAAAGAAAAGAAAACGCATTGTATAGCTAAACTAAAACTGAAAGCAATTAAAAGCTTTAAAACAAATAGGTTTTGGTCTTCACAAGGATAAACGCTGAACTGCATTATTGTGCAGGAGGCCCAAATAAGAAGCTGATCTAACCCGAAGCAGTTTTCTTTTGCTGGAAAACGACAGCATAAACTGGGACTATAACACCAATGGCGACTGCAGACCAAACACCAAGGGTCATCTTCAGCTTCTGATTGGACATCCTGTCTAAGTTGTACATGTGCTTAGCATGAAGATAGAATGGCTCATCATGGCCATGTCCTCCCATTCTTGTTACGCTAGTTGAATGGATTCCTCTGCTCACTGTCGAAACAAAAATGTTTTTAAACATACAGTAAAGATGAGATGTATAAAAGCATCAACCTTTTGGAACTTGAATGAAAGGTTGCTTATAGAAAGTCAGATGCGAAGATAATGAGCTTTTAAACTTCAAACCTAAACAAAGGGAAGTTTCAAAGGACCAAAGCAAAAGAAACTGCTAACATAGGCCCAACGACAGTATTGAAAGTTCGTGCAACACATGGGATGCAGCCATTTTAATTAAAGAGAGCCAGAGGGAAACAAAAGTTTACTTGCCACTATACAGATGAAAAGATAGTCAAAGCACGATAGACCTTGTTGCAAGTCTGATAAAAGCAGTGCTAGCACTTAGAGGCTAAAGCATACTGCAGGGATGATTCTTATTTTCATGAGAAAAGTTTCAAGAGCAGTCTTGTTCTTATAGTTGGATAAACTGCATCACTTTCATACATCCAAAATCACAAGCTAGGGCCACTAGTTTGTAAATGAGGTTTTACCTGTCAACATAACTAGAACTTTTACGGGTCACTAGGATATTACAAATTCACTTGACAAGTTCTCAAATATCAGATAAAAACAGAGAAAACAAGATGCTGCTTTACGTCAGAAAATGCACTCAAATGCCAAGCAATTCTGTGAATTTGCTTCAATGAGAAAGCACTTGAACTGATTATTCCATATTTTGGCTCATTCTTTAAACAGTATTACATATTTTGGTTTATAACATTACCCCATGTAATCTAACAAGTGGGTCTGGGAAAAACTTTTTCCCCAAAATGGTGAAAAATGTGAACCAATTCCAACAAATGGGGTTGTCGGAAATTATATTTGTATGGTGAAAAAGCATATATTTGCCTGTCAACATAACTATAATTTTTAAGGGTCACTACAAATTCACTTGACAAGTTCTCAAATATCAGATAGAAACAAGGAAAAGAAATTCTGTGAATTTGCTTCAATGGGATAGCACTTGAACTGATTATTCCATATTTTGGCTTTCTTTAATCAGTATTAAATATTTTGGTTTATAACAACAACAAGAACATACCTGGTGTAATCTAACAAGTGGAGTCTTGGGGGGAAACCTTTTTCCCAAAATGGTGAAAAATGTGAACCAAGTCCAATAAAAGGGGTTGTCAGAAATTATATTTGTATGGTGAAAATGCATAGACTTTGGTGTTTATAGTCACCTTTTCGAGAATATAATTTTAATTTCTAACAACCCCATTTATTGGAATAGGGCCACATTTTTCACCATTTGGGAAAACATTCATATTGGAATGCTTCATTTGAAGCAAGCGGAGTAAAATTTCAATGATTTAGTGGGATATATTAACACACTACTATCCATCTTAATAGACTAGTCCTGACCAAAACCAAAGACCTAAACTTGGAAGGTTAGTGATGTTCAGCTGTAAACGATCTTGAAGCAATTATGTGCAAAGGTCTTTGATGTAGAATATCACACAATGTATCTTTCTTCAGCCAATACCAACACGCTATCATCTTAAAGGGTTCAAGATAAAAGACACAGAGAGTACAATGAACTTTATTTGGCCTGAAGCCTGAAAGGGATTATTTGGAGCTTCAGCACTTTTCTCAGTAGATGCTTCTAATGACATGCAAGAGGGTTAACATAAGAAAAGTATATTCAATACTATCTGCAATAATCACGTCTAACAAAATTATTTCAAAGACAGCATCTAGCAATTCCAGTAACTCATGTGCATGTAATTTACATTGTTAAACATCGACAAAAGAAATCACACATTTGAGCTCCATCAAGTCTTTCAATAGTGCAGTCAAACAAGGCCTTTATAAGCGTCAAGGTACACGTAACAAAGTCCTATGAAGCACTCTAGAGGATACTTGGGTAAACAATTTTTGTATTTTCAAATTTTGATTCGTAAGAATGATTCATATGATCTCTTTCTTCTGCAAAATCAATTAAGCCCCATTGATTTCCAATGCCCTGGCTCTACTTCTGCCATGGATTTTGTTGCAGCAGGTTCACCAAGACATTTGGAAGAGAAAAAAGAGGTATGAAATACAAGGGCACAGATTTCAAGATTTGTACTGTTGCAACAGCTAACAAGCTTCAACCAAGGAATAAGGATGATATTCGGTTTCCGCTCCTCTCTGGTTACTAATCTCTCCAGTTCCTCCATTTGAGTCTCTCTCAAAGATATTACAAGTGTTCCTTTCAAATTAGTACGTTCAGATTTTTTTAGTTAATCCAAACATTTTAAACAATGTTCTCTCAAAAAACACTTCAAACAATGTCAACAGGTTTCTCTCTTCCTCTATTTCCTCTCCACTGCCAGAAAAGAATCCCCTCCCTTTCTTCTGTGTTGGATCATGGTCAATGCCTCCATGGATGCACTTTGATTATGGAAGTTTACCGATTCAAGCCCAAAAGAAAAAGAAAAAACATAACCTTATAGTTTCTTTCACGTTTGATAGGCCAAGCAGATAATAGATATATGTTGGAATTTCACAGACTGGTATATCACCTTTACAGATGATGTGCGCTTGAATGAAAAAATGAGGATTCATAAAGCCAACCCAACTTGTTTGGGACTAAGGCACAATTGTTGTTGTATAATGTATCACATTTACAGATCGAGCTGCTCAAGGTATAATCCGTTGTCCACCACAAAAAAATCCTCCAACAAGCTCTGTAACACTGATTTTGTTTCTCTTTAGGTGAAAACCCTATTTTTCTCTACTTTGGACTAAAGAGAACAAGAAAAAGCCACTAATACAATAACATTAAAGGGAAAAAGCCCCAAAGGCTTTGGTCTACTGGTAAGAGCACAACACGTGATGTGTGAATTATGCACACATCATGGCTTCGAATCCTGCCACATAAAAAAGCCCACTATTAATTAAAATGGAGAAGGGTAAAGTGGAGGGTCATTATCCATATCATGAGGCACTCGCCCTCAGGGGTTTCTTGATTATAAAAAGCGAAGGATTCCCCTGAAAGTCTACATAGTTAAATCTCAATTGATAGGAAGGAGCCTCAACTTGAACTAAGAATCCCAGATAAGCTTGAATTTGCACTCACTAGATGGATTTGCTATTAACAGTGATAGTTTAGCTATATTGAAGGTAGGAGTTTCTCAGGGATTTCCATTGAACGGATAGATATCCTCAACTTCCACTTTTCCTCACAGACCTGCCAGCCGTGGGACTTCAACAGCTACTTTCACTTAACATTTCACAATCCTTGTTCTACCCCCTTTATGAAGGAAGTGCTACCTTTGGTTTGAATTGGTGTTGGACTTGTTTACGTGAAATTCTTAATAGATTTTGGGCGGAAAAGAAGGGATTCTAGGAATTCTCATCTGGCCGTGGGAGGAGGAAGCATGGAAGACAGAGAACTGACTGGAGGAAGTGTTGGGGCAAAGCAAAAACACTAATATGCTGGAGGAAATGAAGAGATTAGTTACTCGAAAGTAGCCAGATCCAATTTCTTGAGATCCAAAAAATAACCCCTTTCATCATCATAGCTAGAACAAATGATGGCCAACATAAATTTATGATTGGTTAAGTATTTAGTCACTAAATTAAGCATTGCAACTCATAAATTTTGATAAAGTATGTGTGACTTACAAGACAAGGCACAGAGCCTTACAGTATTGTCAATACAACACCTTGTTAAATTGCGTGAACACTTACAGCTAAAAGCTTGAGATATTCCAATATGAGACATTTTGCTTTTATTTAATTATTTTAGGTTACATGCAACCCTGGCCAAACATGGGAAAAGTAGATGGGTGACGAAGCCTAGTGTTTATACCAGTGTTTAGGGGAGCGCGAAGCGGTAAAAAGCGACAAGGTCCCGCTTCACGCTTTAAGCGAAGCGTGAAGCAAAATGCTCACTTCATTGAAGTGAGGCACAATTTAAAAGAAAAAAGACCAAAATAAAGAGAGACAAAATATATAAGTAAAAATTCATATTAAAAAACTAGAAAAAGGTTCCCCTTTAGTTGTTTTATCACAAAAAAACATACAATTGTTGTCCTATTGGTCTCACTAACTTTTTACCCATGCTGGGTCAGCCATTTTTGTATCGCAGATAAGATTTAAGAAAAATAATCAACATTATATTTTTATCACTATTAAGAAAAAAATTCAACAACATTTTAGTCATTGTTAAGTAACAAAACAATTCAGCAATGAATATTTTAATCACTGTGAGGGAAAAAAATTCAGCAACATATAATTTAAATAAACAAAGCTAAACAAGGCAAAGGAAAACAGAATAACGAACAAATTGGAAAAAAAGAAGAAAAATCCTAGGCTAGATGCACCAGTAAGAAGAAGAACCAGGTAAGTCATGCCTCTTTTTATTCTTTAAATTCGATCACTTATTACTTAAAAAAAATAAAAACTTTGCTTTTCTCGCTTCACCGCTGCTTGTCGCATCGCGCTTCAAGCCCAAAAGCGGTCACTTCTTTTCCCATGCCTCGCTTCAGCCAGCTGAAGCGCTCGCTTTCCTCAACACTGGTTTATACCATATTGAATTGCATGAGCTGCCCCACCGGAGAGTATAAATTACTAGACAGGTGACACTTTTATTTAGTTTTAAAGGCCTGCAACACTTTTAATCATCTAAACGCCTTTAAAACCCAATAAGCAAAATTATACATATTTGAGTTTGTTGTATACACAAGCAGTATGCAACTCGTTATCTTGAAATGTACTAAAGTTAGCCACCAACCCCGACTAAGTTATTCCCTTTCTCCTAAAAGAAGAACCCATAAATAGCAGAAGAATATTTTGGGAGAGAAATGACTAATTTAAATGGAAAACCCACCCAGAAATGTAGTTGTTGAGTGATTGATCTGTGGCTAGAAGAACATGTTGTTAGCTATCTTTTGCCTCACATATGATCACTTTACTTATGTTTAAGTTAATTTTATTTACTTTATACTTAAAATTCACATTTTGTTGTGTAGGAGATGATTTTGCAAAAACAAAAGATGATTAGGAGCTAAATTGGGTGAAAACGGGCTTTCAAGTCTGAGTAGAAGTATAAGGCATGGAAAGGACATGATTTTGAGCTAAGTTGCTCAGACTCGGGTGCGCGTGTCTGATACAGGTGCGGATCTAGAGGTCATATCCTTCATGATCTAATTTTTAAGATTCGAGGATATGGATCCATGTAGGGATACAGGTGCGAGGATTCGCCTAAAAATAATTAAATTATCTAAAAATAGAGTTAGAAAACCTAAATAATGAGATATTATGTGGAGAACTTAGGAGAATCCTGAAAGGAGATTAAAAGAAAAGGAGTGACACAGAAATTTCTATGTAAAAGATAATCCATTTTCTTCAATTTCACGTTAGCTTTTGTATTGATTACAGAAATCATTAAAATTGTCTAGACTTGCCCCATAAATTTTGGCTCAAAGTACACATAATCGGTTGAACAAATCGGACACGGATCCCACACCCACACCCATGTCGTGTCAATATGGGTGCGGCACCAAAAGTGAAGAGTCCAAGCAACTTAGATTTTGAGCACATGGACTAATATGAAGCTAAAAGGGATCAGATACAGCATAGAAGTTTGAGTAAAAGTCTAAGAAAAATGATCTGGATCAAGTCCGAACTCCAGAGGTCACTGGACAAAGTGTGCACGACGCCAGCCAAGAAAAGCAAAAAAGCTGAAAAATTAGCCTGGTCCGAGTGCCACACGCCAACCCATGTGGGGCACCGGTGCATTTTTTTCTTTTGGTCCTGTCTGACAGAATTCAAGTCTCTGAAGTTCTGACTTGGTGCGTAGTGCCACTCACCGCACCGCACAGCGCACAAAATCATTTTTGTCCCTTCTAGAGTCCATTTTAGTTTAGGAGATGTGCTTGAGTCGTAGAGAGTTTCTCCCCAGTCCACATTATAAATACACCTTGTACACGAATTTTAGGTCATATATTCAGGTGATTAAACTAGTTTAAAGGACAGAAACACCGAAGACAAAAAGGAGATTCAATGAGGGCTAGAACAACACCTCAAGCGACATCGATCCTAAGCATTATTCTATCTCTTCACTTGTAATTTGTTAGTTCTTAGGTTTTGTGCTACATGATTGTTGTACTTGACGTGATTATATTGATTTATCCTATTGATTTAGTTATTCAATCTTGTTCTCAATTATCATATATTGCATATAAGATTGGATAGGCCTTGTTCTTGAACTTGGGCATCGAGAAATGGATTCTCGTTTAGAATAGAAATGAACCTACTCGCCTTGCTTAGTTAGATATAAGAAATATAAATATGTTCTTATTAATGATAATTCCATAGGGATATATGTGTTAAAGAGTAATTTGAAACGGTAAATAGGGACTCGGGAGAGTTTATAAGCAATATCAACCCTGTGATTAGTAGACTAGATATTAATTGGTTAATTCTCATGGATAACTCATCAGGATTGCTAGCTACCATAACCCTAGGATCTCACACTCTCTTGAACTCTCCTCATTTTTATTACTTGCATCTTTCATAGTGTCGTTGTAGTATTAGTTAGATATACTCACTTCTTGGAATGGCTTGAATAAATAATTTCTATTCAATAAATAGTTAACAACACATCCTCGTGGGATCGATACTCTATGTATACTTGCGCGTGTGATGGACCTGATCAGTAATGGACCTGCAATCTTTCGGTCATGCTACCTAATAAGCCTAACAATTTTATCTACACCTCAGTGGCCCAAAAAATATTTCTTTTTTCCCCTGTGACTTTTCTTTTTATTTTCTCTTGGGCAGGGTGGGGATTTTACAATTCAATCAAGCAAATCAGCAGAGAAGTTCACAAAACGAATAGATCTAAAGAAAGATAAAAACCCATCAAAGTATATCGAATAAAAATCACAATACATTAACCAAACACGAAAGAACATATTCATTCCAATTTATTTGGTGGATTCTCAACTTCAACACAAGAAAAATAAAATACAGTACAAAATTGAAAATAAAACAAGAATAAGAAGGGGCAGGAACAAACCGGAGTTGGAAAAGACGGATTGGGAGGAGGTGATAAGCTTCGATGCACACGACCTTAAAGCCATCGCTGCTGTGTGTGTGTGAGAGAGATGGAGAGGAGTTCTATGGGGATTTCTAAAGGCAGGCAAAATTTGAGTTTTGCATATTCAATTTTATAGGAATGTTATATTTATTTTTTTTTTGGGAAAAGGGTCAAAAATACCCTTTTAACTTTGGTTTATTAGTTGACTATATTCTGCCGTTAAAATAAAGTTATTTATGCCTTTGCCATTACTTATTTCACCATTTATACCTCTCAATTGACAGAAATTCTCAAATTGACTCAAATTAACCAATTTTATTTAAATTACCCAATTTTAACCCGACCCGATCCGAACCACCTAATAATATAAACTCATGTTTGTTCATCTTCATTTATGTTAATCTTCATCTTTAAAATTAATTTTTAAAAAATCCAATATAATAACAAATCAACAAATTAACAAGCAAAAGCTGTAACAGTGCCCAAAAATACAATAATATCAAACCAAAAATTAAAATAATCAACAACAAAGTGTAATAGCATACACAAACTTGAACAACGAATATGAATGAAAAATTATTGGAGTTTGAACTCCCTAACCAAATTTGAAACACAGAGAATAGAGTGAAAAATGTAAAAGAAAAATAAATCATCATAAAATATAAGAATGGAAAAAAAATAGAGGGTCAATGGAAAATGGGGTGAAGCTCGATCGTGGAGCTGTGTTGGTGTTGTCAACTGGTTCGAGAAATGAGTTTGTTGATTTGGGGCGTTGGGAGAGTGGTTGTGGTGGCTGCTGATTTGCAGAGCCTCGCCAGAGTTCATGGTCATTGTTCACCGGAGTTGGAGCCAAAAACACATATACGATAGAAGAAAACATAAAAGGGGAAAAGGGATGGGACTGGCAGCGATCGCTCTTTGCTGGAGTTCGTGGATGGAGAAGGTGATTTTTGCTAATTGTTTGATGGGTGTTTTCAAATGGATTGTTTACAAGCTGTTTTTGAAAAGGAACCCAACATTAAAGATAGATGAACAAGATAGAACAAAAATGGATTATATTATTACGTGGGTCGGGTTAGAATTGGTAATTTAAGTAAAATTGGTTAATTTGAGTCAATTTGGGGATTTCTGTCAATTGAGGGGCATAAATGGTGAAATTAGTAACAGCGAGGGCATAAATAACTTTGTATTAACGCAGGGTATAGTCAACTAATAAATTAAAATTGAGGGGCATTTTTGACCCTTTTCCCTTTTCTTTTTTTTCTCCTTTCTCATTTTATAGGAGTTTTACAAATTTAAATATTATTGGATAGTTAAAGTAAACAAAAATCAAATTATTGTTTGGTTTTTTTAAAGTTTAAAATTAAAAGCTCACAATAATACTTACTCTATTTTTAAAGTTTAAAAACTCACCTATGAAAATTTTGAGATCGGTATAATGCATACTCTATTTTCGCAACTGAATTGATTATACATGATTGAAAGATAATATATCACCTTTAAAAATATGGGTCCATTTGTCATTATGTTTTTCACAATTTTTAATATAGATTGATTTGTTATAGGTCATACGGATTTATATTGGCAAACTAACGTTGAAATAGTTTAAATTCAAAATTAAAAAACATGACTTATATCTTATGGAGATTTATATCTTTGTATTTATGATTTTTTAAGTACCATATAAAATAAAAAGTGATCAATTAATATGAAAAGATGAAATATAAATTGAAGCAACACCCCTAAAGGATCTTAAAGATGTATAAATTTAGTCACTATAAGGATGTGTTTGGTAAGAAAAAAAATATTTTCTTGGAAAACAAGTTGATTTCTAATTTATTTTTTCATGTTTGGTTGGTAAATAGAAAATATTTTCTAATTTTTTTTTAATGTTCGATTGGTGAATGGAAAATATTTTTCAGAAATATCTTTTAGCTTTGGCTTGAAACTAGAAAATACGCTTTAGGAAAATAATTTCTGACCCAAAAATCAACCCTAATAATCGAGCTAGGACCCGACCACAACACCCGAACTAGGACACGACCCCGACGATCATTCCAAAATCCGACCTTGAGATTTGACACAGAACTTGACCCAAAATTTCGATCTGAAATATTTTTCAAAAATATTTTTTTAAAAAAAAATTGACGGGGTGACCGGGAGGGGTAAGGGTAGAGGTGGCATAAAAAATGAAATTTTAAAAATTTGAAACATTTTTCAAAAATAAAATTAACTGGGTGAGTGGGGGGGGGGGGGGGGGGGNGCGTAAAAATGATTTTATTTTTTAAAAAATTTGATTTCAAAAACAATTTTTTTTAAAAAAAATTGACGGGGGTGGTTGAGGGTAAGGGTTGCGTACTATAAAAATTTAAAATATTTTTCAAAAATAATTTGTTTTAAATTTTCTTTTGACGAGGGTGGCATGGGTGGGGTTGGGGGGTAGGGTTTTACGTGGTGGCGTAAAAATGAAAATTTTTAATTTTGAAATATTTTTCGGAAACACATTTTTTTTTTGAAAAAAAATGAAGGGTGGGGGGAGGCGTGGGGTCAGGATATGGTGTGGGGTAAAAACTAATATTTTTAAAATTTGAAATATATTTTCAAAACAATTTTTTTATGGGGGTAGGGGAAGGGTGAGGTAAAAATATCTTAAAATTTGAAATATTTTTTAAAAATAATTTTTAAAGTTTTTTTTTTTTTTTTGTTTGGAGGAGTGGGGCTAGTTTAGGGGTAGGGGTTAAAAATATCTGAAATTTAAAATTTTTATAATTTTAATCTATTTTATGGAGCGGTCGAGTACGGGGTACGGGATAGGGTATAGAAAAATGTATTGTAATTAAAGGATGAAATAAAGTTTTGGAAAATGTTCTCCTTAATTTTTGAAGAAAAGTCATTTTCCTTAGATTTGAAGAAAATAAGTTGATTTAGAAAACATTTTTCAAAAAATATTTTTCATCTTACCAAACACATCATGTGCAATTTTATATTTTATTGGAATAAAATTTGATCATTAAATATTATATTTTAGAATAGTTTTTAATAGTGCCTTATACTTTTGTCAAGAAGTTTTATTTATTTGATAAAATTATATAAAGAATTAAAAATAATTTTGATAATTTTAACAATGTATAAAAATTTCAAGTTTATGTACAACAAAAAACAAAATACAATTTAAAAAATTTAAATTACATGTTTCAAAACTTCAATTTGGTTATATATCATAATTTCTATCTCAATAGGCCAAATTGATGAAGTTTTGGCAAGTTGAGCAACACTGGATTTGTGTTGTTGGCTTGTTTAGTTTGAAAGGAGTCTTGCGAAAAGTTCTTCGACAAAATAGGAGTAACAATAAATTTCTCCAAATTGTTCTTCAAAAGCATTCCCAGATCTAACAATCAATCGGAGACAGAGGACTATGTCGAGCAGAGAACCCTCAATTGGAGGGGACTGCAATCGGCTGTATACGGCCTTAACTGGGTGCCACCGCCGGTTTGCGCCCGGCAGGGAGAGGGACTTAGCATGCCGCCATATAAACCGGTCGCTGGCAGAGTGTATGGTGGCCGTTATATGTCCGGCCGAATCGGACGCCGTCCGCAGCCTCTGCTCTAGTGGCGGCACCGCCCTCAAACGCCGACAGTGTCAGGAGGCGCAACTCTCCCTTTCCGTTTGCCTCGCTTCCCATCAGGACTCTTCCTGAATTGAAAAGAAGAATCGCAATGCCCTTTTGATTTCTTCTCCTTCTTCTTGTAGGTGCAGTTTTCGTTATAATTTTCATTTTTCATGAATATATATCTTAGCAAATTTAAAAATTTAATGATTGTAAAAATATTGTGTGTTATATAAGTGGTTCAATATCTTTGTTTGCATAGTTTATAAATAAAATAAAATCAAATCTGTATAATCCATTTTTCTATTTCAATATTGGTCTTTTCCTGAGATTTTGAGAGTCTTACTTCTCCTCCTTATGCTTTTGTTTGCACTCGTTACAACCATCTGTGACTTTGAAGTCTTTGTTCCACCAGAGGATGACAGAACATCTCCTTTTTCATTTGAATTGTCAGCCGGCCACATGGAGTTCCTCGGTTCATCTACTAGCCGGTATCAAAACTGAAACTTCGCTTGTACTATCTTTTTTTTCTTGTTGGGTCTTTACAGCATGTTAAATTTCTATTGAAGAATTATAATGAACACCCTTTTTTTGTGGCTATTACTTTATTATGACGTAACTTTTCATTAACGACTTCTGAAATGGAATATGTGGATGGGAGTGAGATAGAGAGAGTACACTGGCTGTTGGTGTAAGCTATTTGTATCTGCTTTTGGTAGATGCAAAACTAGCTCTCAACCTCAACCTCTGCATACGCAAAACTTGATCTATATAGGCAGTGCTGTATTCAAACATCAATTTGAAGCAGTCTTGTGGATTTTCCGCCTACGAATCAAAGATAAACACTATCCTTGTTGTAGTATTTTGGTTTTTCCCCATAAAATAGTTAAAGTAAATTTCCTACAAAGTTGCACAATCCATAGCATTCTCTTGATTCTATGATGATAAATTTTACCGTTCCAAAACGAAAAAAAGAGAACTTACCAATGAGATCATCAAGAGACCATCCTACTAGCTCGTAGTTAAAACCTATGTTGCGCTAACTCTTCATTTTGGCTGTCAAACCTGTCTCGACGCGACACTAGTGTGGGTGTGGATGCATGACAGAGAGAGAAGTAGGAATAAACTAGGGTTGAGGTCTTGTTGTTTCCATAGACGTAGTGGCAACTAGCGAGGAAGATGAAATAAAATATATAAGAGCAAACTACATAAATCCCACTACTTTATATTATAATTAGAATCCCGGTAGATTTTTAAATTACTTGCTATGCCACTTTTTTTCAGTCGGATACGTGACTCAAAAGTGGTTAGATACGTGTATCTACCATAATTAAAGGGAAGAGATACATTATTCAATTAATTTGAATTGAATGTTGTAACTTAATTCCACAATTAAAGGATTAAAATATGGGATGTAACAAATCACGAATTAGGTGGATTAACTGATATCAAACTGTTACAACTTTCTGAAAAAGGACTAAATCGCATAGATTAACAGATCTGGCATTTTAAACTTCTTCTTCTTCGCTTCATTCCCTTGAATACTGAATTTTCAAAGTTATTTTGTTCGAATGGCGAATATAACCATATTGTTACGACATTCGGGATCGTGGATCTCTGAAAGCGATTACACAAATTATAGAATTGATGGAATACTATTGAGAGAGAATGCAACCTACAATGATCTAGTTAATGGTATTTCAACACAACTAGGGATCGATTGTTCACGCAAAAGAATGGAGATAAGATACATGATGGAAGGCAATGTAACTCCAATGGAAATTCGAAATGAGATGGGCATGAGGTTATTTATGGAATTGAAAAGACGTAAATCCAATTGTGGTTTGTATCCATTATGCATAACAACGGAAGAGCAAAATTTTGGATGCAACAACAATGGTGAAATATCTTTTGACCAAGATACATCCATGGTTGAAGTTGGGACTGTATCTGTAGCAGCTCTTGTAGATAATCGTAGTGTAAATGCGTTATGGATAGTAATTCGAATCATGTTATTTGTGATCGTAGCCACAAAGTAGTTAAAATCAAGCAGTTGTACAAGGACAAGAGTACTATTGTGGCTGTAATGCAAAAAAATGTTATAGACAATCGATTTCAATTCAAGGTTTTAAGATCAAACAAGAAGAGGTCAGTCATATTTGTTGGATACATGATGTGTACGTTTTTTGTGTATTATACAAGCATGAAAAAATGTGTCATAGGTTAGTGTATCTTGAAAAAAATATTGTATATCTCATTATTAAGAGATTACAAATCTAATGTTGAAAAGTAATGAATGTTTCTGTAACATGTATATTTTATAGTGTATATCTTGGACAAATGAAGTGTATCTCAGAGAGATAATGTAGACATCATTGTTAAAGTAAAAAGATCTATTGTTGAAGAGTAATAAAGGTGTTTGTAGCATTAATATTGTGTTGCACATGTGTCTTAGATAATAAAGTAGTATAGATACATGCAAATATTTTCATGATTTATAGTGCGTATCTCGGAAAATGAAGTGTATCTTTATATATAATTTAGTTTATTGTTAAGTTCATTAAGATGTAATATGACACATACATCTGGAAATATTACTAGATACAACAATATCTAGTTGAAATAACTTTAAAAGATATATGACAGATACAATACATACCAGATACAAATACGTCATTCAAAAAAAGTTTGACTTCATAATTAATGGGCATTGCCAGGAACATGTACT
This sequence comes from Solanum stenotomum, assembly GCF_019186545.1. Classification (NCBI taxonomy): domain Eukaryota; kingdom Viridiplantae; phylum Streptophyta; class Magnoliopsida; order Solanales; family Solanaceae; genus Solanum; species Solanum stenotomum. The sequence goes on from NC_064292.1 coordinate 39,758,189, forward strand.
ACTTACTCTGATGCCTTCGTTACTGAAAATTGCTTTCCATGATGGTGTTGAATTTAGGCTGCGAATCAACAACACGCCAGTTCAGAATTCTTGAAACTAAGTTATCATAATGAACAACTAATGTTGGTAGGAGTTGCATGCAACACTCATAAATCCATACTTGTAGAGCATACGACATTCCCCGAAGGTGATACAATTTCTTAGTAAAGTTCATTGTGCACCTATATGATTTCATCAAGGATTTCAATGACAACTTTCCCCATGGAAACTGTTCGTATGTACCATTATCAACTATCACAAAGTCTCTTATAGGAATGGGAACATCATTCTGTTGGGAAAAGATGAAATTGTGGATGAAGTACAATATCGAAATCTTGACGGCGTCTTCATCGTTTTTCCCCCACCTCTTGTCATCAAAACACTTGATAAGGTGTTCCTTCTTAACATTTTTACCGCCATAGAAATAGTCAACTAGGAGCCTATTATTAGAAGTAACATCAGCCGCGAAGTCTTCTTCATTACCATTACACTTGAGCCCGGTAATCAGAGCAAACTCAATAGTGAAACGTAGGTTAGATCCATTTGCACGTAGCCAAAACTCATCTTTATTTTCTTGATCATTTTCAAGTGTCATCAGGCAACAGTGTAATTGTGCTCGAAATGTGCAATTTGAAATATCCAAATACATACCAAAACCTGTTTGCCCATTTAATTGGATCGTTGTATTTGGATATTTCAAATTGCACATTTCAAGCACAATTCCACCGTTGCCTGATGACACTTGAAATTGATCAAGAAAATAAAGATGAATTTTGGCTACGTGCAAATGGATCTAACCTTTGTTTCACTATTGCTGAGTTTGCTCTGATTACCGGGCTCAAGTGTAACGGAAATGAAGAAGACTTCGCGGTTGATGTTACTTCTAATAATAGGCTCCTAGTTGACTATTTCTATGGCGGTAAAACTGTTAAGAAGGAACACCTTATCAAGTGTTTTGATGACAAGAGGTGGGAGAGTAACGATGAAGACGCCGTCAAGGTTTCGATATTGTACTTCATCCACAATTTTATCTTTTCCCAATAGAATGATGTTCCCATACCTATAAGAGACTTTGTGATAGTTGATAATGGTACATACGAACAGTTTCCATGGGAAAGTTGTCATTCAAATCCTTGATGAAATCATATAGGCGCACAATGAACTTTACTAAGAAATTGTATCGCCTTCGGGGAATGCCGTTTGCTCTACAAGTATGGATTTATGAGTGTTGCATGCAACTCCCAACAACATTAGTTGTTCGTCATGATAACTTAGTTCCAAGAATTCTGAACTGGCGTGTTGTTAATTCACAGCCTAAATTCAACACCATCATGGAAAGCATTTTCAGTAACGAAGGCAACAAAGTAAGTATATGTTCCTAGTAATGCCCATTAAATATAAAGTCAAACTTTTTTTGAATAAAGTAAGTATTTGTTTGTGGTATGTATCTTGTATTGTATTTGTTATGTATCTGTCATATATCTTTTAAAGTTATTTCAACTAGATATTGTTGTATCTAGTAATATTTCCAAGTGTATGTGTCATATTACATCTTAATGAACTTAACAATACACTAAATTATATATAAAGATCCACTTCATTTGTCCGAGATATGCACTATAAATCATGAAATTTTTTGCATGTATCTATACTACTTTATTATCTAAGACACATGTGCAACACAATATTAATGCTACAAAAACCTTTATTACTCTTCAACAATAGATCTTTTTACTTTAACAATGATGTCTACATTATCTCTCCGAGATACATTTCATTTGTCCGAGATAAACACTATAAAATATACATGTTACAGAAACATTTATTACTTTTCAACATTAGATTTGTAATCTCTTAATAATGAGATATACAATATATTTTTCAAGATACACCAACCTATGACACATTTTTTCATGCTTCTATAATACACAAAAAACGTACACGTCATGTATCCAACAAATATGACTAACCTCTTCTTGTCTGATCTTAAAACCTTGAATTGAAATTGATTGTCTATAGCATATTTTTGCATTACAGCCACAATAGTACTCTTGTCCTTGTACAACTGCTTGATTTTAACTACTTTGTGGCTACGATCACAAATAACATGATTCGAATTACTATCCATAACGCATTTACACTATGATTATCTACAAGAGCTACTACAGATACAGTCCCAATGTCACCTCCAACTTCAACCATGGATGTATCTTGGTCAAAAGATATTTCACCATTGTTGTTGCATCCAAAATTTTGCTCTTCCGTTGTTATGCATAATGGATACAAACCACAATTGGATTAACGTCTTTTCAATTCCATAAATAACCTCATGCCCATCTCATTTCGAATTTCCATTGGAGTTACATTGCCTTCCATCATGTATCTTATCTGCATTCTTTCGCGTGAACAATCGATCCCTTGTTGTGTTGAAATACCATCGACTATATCATTGTAGGTTGCATTCTCTCTCAATAGTATTCTATAATTTGCGTAATCGCTTTCAGATATCCACGAACCCGAATGTCATAACAATATGGTTATGTTTGCCATTCAGACAAAATAACTTTGAAAATTCAGTATTCAAGGGAATAAAGCGAAAAAGAAGAAGTTTAAAACGCCAGATCTGTTACTCTATCCAATTTAGTCCTTTTTTCAAAAAGCCGTAACAGTTTGATATCAATTAATCCACCTAATTCGTGGTTTGTTACATCCCATATTTTAATTGTGGAATTAAGTTACAACATTCAATTCAAATTAATTAAATAATGTATCTCTTCCCTTTAATTATGGTAGATACACGTATCTAACCACTTTTGATTCATGTATCCGACTAAAAAAAAGTGGCATAGCAAGTAATTTAAAAATCTACCGGGATTCTAAGTAATTATAATATAAAATAGTGGGATTTATGTAGTTTGCTCATGATATTTTACCTTTTATGGGCTTACTCTTTTGTATAATCAATGTTGTGGACTTTGCTGGACTATTGTGTAGTGTAAAAATCCCTTAATGACTTGGACAACAAATCTTAATATTATCATTTACACATAATTTTTTTAGTTTTATAATTGGTTAGGAGACCCAGTGTAGTCCCATAAAGTGGGGTCTAGGGAGGGTAGAGTGTATGCAAACCTTAACTCTTCCTCAGAAGTAGAGAGGATTCTTCCGATAAACCCTTCGGCTCAAGAAGATGGTCCAAAACAATCCCGAAAAAAGAAGTAACCACACAAACAAGGTTTCTTAGCCTTACGTCTCCCTTCCCAGAAGTCTCAGGAAGGCGCCACATAACAGATTGGAAGTTGCAAAATTGTAAGCTAGTAAAATTAAGATAATAGAAATTGTTGAAATTGGGACTACAATTTCCCAAAATCAGAGTACTTGATGATCCTCCAAGGATGTAGGTTGAAAAGTTTTGCATATGACCTAGAGACTTGTTATTTGATACAGTCAGTTATCATCATAAGAAAGAGTTTTATCTTCAATTAATTACATAAAAATGAATCATGTAGCACAATACCGATTCATCAATACTTGAACTATGGTTAGTTTGTTACATAAACATGTTGTCTTTGATCCATAGCGAATGATGCCATCACTGATTGTTTCTAAAAGATTAAAACTCAATTCTTATATTTGTATAATGTGTTCCAATGACTCCTCATTTAATTCAAATACATACTGAGAGCTCATATTTGCTCTGTTTTGTTTAGTTATTGTTGGTTTACTCTGATCTTTTGTTCTACTTTGGTTGTCCAAGACATGAAAGATATCGAGTGGGAGGAAAATTAGGGGATCCTTGCCTGGATTTTCCCTACCTACATTTTGAGTTTTCTTTTTAACTGGAGTATTACCTTAAGAGGTATGGAATCAAGGACTTTCTGGAGTAGTATTTTTGTATGGTTGGTTTTCGGATATTGCATGTGTCATTTATATTCCTTCTGCTGCATATATACATATAATCACAGTTTGGCTTTAAAGTTTATGTAGTCAGAGCTTATATTCCTTGTACTGGCAGATGCATGCTAAGCTGATAGGATCCTTTTGTGCTTGTTAATGGATCTATGAACTCTTTTTATGAGGTTTAGTATTGATGATTTTAGTCTCTTCAGGCTTGTGTTTGAACTCTTTGAATGATCTGATAAGCGATAGCATTTATATTCTGATATAGGTATTATGCTGACCATGACCAACTACTCCTGGAACAAGGAATTGTTACTCTCCTAATATCTTTTTCTTTGATTTTATTATTACCCGTCGTTATCTTTGCTTCGGTTATCATATTATTTGTTGTTGCTACTGATCTCTTCCCCAATGTATTTCCATACCTGATTTTGATATATTTTGCTTGAGTTGAGGGTCTATTAGAAACAACCTCTCTACCTTCCCAGGGTAGGGGCAAGATTGCGTACACACTACCCTTCCCAGACCGCACTTGTGGGATTACACTGGGTATGTTGTTGTTGTTGTTTGTTGGTTTATTCATTGGCGTATGTTAACTTGTGGTTACTGCCCCTTTGGAATTACAAACCTTGAAACCACTGCATTTTTAATCCTGAATCTGACATTGTCTCTCTGTATATCTTTATTGATTGGTAATTTGGTATATAGATAGAAGAAACATGTCCACGTGTTCAAGCTACTCTGGTTACCGGGAAGAATCAAACTAATTCTAACAGATCATAATTGATACTCAATATAATTTACACAGTCGTCGTTAAAAGTTAAAACATGAAAACTCGATTTCTATATTCATATAAGGTGTTCCAATGATTTCTCATTTTTTAAAAAAAAATATTTAGTGAGAATCCATACCATGTTATTTGGTTTTGTTATTGTTGTATGTCAACTCACTGTCCTACTAATGATTGATGATAACTGATTCGTTTTCAGGAGTGAATAATCCTTCTAGAGTTAATCCTAGAATCTGTACAGATGGAAATAGTTTTGGATGATTTTGCATCCTTGGTGTTAAACAACACGAAACTTGATTGTGCTGCTGAAATAGCTAATGAAGTGGCCCACGTTGCTGGACAGATTATTTGAAAATTTTGTTCTAGTCGAGTGAGATATGTATTCAGGGAAAAGAATGGGGATGGTCCAGTCACATGCATTGACATAGAAGCAGAAGAAGCTATGGTTTCCCTAAGCACCAATGCTTTCCCTTCCCACTCCATTTATGCTGAGGAGATCAACCCGGCGCAATCGTGACAATGTTCTTCCAGATCTTTTTATCTGGGTTTTGGATCCCATTGATGGAACTTCAAGCTTTGTGGGGAAAGATATGTGCATTTGAAATACTAGTTGCTTTAGGCTATAATGGAAGTCCAATACTCAGTTGCATTGACTAACCAATTTTGAAACTCAGATGGATGGACATTAGGGGAAGAAACACCACTGTTAACAGCCAATAAATGGCCACAATGGATTGTAATGACATGCCAAAAGCTCGTGTCTCTCTCAAGGGACTGATGAAGGTTGTTGTTTTTGTATGTGATGCTAAGTGCTGTCATGTTAGTACTTTTGTCTTGATATTTTTGGTATAACTTTTGAATTAATTTTAATACAAAGTTCTAGAATGTAGAAGATATTGTAATATGTGGTGGAGCTTTATTTAAGCACCATAGGGAGATAGTTTCCAGGATTTAAGGGATTTGACACCACCTTATGTATCTATATATGTGTAAGCTTTTGCTGAATGAAAAGATCTGCTCCTTTTCTCCAAATTATCTCTCTATTATAATATTTGTCTTCTCTTTCTCTCCTTCAATTGGCATCAGAGCTAAATTGATCTTTTAGGGACTGTTTTGAGAGAGAAAAACACGGCAAGATCACCTACCAAGTTTAACTTGTCCAAGTTTTTTTTGTTCAGTTTCCTTTCACATGGCCTCTAGCAGCTCTCCTCTTTCACCCCCTATCTTTAATGGCGAGAACTACCAAGTTTGGGCAGTGAAGATGAAAACATACTTGAAGGGTATTGGATTATGGAAGTATGTTGAGGAAGACAGTGCTCCAGAACCTTTGAGAGCAAACCCAACTCTTCAGCAGATCAGAAGTCATGAAGAAGAGATCGTAAAAGGTCCAAAAGCCCTGTCTTTCATTCACGCAGCTGTCTCAGATTCAATTTTTACCAGGATCATGACATGTGAATTTGCCAAAGAAGCTTGGGATATGCTGAAGCAAGAATTCCAAGGGAGTGATAGGACGAGGCAAATGCAAATATTGATTCTAAGAAAAGAATTTGAGATGTTTAGAATGAAAGAGACCGAAAAGGTGAAAGATTATATTGATAGAATCATGAAAGGGGAAAAAGTAGAAGAGCAGAGGATTGTTGAGAAGGTGATGGTGACACTTCCAAAAAAGTTTGAAGAAAAATTTCCTCAATTGAAGATACTTGGGATATGTCTCGTGTCACATTGAATGAACTATCCAACGCTCTTCTAGCAGTGGAAAAAAGGAAAGCTTTTAGAGAGGAAGAGAGTACAAGTGAAATCGCTTTTGTGGCTGCTCAAAGATCTAAAGCTCAGTTGGATGGTGAACCAAAAAGGCAACAAAATGGAAGATATGGTAAGGAGAAGAAGGAGCAATCTAACAACCGAGGGAGATATAGAAGATCCAAGTATCCACCTTGTCCCTATTGTAAAAAGACCAATCATACAGACAAGTTTTGTTGGTACAGACCTGGAGTTCAATGCAAGTTGTGCAAACAGTTTGGTCATGAGGATAAGGTGTGCAAAATAAATCAAAACCAGCCAGCTCAAGTTACCGAAAATGTTGAAGATCCTGAAGAGAAGTTGTTTGCTGCTTCTATTGCTGGAGAATGCAATGTAGCAGCTCAAGATCATGATGTGTGGCTTGTTGATAGTGGATGCACGCATCACATGACAGCTAACTTGAACATTTTTGAATGGCTGGACAAAAATTATTTCTCCAAAGTCAGACTTGGAGATGGCAGACTTGTAGATGCAAAGGGCAAAGGAGCAGTTACTGTTCAAACTCCCTCAGGTATGAAGATTATATCTGATGTATTATTTGTTCCTGAAATTAGCCAAAGTCTTCTCAGTGTTGGCCAATTGCTTGATAAAAATTATGCCCTGTTATTTAAAGATAAAACATGTGAAATCATGGATCCAACTGGTATAAAATTGCTCTCAGTCAAAATGAACAACAAAAGCTTCCCTCTTGATTGGAAACATACCGACATTGGAGCTTATGTCAGCATTCAAGATGAAACTTATGTCTGGCATAAGAGGCTTGGTCACATCAATGATTTAAAATTGATGCAAAATAAGGATCTTATGGCAGATATGCCTTCCATAAATGAAACCTCTAATGTATGTGGGGTTTGTCAAATTGGGAAGCTAAGTCAATCACCATTTCCTATTAATCAAGCCTGGAGAGCTACTGAAAAGCTCCAACTAATACACACTGATGTGTGTGGACCTATGAGCACTCCTTCTTATAATGGCAGCAAATATTTTCTTTTATTCATTGATGACCTTACGAGGTTTTGTTGGGTTTACTTTCTGAAACATAAATTTGAATTATTTGTTGCGTTTCAAAGGTTTAAAGCAACTGTTGAAAACCAATGTGGCTCTTTGATAAAAATCTTAAGGTCTGATAATGGGACCGAGTTCATTTCCAATCAGTTCAAGGATTTTCTTCAGAAAGCAGGAATTCATCATCAACTTACAGTCACTTACACACCACAACAAAACGGTGTAAGTGAAAGAAAAAATAGGTCCATTATGAATATGGCTCGGTGTCTTCTGTTTGAGAAAGGTCTGCCTAAGGTGCTATGGGCTGAAGTTGTAAATATTGCTGTCTATCTACAAAATAGATTGCCGACGAGAGCAGTTGAAGGAAAGACTCCATACGAAGCATGGATTGAAACCAAGCCATCAATTGCTCATCTTAAAGTATTTGGTTGTATCTGTTACTCTTATATTCCTGGCGTTAAAAGGGATAAACTTGATCAAAGAGCTGAAGTTGGAATATTTGTGGGATACAACAGCACTTCTAAAGGATATAGGATTTTAAATCCTATTTCACAACAAATCCATGTAAGTAGAAGTGTTAAATTTGATGAGGATGTTGCATGGGACTGGAAGAAGATGGTTGTTTCTTCTTTCCAGATCACTAATCAAGAACAAAGTGCCCAAGAAGAAGAGCTGATTCCAGAGGAAGAGGAGGACTTTGATGATTTTGCAGTAAGAGGTACTAGATCCATTGAAGATATATATAACAGATGCAATGTCGCTATGTTGGAGCCAACAAATGTAGACAATGCATTGCAAATTCCTGAATGGAGGACAGCCATGGAGGATGAGCTCAATATGATTAACAAGAATAATACATGGGTACTTGTACCTAGACCTCCTGACAAGCAGGCTCTTGGAACTAAATGGGTGTTCAAGATTAAACTGAATTCAGATGGCATGCTCAACAAGTACAAAGCAAGGCTGGTTGTAAAGGGGTATGCGCAACAACATGGAATTGATTTTCATGAAACCTTTGCACCAGTTGCAAGGTTTGATACCATTAGATTGCTACTTGCAGTTGCAGCACACCAAGGTTGGCAAGTATTTCAATTGGATGTTAAGTCCGCCTTCCTTAATGGGTACCTTGAAGAGAAAATTTATGTAGAGCAGCCTAAAGGTTTTACAGGAGCAAGAGACCAGGTATATTTGTTAAGAAAAGCTCTTTATGGCTTGAAACAGGCACCTAGGGCCTGGTATGCACGGATCGATAGCTACTTACTGAATTTGGGGTTTAAGAGAAGCTGCAATGAAGCAACTCTGTATATTAGACTTCAAAATGATTTTCTCTCTATGTTGATGATCTGTTGGTGACTGGCAGCAGCACACAGACTATCAAAGACTTCAGGGAGCAAATGAAGAAGGTCTTTGAAATGAATGATCTGGGAAAAATGACTTATTTCTTGGGAATGGAGGTTAATCAATCTTCTCAAGGAATCTTTGTTTCTCAGAAGAAATATGCTACCGAAATATTGAAGAAGTTTTGTCTTGACAAATGCAAACCAGTAAGTACGCCTGCAGTTCAAGGAGAGAAACTAATGAAGGAGGATGAGTCTGGTTTGGTCGATGCTTCAATTTATAGAAGTTTGATTGGTTCCCTGTTGTATTTATCAGCCACGAGGCCTGATATTATGTACGCAACAAGTGTGCTATCAAGGTTTATGCATTTACCAACTGAAACTCACCTCAGAGCAGCCAAAAGAATTTTGAGGTACATTCGAGGCACCATTGATTATGGTGTGTTTTATAAAAGAACCACATCTATGAAATTGTTGGGGTTTACTGATAGTGACTGGGCTGGGTCGCAAGACGACATGAAAAGCACTTCAGGATATTGTTTCACTCTCGGATCAGGTGTCATTTGCTGGTGCACAAAGAAGCAAGGGTCCGTGGCTCAATCAACAGCTGAAGCAGAGTACGTTGCTGCCTCCGGTGCTGTTAATCAAGCTCTATGGTTGAGAAAAATCTTGATTGACTTGGGGTTTCATCCAAGCAAAGCAACTGAAGTCTTTTGTGATAACAAATCTGCTGTTGCCATGGTAAAGAATCCATTCTCTCATGGAAAGACTAAACACATTAAAATCAAATACCATTCCATTCGAGAAGCTGAAAGGGAAAATGAAGTTCATATTTTGTATTGTTGTGGTGAAGATCAACTAGCTGATATTTTTACCAAGGCACTGCAGAAACAAAGATTTGAGCTTCTTAGAGCTAAGCTTGGAGTATTCAGCAGCACTTGCATCAAGGAGGAGTGATGAAGGTTGTTGTTTTTGTATGTGATGCTAAGTGCTGTCATGTTAGTACTTTTGTCTTGATATTTTTGGTATAACTTTTGAATTAATTTTAATACAAAGTTCTAGAATGTAGAAGATATTGTAATATGTGGTGGAGCTTTATTTAAGCACAATAGGGAGACAGTTTCCAGGATTTAAGGGATTTGACACCACCTTATGTATCTATATATGTGTAAGCTTTTGCTGAATGAAAAGATCTGCTCCTTTTCTCCAAATTATATCTCTATTATCATATTTGTCTTCTCTTTCTCTCCTTCAGGGACAAAACTACAATGATGATGTGAAGCACGCATATGATTGTATCTCATTAAAGGTGACTAAGTTCTTTAGTTGTATTTTTTTTTTCTTACAAAAACTTGTCAGAATTACATTGCCTCAGAAGAATCAAGCTTTACTAACTGTTGTATCAATTCATTTCTGAACTATATCAGTTGTTTCACAACCGCATAAGCTACAAACTAGCAGTAATAAATAAGGGGCGTTCTTGTTGCTTCTCTTGTTGCTTTATGTGGTCCGCCACATGAGTAATTACTCCAGCTCCAGCATTGTGAAACCATTCATTCTTTACATGGATATTGTTATGAGCTAAGAAAGGCCAAAATGCTGAGTGAAAGCTAACATCAACTTTCTTCCAACTGACCTGCTGTAAGCCACGTATCATTTCCTCTTCCATAATTTCATGGTATTCCAATGTGTTCTGCATGCTAGGTGCATTTTGGGCTGCCTCTTTTGCTTTGGCTGCCTCAGGAGGGAAATGAGGACCTTCAGATGGAACAGCCGGACAGTACTCCATATCTACAACATGCTTGTAGCCGTCCAAAGATCGCCGAGGAGGCTTGCAAAGTTCTGTCTCCCTTCTTATTGAGGATGTACGCCAACCAACCATATGGTCATAAGATACATTAGCATAAAGCACCCGGCATTTGAAAGCACTAAGGGCTGATATGAAGTTACCATCATCACTATCGGATGCCATTCTAAGTAGAAGAGGTGGTTTGTTGGGTTTGCCATCTGTTAGAAAGAGCTGTCTACCAGTTTGACCAACCACAAAGGAAGCAATTGGTGCTGCAAGTTTCTCTAAGATAGGAACTCCAAATAGAAATGGAAGCTGTTTTTTCCCTCTGACACCAAGATGTGGTGTTGCCAAGGTGATAAAATTGATTGGTTCCAGCCCAGCAATTAATCCTTTCTGCTTGATGTTTGTAGTAGCTGAAGCAGCAACCAGATCATCACTAAAAAGAAGAGCAAGTGCATATCTTGCAATCAATCCACCAAGAGAATGAGCTAAAAAGGAGATCTTCTTTAAGGTATGTTCTCTCCTCTTTACAACCAGCATGACTTCATTTGCTAGCCTCTTTCCCGCTCCATCAATCCCAGTGAAGGTTTTAGTGAAAGTGTTGCACGAACTTGCATACATCACAAAGTTTCTTCCCAACCGCGTTTTTAGCTCTGCTTGTGCATACGTCCAATCACTTGGGCTTGCCAAGATGCCATGAACAAGAACAATAAGATGTTCAGGGTCATCCTCCACGTCCATTGGCGACAAAAAGCTGAAAAAATCCCAATTAAAGCCCTAGAATATAGTCAAAAGACATCGAAGAACAGTAAGATAAGGAAGATTGAAATGACGAATAATGATGAGAAGTTGGAGGCAATGATGCGATAAATATATAGCAATGACTGAATTTGTGGTTTGTTATGTCAGCATTTCCCCCATTCTTTTCATAATATAGTATTATCCATTTATCCTCCATGTCCATGCCCATGCCCATGTCCTGGCTTCTTATCAATATGGATATTTTAAAGGATGGAATGGATCCACCATTATTGGGAGATTTCTACTCCCTTCTTTTTTGTCTTGGGGGGCAGCTGACTTTTATATTCCCTAGTTTATTGAGATGTGCATATATGTATAATATATTGATACACAATGTCACTTAGTGAAATGTGTTTTTTACCCTAATAAATAAATTTTATGTTGGACAAATTTATAATCTAAGTTACTTTTAGGACTTCAAATCAAATGATTTTTTTGTAGAACTTTGAAACAAAATATTATTTCACTTTGCTGATATTATTTTAATTTGATTCCTTCTTGAGTGAGTGCGAAATTTTTTATTTTGTATCGCATACAATTGATAATTGAGGTCTTTTTGCTTATGTGGGATTCAAATCTTACACTTTTGGATCTCATCTATTTGCGAGATTTAAAAAAAAAAAGCACAATTATTATTAGTTGTATGAGGTATAAAATAAAGGGGAAATTAAGTAAATGTTCCATAGATACAATCAATTACAAACATATAATCTCTTACATTGATGTCCTCCTGAATAATTACAATAGTTGCCCCAACTGATTATTTCGCTTAACTATATTGGTATTATAATGCTAATAGTTTCGCTTAATTGATGATAATTTCACTTAACTAATATTAAGCTTAACAAATATGTAACGAGGATAAAAATTTACTACTATTAAAGTACCGGTTAGACTTAGAATACAAGATATAGAATTAGATACCTTAGCGTTAGTAGATACAGGATGTACGGGTAGTATAATAAACAAAAAGATTTTACCACAAAAATTAATAAAAACCTTGGATAAGCCAATAGCGACAATGCAGATGGACGAAACGTATAATACTTATCAACATTATATAGGAAAGACACAGGTAAGTTTCGTGAACACATGCAATGAATTTTATAAACCAATGTATACCCTTGACAAAATATGGGTAAGAGACCTAAACATAAATGTAGATTTTGTATTAGGATTAAAATTCATGATACAAAACAATGGAGAAACATTGATTACAAGAGATGGGGTAATATTTTTTAAAAATCTAACTTATACATCAGTACAGACAATCAATTTTGAAACAAAAGGAAGACAAGCTAGTATCACCCCAGACAATGATAACTTACAAACATGTTGCAAACACTGTAAAAATAAAAGCCAATGTTGTAGAAACTTAAGACATAAAAGAACAATACGAAGAAGAAGAATATGATATAAGGGAAAAAGATTACACTCTGATAGAAGTAGAGAATGAATTCTATAATTTTCAAACAGGAATCAATAAGATAGGTACAATTAGAAGTCCTAAAGACTTAGATAATATAGTAAAAATATTAGACGAAATGGAAATAATAGGAGAAAACCCTTTAAAATATTGGGAAAACAATAAGGTGGTATGTAAACTAGATATCATAAATCCTGAATACATAATAAAAACAACTGCTATCGAAGCAACTAATCAAGATCTAGAAGTTTTCGGTGTACAGATAAAAGAATTATTAAATTTAGGAGTAATAAGAAGATCTACTTCAAAACATAGATCAACAACATTCATGGTTAGAAATCATAGTGAGATAGTAAGAACCTTTCGAGCTTTTTATTATTAATTTTTTATTGGTATCAAAGCAAGAAGTTTTTGGGAAACTACCATTTAATGAGAAGACCTTTACGCAATACTCAGATACATTTAGAAACAAAAAGAAAATTGGAAAGTTTATATCTAGAATATAAAAGACTAAATAGTACCAGAGAAGACAATATAAGATTAGATTATTTAATTGATATAATATCTAGATTAGAATATAAATTCATTACACAGTTAAAATCTAGACAGAGGTAATATATGAAAAAGCATCCATTCGCTAATCAACTAAGAATAAGATATTGGTATTTATATAGAGAAATACAAATAAAACTAGAGTGGTTAAAACTAAAAAAGACATTAAGCCTATATTTAAAAGTATTAGAAACAAGAGACTTAACAGATAGACTTTGTAATCACGGAGGCCTATACTCATCAAATAGACCAACACTAGTCAACCCAGAATTGTTAAGTGCTATAAAGTGAGAGCTACATAGCATAGATAGTGATATCCAATACGCCAATAATAGAATAAAAGTTCAAAAAAAGGGTATTAGTGAAATAGATATTCCACTAGGATAAAGATAGTAACTACAGATCCATTAAAACAACTAGAATACTTAGACCTAAGAATCTACCCTGAAAAGAAATATAGAATATTAAAAGATAATACGGTAATAAGGTGCAATTTTAGTCAAGGAGAACATCTTTTACATTCCGAAGATAAGCAATATAATACTATAATAGATCTGATAATAAACTTTAGTGAAAAAACGCAGCAACAAGATAAGAATATAGTGAGATTACTAGAAATAATAGAAATAACTCAAAGCAGACATAAAAAGATACTAGAAAAATTAGAACAAAACTTTGATTTCTTAAAAGCACAAGAATTAGAAATAGATAGAAAAATCCAATACTTGAATAATAAATTTAAAATAGAAAAGATACCTACAAAAGTTGAAATAGAAAAGCTAATAAAGACTATAACAGAAAAGCCTAACGAATTAGAAATTAGAACAACTGAATTAGTTACAACAATTACTAGGCAAGTAGCAATAGTAACTACTGAAGTCAACGAATTAAAAAAGACAACAAAGACTCGAAGAAAAACTCCTTTCATGAATGATTTATGTCAAGATCCATCATACGCTAAAGCCCTAAAATTTACAACTAGCATCCAACCAGATCCACAAGGATTGTCTGATCACCAACCTGCAAGTAAATCAGATCAAGTAATTATTAAACAAAATAATACTATAATAGCACTATTGTTAGAATTAAATAAAAAATTAGATAAAATAATAAAAGAAAAAGACAATGGAATTATGCAAGAACCATATAAACTTTTTAGGAGTAATATTAGGAGAAGGAAAAGTTAAATTACAACCACATATAGCAACCAAAGTTTTAAACATGCATGATAAATTAGATAATACAAAAGACTTACAAAAATTTCTAGGATTGGTAAATTATGCTAGAAACTTTATTAAAGATTTAGGAAAACTAGCCGGACCATTATATTCAAAAACAGGAAGCAAAGGGCAAAAACATTTTAACACAGAAGATATAAAATTAGTACAAAAAATTAAAGAAAAAGTTAAAAATATTCCAGAACTAAGTATACCATTAGAAACAAATTATTTAATAATTGAGACAAATGGAAGTTAACAAGGATGGGGAGCTGTATTAAAAGCTAGACCAAATAAATATAGTGATAAGACAGAAGAAAAGATTTGTGCTTATCAAAGTGGAAAATATAAAGAAAAAAGAAATATGAGTAGTATAGATGCAGAAGTTTTAGCAATAATATATGGCTTAAATAACTTTAAATTATATGTTTTAAATAAAAACGAAATATTAGTGTCACGCCCGAGCCTACACCCTGGGCGGGACTGGCACTCAGAGACCATTTTTGGCCCCAAGTGAACTCTTGGCCTGACTTACTTAACTCAGTGGAAGACATAACTCAATGAAACAGTCTCAAATAATAACTTAAAGAATAATAAGTTGGCCAAAATGACACTTAAGTCTTAAACAACATCTGAAAGATAAAGAAAGACTTTTGAACTAATAACTATCTGACTGTCTATGAAGCCTCTAAAATACTGAGATGGATGTTGGGACAAACCCACAACATCCTAATAAATGAAAGACTGAAAGCGAATAAAAGAGTCCTCTGAAATGCAAAGAGGCTCACCACTGACTATGAGCTGCTCAACTGGATTAACGAGGTGCTGGATGCTGATCCCGGGTACTTGTGTCTGCATCATAATAAGATGCAGGCCAATTGGCATCAGTACATTGAATGTACAAGTATGAGAGTTGGAAAGCTAAACCACACATAAGCTAGAAGGAATCTGAAAGAAACTGAATAACTTACCTGACTCAACTCAACCTGACTGACTCATTTCAATATAGAGCAATTTAAAGCAAGTGCAATATAAAGAAAAATTGTTTAAAACATGCTATAAACTCTGTGTGTATGCAAATATACAATAAATCTGAGATGTATGTAGATATACAAATGAACTGATGTATATAGAAATACAATAACTGTTGTGGGAGTTTTTCTAACCGACAACCATCACATAAGAGCTATAGTGATGATACAACGATCAAACTCACGCTGCCAAAGCATTCTATACCTGGCCAAAGGTACAGAACCTGAACTGCCTAATGGATCCACTAGTCTAATTTGAAAAGGATTCATCTAAAAAGTATGAACCTCTTCTACCCATGATGGCTACATGGTTCTATGAGGGCTATGGGTTCTTTGAACGCTCCTCCAATTTGGTGCTCAATACTACTCCCAAAAATGTACTGGCTCTTTTGTTTTTTTTTAAACATATTTCCTTTGTGATTTGAGATTAGTGCTCAAAAGAACTTAGCTCAAAGGCTATCTTGGAAATCAAAGTTTCCCTTGCTTCATTTAGAAAGCGATTACTCTTTTCTAAAAAACTAGCCCGAAGGCTCTTTGGAAATCTCAGTTTCCGTTCTTATTTAAATGTGAAAACATTTTAAATCTCTTTGGGAATACTTAGTCCCCATATACCTTTGAAGAAATGAACTTCAAACTTTACTCTTTACTCAACTTGAACTTTAAGTCTTAAAACAAAGTTAAAACATTTGGAAAACTCTAAGGACTCATCTTGACTTGACTCTTACTTTTCTTGACTTTGATCTTAACTTTCCTTGAATTGGATTATGGATTCAAGGTTCATGATCTCATGTTTATGGATGATTTCATGATTTTTAGATGTATTTTAGAATGTTATAATCGACTAGGAAACATAGGTACATCACTTAGGAACACGTACGAGAAGGTGGGGAACGAATGGGGAAAATTGGCGTCCTTGGCGCTCTGAGAGGCGTGGGGCGCCAGGCCCCAAACCTCAGAGAGCTGGGTGGGGCGCTCTGGCTGGGGCGACGCGCCAAAGGCCAAACCTCAGAGAACATTTTGGGGCGCACTGAGAGGCGCAACTCCCCAACCCCTGTACCTAGGTGTTCTCGATTTTTCTCTTTCGATTTTCATCTCTAAATCCTCCAAACTTCCATGATACCTTCCCCAAACCCCTAGGATAAATTGTACCCTCAATATACAACCAATCTAACTCGCAAAACAACCCGGAAACATGAATCAATTCAACACTAGGCATTCAACAATCAACCTACAAGAATTCAACAATGTTCTTCAAGAACTTCACTTTCTTAACATTCAAACAACTCCAATTTCGCTGACTGAAACAAGTTAGTGTGCGGGTGAACTAATCCAACACGAAAGAAATCTCACATACCTTAATAGGGATCACCCCCGACGAATTCCACTCGTAAGCTTGACGAAATCTTGGCTTTTCTCCCTTTCTTTCTTCCTTGCTCTTTTCTCCAAGTCCTAAGCGTGAATATAATTTTCTAATCTGACCAAAATAAGCTTTTTACCCCAATAAATCCCTAAAAACGAATTAGGAAATTAATTAGAGAAAAGACTACTTTGCCCTTCCCTAAATCCGGATTGAGCCTTTCCTCAATCCACAACCCAACTTCTGGAAGGCATATCTCACTCATACGATGTCGGAATTTCACAAACTTGGCGGCGTTGGAAAGTTCTATCCAAGGGCTCTCCAACCATATCACGATCTGCTCCTAACTCCTCTTGAGCTAGGAGTTATGACCGTTTAAAAATGGTCAAAACTCACTTCTTAACTTAGACAAAATTTTCAGCTTTCCTTATTCTTTCCAAAAGTCAATATTTTCATATTTTAAACTCTTTATAGTCGTTTCTAGGTGCGAGATGTTACAATTAGTAAGAACTTACTGCAATGCCATAGTTAAATTTCATCAAAAAATAAACCAAAAGGCAAGTAGTAAGAGAAGATGGCTCAATTTTATGGATACTATATCTATATATCCAAATGTAATATTTGAATATATAAAAGGAAAAGATAACAATCTTGCAGATCATTTAAGTACATTAAATATAAAAATGACATAAATATATATTTGTTTTCAGCATGAGACCAACAGGTTCAGCTTCAATAGACAAAGGCAAAGGCGTAGCCTCAGCATCGGACATATACGCTCAGACTCTATTAGGTAATATTCAGTTTAAGCCTCAGACAGCGTCAGTAGAAAGGATGGAACGTATATATTTTGGTAAGCATAATTTAATATGTTACCCAAAGTCAAATCTATCATTTAGAGAATTGCCAGAATGTGTCTTAGACAGACCCCTGAAATGTTTAGCAGACAACTTATGGATGACATATAATAAAAAAGACAGTAAATATTTCATAGCATCATTAAATGCATTATGCCAATATTTCACAGTCAAAAGTAGAGAAAACAAGTTCAAATATTATGTTGTCATACATGGAAAAACTAACGGTATTTTTCAAACTTGGATAGAAGTGCTATACTCTATAAACGGGATTAAAAGCCCTCTTTTTAAAGGTTTTAATGATTTTACTGAAGTTTTAGATTATGCAAGAGAGATACTTGGTCCAAACTATTATATTTCCCCAGTCCTTAGAACAAATCCACAAAAGACCCCACAATATAATATCCAAAAAGACACAGATAAAATAATTTTATGTGACCACTACTCCTCGATGACAGAAGCCTTTAAAAGATTAAATGGGAAAGCTGAAACATTACTCCAAGAATATAGTGAGATTACTAGAAATAATAGAAATAACTCAAAGCAGACATAAAAAGATACTAGAAAAATTAGAACAGAACTTTGATTTCTTAAAAGAACAAGAATTAGAAATAGATAGAAAAATCCAACACTTGAATAATAAATTTAATACATAAAAGATACCTACAAAAGTTGAAATAGAAAAGCTAATAAAGACTATAACAGAAAAGCCTAACGAATTAGAAATAAGAACAACTGAATTAGTTACAACAATTACTAGGCAAGTAGCAATAGTAACTACTGAAGTCAACGAATTAAAAAAGACAATACAAAGATTTGAAGAAAACTCCTTTCATGAATGATTTATGTCAAGATCCATCATACGCTAAAGCCCTACAATTTACAGCTAGCATCCAACCAGATCCACAAGGATTGTCTGATCACCAACCTGCAAGTAAATCAGATCAAGTAATTATTAAACAAAATAATACCATAATAGCACTATTGTTAGAATTAAACAAAAAATTAGATATAATAATAAAATAAAAAGAAGCTCTAAAAGAACAACCTAGGAACTCTGAAATAGAAGAATTAATAACCCAATTAAAAAATATTGAAATCACTCCACATAAGGAAAAAACAATAATAGCTAGAAAACCCAAAAAATGGACTTTCTTTCAGGTAGAAGAACAACACCCGAAGAAAGACCACGAGTAAGTTTTTCTGATAATAGAATAGGAAATAACCTTATATCAAGAATACTAACCAGAAACAAACAAGAGAATAAACAAATCCAAGAGTTAAACCAAGTAATAGATATAGACAAAGACCTAAAAATACTCCAACAAAATCAGTTAAACTTGCTTAACCCAAAGATATTATATAATACATGATATTTTGCTAGAAACAATCAGCTATATAGACATTATAGAGAAGAACAAATTCCAGCTATAGGAAAAGAAATAGCTACTATGAATCTAGTAAACCCAGAATCCCTAAGAGGGATAATACATAACAGAATGACATTAATGCACATGGAATTAATAGTCGTAGGATTAAAAGGATTAACTAGAAAGAATCTAGGAACTAAAGTATTAATCGTAATATATGATGATAGATGGTGTGACTTAAAGAAGTCTATTATAGGATTAACAGAAGTAGATATGACAAATAATGGAGGAATATTTTATATTAGCCAGATTTTATGATTAATTTAAAAGAATTTGGAAAACATATAAAAATAGGAATACAGACTAAAGGATACGAAGAAATGAATAGCGGAAATAATTTACTTATGTGTGTAGGTTTTATTGGAAAGATGGCTTTAAGTAGTAATACAAGGTTTAAACTTAAAGTAGAAGATGTAGTGGAAGTAATGGGCAACAAGGGAATAAAGCTAATAAAAATAAATCCAGAAGAGTATGCAGGATTAGAATGGAACTTAGAACAATTTAATGAAAAGAAAGTACTTACACCAGAGTATTTAATGTACACTAATACAAAAGGAGAAACATTTATAAGATTTACAAATTATAGTTACTCTAACCAAACAGACTTAGAAGATGAAATTGAATCAGAAGTAGAAAAAGAATTAATGAATGTAGAAATAATACAGGAAAGATATGAAGTAGATGAAGCTTTGCAAGAAGCAGAAAGGAGATATAGAGATAATAAGACTATAACGTTTAAATGTAAAGGGTGTAAAATAAGAAATATGGGTATAGCAGAGGTAGAAAGACATTTTAAAACATGCAAATTCAGAACAGATAATTTAGGATATAAAGACGAGTATAATAACCAAGAAAGATTAGCAAGCCTTGATAAAATAATAGAAACTATATATGTTAGCGAAGATGAAATCAAAAGAAATTCTATAATAAGTCAAAAAGAACTTATGGAGTCCACCAGTTCAAGTGTTAGTCCATTCCAAAGAACTACCCAACCTCATACGATAGACACAAGTACAGGAAATGTACCAAGAAGAAGAGTATTTAGGGTAAATCCTGACACAGTAATAGAAAATGTAAGACCAATGGGTAGAAGAATGCCTATAGAAGAACCTATCAGGTTACAAGAAGGGGGAAGTAAAGGAAAAATATTAAACATAGCTGCACATGATCCGCAAATGTGGAATGCAATAATAGATTTATGGAAAGGAATAGTAGTTGCAGACTATATAAAAACATACCAAGATGCAGACACAGAAACAATGTATAAATACATGGAAACTTTTTTAGGAGAATCCGCAAAAGCCTTATGAGAAGCATATAAATCTAACTTCCCACAAGAATTTCAAGCATTAGTAAATATGGGAGCAACCCATATAATTTTACAAATAAGATACATAGTTTAATTACAGGAGAAGATCCAAATAGTGGTTTAGTAGTATTACAAAGAAATGCTTTAATAAAACTAGAACAGTTAAGCATTACAAGTTGGTTCCACATAAAAAACTTTCTGAAAGATTATTATTATTATCATTGCACAATTAGTGGAAATTCTTTTGATGAAGAATTAGGGAAGAAGTTGTTTAATAAATTACCAGGAGCTTTAGGTAGAGAAATAGAAGAAAGATGGTATAAAAGAGACGGAGTAATACAAAACGCTAATGGTAAATGGTCTATAGGACACAAAGTACAACATATAATGGAAATATTAAAAGAAAAATGCACAAATATACAAATACAGAAACAACTAAAGCAGAATGAAATGGTTTTCTGTAAAAATGTTATATATACAACCCAAAGTTATGATAAAGAACAAAGTAAACCAAAGAAGAGATACAAGAAACGTCGACCTTACTATGATCGGCAATATAATAATAGAAGATATTATCTAAGAAGGTCTTTAGCTAAGAAACCATATCTAAATAAGGATAGACATGTTAGAAAATATAGAAACGATAAGAACTATAAAAATAAATTAGAATGTTTCACATGTGGAAGTATAGAACACTTAGCAAATGTATGTCCTAAAAGAAATAATAGTAGAACTAGAAACTCACAATTAATAGAAGATTTCCAAGAAACATTAATTAATGTAGATGAATATATGTCAGATAATGAGAGTATCTATTCAATAGTAAGTGTAGAAATAGCAGAAAAGAATAGGTCTAACGATTCTGATTCAGATAATGAAGAATTAATAAACGAAATAGGTTTAGAATTAAAGAACATAGATTTAGAAGAATTACAAATAAGTACAATGATGAATATTTCACAAGAATGTAATTATGAATTCGAAAGAAATAAAGGAATAGATAGTAATCAATGTATTCTATGTTGATGGTATCCAAGTAAAGAAAAAAGGGCAAAATGTAAGTTTTGCTATGCTGAAGGATGCATCACATGCATAGAAAATTTATTAAAAATAAAAGTAAAAGAGGGGCGTGAAAATAGAGATACAAGTAATGAAACAATAAACTTACGAATAATAACATTATAAAGTAGAATGAATGAATTAGAACAGAAGGTGATGTTGTTAGAAAAAAGAAAGCAAAAACTTGATGAAGGTAGGACAGAATCAATACAAATACCAGACGACTGGGGGATGTGTAAAACATATGCCCAAGAAGCAGAATTAATGAATATAGAGACATTGATAAATCATTATGAAAATTTAATATGTAACGAGGATAAAAAGTTTACTACTATTAAAGTACTAGCTAGACTTAGAATACAAGATATAGAATTAGAAACCTTAGCGTTAGTATATACAGGATGTACGGGTAGTATAATAAACAAAAAGATTTTACCACAAAAATTAATAAAAATCTTTGATAAGCCAATAACGGCAATGCAGATGGACGGAACGTATAATACTTATCAACATTATATAAGAAAGACACAGGTAAGTTTCGTGAACACATGTAATGAATTTTTTAAACCAATGTATACCCTTGACAGAATATGGGTAAGAGGCCTAAACATAAATGTAGATTTTGTATTAGGATTAAAATTCATGATACAAAACAATGGAGGAACATTGATTACAAGAGATGGGGTAATATTTTTTAAAAATCTAACTTATACATCAGTACAGACTATCAATTTTGAAACAAAAGGAAGACAAGCTAGTATCACCCAGACAATGATAACTTACAGACATGTTGCAAAGACTGTAAAAATAAAAGCCAATGTTGTAGAAACTTAAGACATAAAGAACAAAACGAAGAGAGAAAAGAAAACACACAACATATTCCCCTTGCCAATGTCCCGAAAAATCCTCTCCACTACCCTAGATTTCTAAAAAACCCTCTTGTAATAGTAAGTTTGTATAAAAAAGTTTGAATTTAGAGCGTAAGGGTCAGTCGGGGTTCCCGAAAGGGAAACCTCTCTCCGTCTTAATCATGTAAGTCTCTTATGTTTTTCCTGTATTTTCCCTAAAAATAATTTGTATGTAAATTATGTTTGTATTATAACATGTTATTACATTATGTACTACCCTTAGTATATAGTTAAGCTTTTAACTTCTTAATAACAACGATGGATTAACCTGTAAATTCCTAGGATGTTTTAAAGGCATTAAAAAGTTCGCCGAAATTACATAACGTCTTGATTGCCGTCTCCGAGGTGGGGTTAAAAGAAGAAGTTTTAAGAACACGGGTTAAAAGAGAGATATGAACAGGATAGTAAGATTAAAAAGAAAAAAACAGGGAAAATACGGGCTAAAATTCGAGTAAACATGACAGGACACAGGGTGAGCGAGAGTACTGAGTAGGATTTACATCAATCTGCATATCTTAATCATCAATCTGCACATTTACTTTTTATCTTTAAACTGTTAAATTGTTAGCTCTTTATTTTATTTGGCTTTCAAGCTTTTTATTATTATTTTGGCTTTCGAGCTTTTTTTTATTATTTTATTATTTTCGAGTTTTTTGCTGGGATTTTGGCTTTGGAGCTTTTTATTATTATTATTTTATATATATATATATATATACACACACACATACATATACAGATAGATAAAATAAAATACTGATACCATATACAAATAGATAAAATAAAATACAGATAAAATCTAAAAATTAAATTTACAGTTATGGTTCCGTACTGATTTTAATTAGCAATACAGATGTGAGTGAATACAGATACAAATAATCTTAACAGATTTAACAGAAAACAACAGAGATTATCACAGCAGAATAGCAGAAATTTAGATTTTTTGTAAATCCTACTCAGTACTCCCTCTTACTCGTGTCTTGTCATGTTTGTCTTATATATTTATCCTGTTTTTTCCTTTTTTTTTTTTTTAATTTACTACCCCGTTCATTTCTTTCTTTTAACCTGTATTCTTAACAACTTTTTCATTAACCCCACCCTGGAGATGGCTAACAAGACGTCCTGTGATATTTGCGGACTTTTTTAAGGCCTTTTACATCCTAGGAATTTACAGGTTAATCCATCGTTGTTATTAAGAAGTTAAAAGTCTAACCATATACTAAGGGTAGTTTTTAACATATTTACAACATAACCTTAAATACATCATAACCTTTAAACATGATTTAAAACAAACATACTTTACATATATTTTTAGGGAAAACAGGAAACATAAGAGACTTACATGACTTTGACGGAGAGAGGCTTCCCTTTCGGGAACCCCGACTGACCCTTACACACTTAAAAACAAACTTTTTTACACACTAGATATTACAAGAGGATTGTTTTAGAAATATTTGGATTTGTTAAAGGAGAGGATTTTGCTGAACATTGGAAGAGGAATATGTTGTGTTTTTCTTTCTCTGGTTCTTCTTTTCTTCTATTTCTCTACCTAAAGCTCTTGGCAGTTTATTAAATAACTTTTTTCCTAATTCTTCGTCAGAAGAATTTCCACTAATTGTACAGTAATAATAATAATCTTTAAGAAAGTTCTTTATGTGGAACCAACTTGTAATACTTAATTGTTCTAGGTTTATCAAAGCATTTCTCTGTAATACTACTAAGCCACTATTTGAGTCTTCTCCTGTAATTAAACTATGTATTTTATTTGTAAAATTATATGGGTTTTCTCCCAGGTTTACTAATGCTTGGAATTCTTGTGGGAAATTAGATTTATATGCTTCCCATAAGGCTTTTGCAGATTCTCCTAAAAAGGTTTCCATATATTTATACATTGTTTCTGCGTCTGCATCTTGGTATGTTTTTATATAGTCTGCTACTACTATTCCTTTCCACAAATCTATTACTGCATTCCACATCTGAGGATCATGTGCTGCTATATTTAATATTTTTCCTTTACTTCCTCCTTCTTGTAACCTAATAGGTTCTTCTATAGGCATCATTCTACCCATTGGTCTTACATTTTTAGTTACTGTATCTGGGTTTACCCTAAATACTCGTCTTCTTGGTACATTTCCTATACTTGTGTCTATGGTTTGTTGTTGGGCAGTTCGTTGGAATGGACTAGAACTTGAACTAGTGGATTCCATAAGCTCTTTTTGACTTATTATAGAATTTCTTTCTATTTCATCTTCACTTTCATACAGATTTTCTAGTATCTTTTCAAGATTTTCTAGTTTTTCTTGGTTATTGTACTCTTTTTTATATCCTAGATTATCAGTTCTAAATTCGCATATTTTAAAGTGTTTATTTACCTCAAAAATACCCATGTTTCCTGTCTTACATCCTTTACATTTAAAAGTTATATCAGTATTATTATTATATCTTTGTTCAGCTTCTTGCAAAGCTTCATCTACTTCATATCCTTCTTGTATTATTTCTACATTCATAAACTCTTTTTCTTCTTCTAATTCTAATTCTTCTTCTAAGTTAGTTTGATTAGAGTAATTATAGTTTGTGAACCTAATAGATGTTTCTCCTTTTGTATTAGTATACATTAGATGAGTTTCTGGCGTGAGGACTTTCTTTTTATTAAATTGTTCCAAGTTCCATTATAATCCTGCGTATTTTTCTGGGTTTATTTTTATTGGTTTTATTAACTTTATGCCTTTGTTTCCCATTACCTCCACTACATCTTCGACTTTTAATCTAAACCTTGTATTACTTTTGGATGCAACTTTTCCAATGAAACCAACACACATTAGTAAATTATTTCCGCTACTCATTTCTTCGTATCCTTTAGTCTGTATTCCTATTTTTATGTGTTTTCCGAATTCTCCTAAATTAATCATAAAATCCGGGCTAATATAAAATATTCCTCCATTATTAGTCATATCTACTTCTGTTAATCCTATTATGGATTTCTTTAAATCGGACCACCTATCATCGTATATTACAATTAATACTTTAGTTCCTAGATTCTTTCTGGTTAATCCTTTTAATCCTACTACTATTAAGCCCATGTGCATTAATGTTAGTCTGTTATGTATGATTCCCTTTAGGGATTCTGGATTTATTAAATTCATAGTTGCTATGTCTTTTCCTATAGCTGAAATTTGTTCCTCTCTATAATGTCTATATAGCTGATTATTTCTTACAAAATATCATGTACCATATAATATCTTTGGTTAAGTAAATTTAACTGATTCTGTTGAAATATTCTTAGGTCTTTATCTATATCTATTACTTGGTTTAACTCTTGGATTTGTTTATATATATATAATTTAACTACACATCAACATAAGTTTAATTTAATAAATTTACATATATATATATATATATATATATATATACACACCACATATCTATATACATAATTATTTTAATATAAACTCACCTCTTGAGGTTGATTTTATTAATGAAACATATATATGTTTATATATGTCAGAAGTTTAATTTAATAATTTACATATATATATATGTATGTGTATATATATATATATATATATATATATATATATATATATAATTTAACTACACATCAACATA
>NC_064292.1:39784478-39808157 GCF_019186545.1 Solanum stenotomum
AATTGAGTTATAATTTTTTCAACTAATTCAGTAGTTTTTAATTCCGATTCTTTAGGTTTTTCTGTTATGGTTTTTATTAACCTTACTATTTCAACTTTTGTAGGTATCTGTTCTATATTAAACTTATTATTTAAGTATTGGATCTTTCTATCTAATTCTAATTCTTGTGATTTTAAGAAGTCAAGATTTTGTTCTAACCTTTCTAATATCTTCTTATGTTTATTTTGAGTTATTTCTACTGTTTCTAGTAGTCTTACTATACTCTTTTCTTTTTCTTGTGTTTTTTCACTAAAGTTTATTATAAGATCTATTATAGTATTATATTGCTTATCTTCTGAATGTAAAAGATGTTCTCCTTGACTAAAATTGCACCTTATTACTGAATTTTCTTTTAATATTTTGTCCTTCTTTTCAGGGTAGATTCTTAAGTCTAAGTAATCTAATTGTTTTAATGGATCTATAGTTATTATTTTAGCCTAGAGGAATATCTATTTTACTAATACTTTTCTTCTGAAATTTTATTCTATTATTTGCAGATTGGATATCACTATCGATGCTTTGTAACTCCCACCTGAGAGCACTTAATAATTCTGGGTTAACTAGTTTAAGTCTATTTACTGAGTATAATCCTCCGTGATTACAAAGTCTATCTACTAAGTCTCTTGTTTCTAATACTTTTAAATATAAGCTTAAGGCCTGTCTTAATTTTAACCACTTTGATTTTATTTGTATTTCTCTGTATAAATACCAATATCCTAGTCGTAGTTGATTAGCAAAAGGATATTTTTTCATATATTATATCTTGACTTTAACTGTGTAATATATTTATATTCTAATCTATATATTATTTCTATTAGGTAATCTAGCCTTATAATGTCTTCTTTAGTACTATTTAGTCTTTTATATTCGAAATTTAAGCTATTCAGATCTCTTTTGGTTTCTAAATGTTTTATAGTACTACGTAGCGGTCTTCTCATTTAAATGATTACTTCCCAAAAACTTCTTACTCTGATACCATATACATAGAATACATTGGTTACTATCTATTCCTTTATTTCTTTCAAACTCATGGGTACATTCTTGTGAAATATTCATCATTGTACTTATTTGTAATTCTTCTAAGTCTATATTTTTGAATTCTAAACCTATTTCATTTATTAGTTCTTCATTAGCTGAATATACAGATAGATAAAATAAAATACAGATAAAATCTAAAAATTAAATTCACAGATATGGTTCTGGTATCAAAATACAGATAGATAAAAATAAAATACAGTTTTTTCCTCTTTGGAGGATAGTGATAAAGTAGGCACTCACATGACAAATGTGGACATACCCACATGGTACACTTTATTCCTACTTTTATTGTCTTGTCTTGTTCTTCTCCTTCTTTTGTCTTTCTTCAGGTATCAAGGTTGTGCAAGGCTATGGAATCAAAACTCATTCCTGAATCATCATCTTCGTTAGGATCTTGAGCTTCTTGATAATATGCATGGTCTCCATGTTCTCCATAGTCTTCTTCTCCTGAACTGATGAACCTAGTTATATTATTATTAGGATTCTCCCTTCTTGAGCTAGTATTTGCTCTGTCTCGTTCTGTATCTGGTACCAATCTGTCGCCACTTGGATTTGGATTTGGTAAAGTAGTAATTACATGTTTATCTTGTCCCTGTTGGAAAAATTTCTCTAGAGTCATTTTTATTATGCTCTCGATTTTATCATTCTTTTTCTTTTTATGGAGCATAGTTTTCTTTGTTATCGTTTCTACCTGAGTAAATGATCTGGGTAACCTTCGTTTTGATGAACTTTCTCCTTCACTTTTTGGCAAAGTGACAGCCATAAACGGATTTGAGGTGTCTTTACCGGCTACCATTTGAATCGGACTAGTTGTATCCTTTTTATCCGATACGGTGGATCTTTTTGCATTCGTTGGGGAATGCACACCCTGCTCATCCATTTTTTCTAGAGATGGAAAACTCATTTCTGAGGTCTGTGTACTGGTATGAATCTTCTTAATGGAGTCTTTGCCTTTGAGTAATTTTACCTGCTCCATTAATTTCGCATTCTCTTGGAGTAAAGCTTCCACCTTTGCATTTAATCTTTTAAAGGCCTCGGTTAATGAAGAAGTTGTTAAAAATACAGGTTAAAAGAAAGAAATGAACGGGGTAGTAAATTTAAAAAAAAAAAGAAAAAAAAAGGAAAAAACAGGATAAATATATAAGATAAACATGACAAAACACGAGTAAGAGGGAGTAATGAGTGGGATTTACAAAAAATCTGAATTTCTGCTATTCTATTATTCTGCTGTGATAATCTCTGTTGTTTTCTGCTGCTGTTTTTTGTTAAATCTGTTAAGATTATTTGTATCTGTATTCACTCATATCTGTATTGCGAATTAAAATCAACCATATCTGTAAATTTAATTTTTAGATTTTATCTGTATTTTATTTTATCTATCTGTATTTTGATACCAGAACCATATCTGTGAATTTAATTTTTAGATTTTATCTGTATTATTAATTTTTATATATATATATATTTATTTATTTATTTTTATTTTTATTTTTTATTTATTTTTTATTTTTTTATTTTTTTTGTGGTATCATTAAGATTTCTTGTTCACACCCTACTCATTAATTATACCATTGAACACCCTTTCTTCTTTTAAACTCAATTCCAGACATTTGGGAAGAAGATGTTGTTTGGCTAAAAAAAATATTCGCAATATTTTTAGTTTCGCAGAAAATGAATTTTTTCTTTAACCAAACGTAAGATACTAGTTTGTTGGGGATGGGATAAGAGAAAGGAAAAAGGTTCAGTAAAGTCCAAAAACTAGTAAATCCTACCCCAAAAACAAACAAAATACAACTATCCCCTTTCTACTTCCCATCTCCCCTACTTGTCTTTTCTAATACTTGACGCAAGTGACAATTTGCCTAAATTTATAAGGGGCGAAGGAAAATTTGGCATAAACTAAAAGAGGGTATGGACTGTAATTTATTTTGGATGAATGAGTATTTACTGAATTAGTTTGGATTGGACTGTAAAATTATGTAATTAATTTGTATTTTGGGGCATATTATATAGTTTCCCCTAAAATATAAAAAAGGGATAATTACATCCAATGACCATCCGGTCAATTTGATTACAAAAATGATGACCAATCAATTTGTTCTTCACCTTCGTTGTCGTCGTTTAAAAAAATTTGGTACCGCAAACGTGAATCGTTTCCAGTGAATTGTATATCAAAAGACTCAAAATATCAAGAGAATTTAATATCTAAATTTTGAGAGTGTTTATAGGTGATTTTCAGTTGATCGAATTGATGTATACCTCATGTATACTCAGTGTAGTTAAACTATATTCAGTTTTTTGAGTGTATCATAATGTATAGTTAGTGTATAGCTCATGTATCAGTAAGTTATATTGTATAGTCACTAGTCAGTAAATATTTTCTATGACTTTTAACAATCTATATTGTATAATCAATGTATACTTCCTATGATTTGTGGCTAATTTTTATGTAATTAAAAAATGACTATATTTATTGTAACTAATTACTTTATTGTATATATTTAAAACCATCTTTTAAAAAAAAAAAAAAGAATTATACACCTTTGTGAGTTTTTTTTTGTCAAATAAGTGAGACTCAACATGGATAAGATGTTGATAATGTCATTATATATTTTTCAAATAAAAAATGTGTTGTTATTTTTGGAACTGATTAAAAAGAAAAGTGTATCATATAAAATGAGATAGGAATGATGTTTTTCCATTTTCTTAACATGTAAAAATATACACATGGAATGAGACTATTACTTAAATTTTTAAAAAATATTTATTTAATATTATAAAATAAATTAAAATTTCATTACTAAGTTTTTCCTATTTAAATTATATATGACGTGGACTTTAAAATCAATTAAAATTTTCCTTGTAATAAAATTTTGACATTTCCTATGGACCTTATAAAGGTTAGTGGTGTTTGATACGTGTCAATTATACTTTTGAGGTATATAATTATTTGTGTTTTTCTTCAAATGCAAGCTTGTTATTTTCTTTGCAATTTAATTTTAACCAAAAGATTGAAGTATGCATGTTTGTTGCAATCTATCATATCTGGGGTTAAGAGGGCCAGAGAATAAGTTCTTGCACGAATTGTCCCTTACATGAATTGGTGTTTAATTTTGTCTCTCATATCTCAAATATTTAGATTTTATCTTCATTACCCATATAATAAAATTTTGTGGACCAAAATATCTTTTTCTATTCAGATCTAATTTGTTCGACACAAGTTCAAAATTTTTAATCTTTTGAAGTTAAACTTTGCCTCACTCAACATAAGTTCAATAGGAATTAAGTTATGTTGTATAGTACTTTTTAGAATTTATTGTAGTGTTGTGCTGAATTGATGACCTATTCTAAGTAAGAAGAAAGTGGAGTTATACTTTTTTGGGCATATGTTCTTTATCATTTTAGAGAGGGGAAATGGGTTTGTGTGTCGTGTTTTTTTTTTAAAATTTATAAATACATTACGTCCTCCTGACATAACTCATTGGATATTATGATACAAACATATAAATTAATGTCACAAAAAAAATGTTATTTCAATGTTGGAGCATATGATATAACTTGTGAGATATTATGATACGCACATATAGACTTATGCCGTGAAAGCGTTGCTTTTCATCATGGGTTTTGGTGCATAACTTGTTATGCCTTTTACAACATAACTTGTGAGATATTATGATATGAAAATATAAATTTATGTTTCCGCATAAAGTAATTTGTTATTTTGGTGTTAGGGTATATTTTGGACCACTTAGTTTTTTCTTAAAGTGTTCAAAGCCATAAATTAAAGATCACAAATTTGAGGAATCAAAATAAAAGCACCCCAACATAAGGACACTTGTGTGAATGACCCATCAAAGAAAATCATCCTTCAGCTGCATATAAGGACAAAGACTAAACAAATGGATGCCTATTTTAGCATAGACTGAATAGTTGTCCAGATTAGCCTTTGTTTAATTAAATTAAAAACTGTTAAATTTATATGTGATCAAGAGCACATTCCTTGTTTTAAGTTTGTTTACTAGCAGTTTGAATATCGATTAAGTGATAAACTAACAGGGTATTTGGATTGGCTTAAAAGTTGATTAAACCTATTTTTAAGTCAGTTTTTGACTTCTGAAAGTGTTTGACAAATATAAAAGATAACTTAAAATAAGTCAAAAATGACTTAAAATAAGTTAGAAAGTGTTTGACAAGGTAAAAAATGACTTAAAATAAGTCAAAATCAAAAGTAGGTCTCCCCATACTTTTTATTTTTTGACTTAAAAATCATTTCAATTTGACTTTTTATTTTTGATTTAAAAATTACTTTTTTGGGGGGAAAATATAAGCAAATACCCCATAAAGGCAAAATAATTACAAACATATATCCCTTTACATTCATACCTCACTAAATAATTACACTATATACCCCCTTACTAATTTCGTTTAACTGATACTAAATCAGTATCATATATTGTATTGATATCATTAAGGCTGATAATTTCGTTGAATTGATACTAAATCAATATAATATATTGTATTGGCATCATTAAGGTTTCTTGTTAAAAAATTATTGAATAATTTTTTAACAAGAAACCTTAATGATACCATAATATATATATATACACTAGTTTTTCGACACGTGCGTTGCACGTGATTACCAATTCAGAAAATATATGTTATAGTAAATAGTATTGCTTACTTAAGTGAAGATTTGAATAATAAGTTTTGCACAAAATAATATTGCAGATTCTTTTGTTAATGTTCAATTTGGATCGGCATATATATATATATCTTATTTACGTGAACCTATAAAGATGGTCAATGCAATATTGACCATAAAGATGGTCTTATTTACATGAACCTATAAAGATGGTCAATGCAATATTTCATTAGTTAAATGCAATAATGCATATATTTATTTTAATTTTATAAGAGTCAATCATGTAATTAGTTGTATCTTACTAATATTACCTTATAGACGATATTTGTTGTGCATTTTTCTTGTCATCTAACCAGATGTGTTTTGCAGGTGTATTCCACATTAAACTATTTAGATGTATTTTTTTAGAACTATTTTTGTATATTAATTTTTATTTTATAAGTTATAACATAATAAATGTCATTCTTGTTGTTGGCTCTCATATTTGACTTTTCTATTGACTGTGTACATAAATCAAAGATAGTTATTTGACTGTTCATAGTTAATTGAGAAAGATTTCTTTTTTTTACCGGAAAAACTAAAAGTTAAAATTAAAGAATATATTCTATCTATGAAATCATATATATAATCACATGTTTATCTTACACCCAAAAAAGATATAGTTTATATACTTCAACACCCTGTTATAACATATAGGGGAGGCATAATAATATGAAAAATTATTGGTCAAAGGTTAGTATATATATAAGGAAAGATGAAAGATAGATATAATTAACGGAAAAGGGTCAAAATTGCCCCTGAACTATGCGAAATAGACCACTTATACCCTCCATTACATTTTGGGATCAAAAATACCCCCGCAGTTATCCCAGGAGACCACAAATACCCTCAAGAGTTAACACCCCAATTTTTTAGTGACGTGGCAAGC
This sequence comes from Solanum stenotomum, assembly GCF_019186545.1. Lineage (NCBI taxonomy): Eukaryota > Viridiplantae > Streptophyta > Magnoliopsida > Solanales > Solanaceae > Solanum > Solanum stenotomum. Next base: position 39,791,123 of record NC_064292.1, read on the forward strand.
CACATGGGACTCATCCCTCCACCTAAGCATTGCCAACTAAGATTCACTACAAAAGAACTTGACTTTGTGGCGACAAAGTCGCCACAAAATCCCAAAATATTGCCACTAAAGGTTATGAGTATTTTTTAGTGGCGACTAAGGCTCCAACAACCATTCGCTAGTAAAACCTATTTTTTCAACAAAAAAATATGATAATTAATTTTCGATTGCAACCTAATTTTCTAAAATAAATAACTTGCAATATCCATATTAAAAACATCCAATATTATTACGAAAAATAATCAAAATTACTTCTTGATTCAAATCTCCTACTATATATATATAATGCATCATTGTACATTTTATACATTTACATATGACATAAAAATAAAACATATAGTGTCTTCAAACTCCTACTTAATCGATATCATATTTAGTTTTTTAAAAACAATGAAGAAAAAAACACAAAATTAGAATTTAATGTTAAAAACTTTTAGTGACGATTTTCTGGGCTTTTGTGGCGAGTGTTGTTGCCGCTAAAGGTCTAGTTCTTTTGTAGTGAATCCTAGTTGGCAATGCTTAGGTGGAAGGATTAGTCCCACGTGGCTTGCCACGTCAACAAAAAATTGGGTGTTAACTCTTGAGGGTATTTGTGGTCTCTTAGGATAACAACAGGGGCATTTTTTATCCCAAAATGTAACGAAGGGTATAAATGGTCTGTTTCATATAGTTCGGGAGCAATTTTGACCCTTTTCCGTATAATTAATGTAATAACTATGAGAATTCATAATATTATAACTAAAGAATGTAAAAGAGTGTGAATAACGTTTGCAATAATTAGTAATAACTAAGAGAATTTATAATGTTATAACTAAAGAATTAATGTGTAATAGCAGGATTTCTAATAAATTTTATACTTACATAAATAAATATGACTTTTAATTAATGTTCCCATTTTTTTTTATAGCTATTAGATTTTAATTTAGTGTAGGGACAATATGAAAATGTTTATTCCATATTACTGAAAAAAAAATTATTTTGTAAATGATAAATTTTAAATGATTCATATATATACACATATTTTCAAATTTGTTGTGAGTTGTTTTTTTTAACAAAGAATTCAGAACATTATAAAATAATATATTTTGAAGTTAGAAGATCTCGTTAGTTTTATAATTCATTCGTGACATACATAATACTTTAATTTAAATATAGATACCTACCCATATATATATATATTTGCATTAATGAAAATATTTATCTCATAAAAATTAGTTATTAAATAAATAGTAAAAATTAAACTAATACAAACTTCAACTGGTATTATTACAAGTCATATGAACTTTTCTTCATCTAAAATACTTAAATTTTGAGAAATAGTAAATAAGTAAAACAAAAGGGCAATGTTTATATAGTGATAACTATTTTGAAGCAAACTTCCTGACAATCCAAATCACATAAGTAGCATTGATAAATAAAGTCTTTTTTTTTTTTGTCTTGAGTAACAAAAACACAAATTGTGATAATTATCTAATTCTTGAGAAAAGAGAAATTATTAACAAAAACAAATGAAATTAGAATACATCAGTTAACTTCATAAATTGGAACATTACATACTAATGTATATGTTATGTAAAAAAATAATTATTATATCATCAAAATTGTTTTCCTCAAGTACTCGAGGTTATGAAATATGCCTTTTTAGGATAGAATGATTTACTTCATCAGAATAGTTGTACCTCATATTCCGCTAAACTTCGGACTCACTCAACGTCAATAAATCACATGAATTTTTTATAAAATACAACAACAAGAAGAAGAGTAGAATATTTTAAAAAATTGTTGTTGAAAAATGAGAGGAAGCTCCTCTATTTATAGTCAACAAATGGTAGTTGAACAAGTGTTTTTTGTGTCTTATCTAAAAAGTCATGACCTTTCAAAGAAATCACAATCCTTTGGAAAAGTCACAACTCATCGAAATATCACAACCCTTTGAAAAAAGTCACAACTTATCGGAAAAGTCACAACTCATCGAAAAAGGCACAACTCATCGAAAAATCACAACCCTTTGAAAAAAGTCACAACTCATCAAAAAAGGCACAACCTAAGTTAGGAATATTATAGTAATTTAACATTCAAGTTAGGAGTTCATGCTTTTAAGGTAATATAGATATACTCTTATAGTATCATTGACTAATGAGTAATTTCTGAATAAGAAACCTTAATGATACCACAAAATATACATATATACTCTTATAGTATCATTGACTAATAAGTAATTTCTGAACAAGAAACCTTAATGATACCAATACAGTATATATATATATATATACATACATACTGATTTAGTATCAGTTAAGCGAAATTATCTACCTTAATGATACCAATACAGTATATGATACTGATTTAGTATCAGTTAAGCGAAAATTATTACCCTTAATGAATGGGGGGTATGGACTGTAATTATTTACGAGAAAATGAGTATTTCAGGAATTACTTTGAATTTGGGTATGAATTTGTAATTAATTTAAATTTTATGGCCCATTTATGTAGTTTTTCCTTTTTTTAAGTCAATCCAAACGAGCTTTAAGTGTGTAAAATAATAAAAAAGCATAAGTATAGATACGCATATTTAAAGTAATTAGTTAAACGAATGAAGTAATATAATGAGTAAAAGTGTTGGTTAGAGCACGTTGCGTAAACTAAAACAAAGGAAGACTTAATATTCTTGAAAATAGAGAGTTTAATGTCCCTTACAAATATTTGAAGTAAACTATACGTAGGTTACAATGGTAGGCCCTAACCAATAGAAAAGCTTCAACTAAGACCTAAAATGTTGAGACCAATGATAGAGGACCACGTGGTGATGTCGTTAGCAATATAAGTTAATATTCCTGTAACGTTCACGGTTGTATGGGCTTATCCGCGCACCTGAGCCTTCTGACATCTTGTCTCTTTGTACATGTAGTCGACTTTCAATCTCATTGTCATGTTTTCTCTTCCTTTCTCGAGGGTGTATTCTTGAGGGGTGTTTTTACTTGAGGGCATACTCTTGGATGACTTATTATTAGAGACTTCTCTTGAAACATTCTCTTGTTAATCTAATCTTATCTCTCTTCATGCCATGTGTACTTGACAAAATAATCACTTTGTCTTCTAGCTATGATGTCAAGAATGGTCGGAGGGACAAAAAGAAAAATCCAACAACACAATATTGTCCATATAACATCCCAAAAGTTCGTAAGTCCAAATCAAATCTTGAACAACTCAGAAAATTTAAAGCTTGCAGAAACTTCTGTGTTTTGTGAACACCATTTACGGGACATAAAAGGAACTATGGACCGTAGATGGTAGTCGTAGACCAATCTCAAAAACTTTTAAAATTGTCTGAGATTTATGAACGACTTTTATGGTCCATAGATGAAACTATAGGCCGTAGACGAGGTTTGTCAATCAATTTTCAGAAACAAGAAATCATCCTCCCTCATTTTTAGGAACTTAGTTTACGGGTCATAGAATCTTTTACAATTCATGGTTTGATCTGTAAATCAAAGTCATTGAAACTCAGCTGAAGCCTTATTCTTACGGACATATTTACGGCTCGTACATTGATCTACCAACCATAAATGAGTCTCATAAGTTCAAATTTCAGAAACTCAAATTTTACTCATATTTCTACAAAAAGGGACCTACTATCCATAGATGGAACCACAGACCATAGATGCCGTCATTGAACCTGGCAATGCCAGATTTCTTTTAAGGTCGTGTTGGATCTTTTTCCACTCTTTTAATCCCTATACTATGTCATTTTGGACTATCATAGCTGAGATTAATGAGAAATTAGTCGACCATCCCACCCATTCTTGCCTAACACCTAGAAAATCACATTCCTCTCATTCAAGGCTCATCTCAAACAAGAACTAGGGTTTCTCATCTTCAAGACTTTATTCAAGAATTCAAGCTAGTGTCTTCTTCTAGGTATATGAGATTTCATTATTGATTTTACTCTCATACATTGAGTCCCAAGAGAACCCTAGCTTTACAGTTTTGTGATTCCTATAATAGTTAGAGTTTTATGGAAAACATGATTTCTACTTGATTTTTTATTCTTCTTCATGAATTGTTCAAGTATGTGTTTCTAAACTATAGTTAAATATCTCTAAACCGTATTTTCATGAACACTCATAAAATATCTATTTTCATGTCTCAAAACTAAGTTATTTCATATGAACGTCTCAGAATATCAGCTTTCATGATCAATCATGTTCAATATTTCTATCTTTAATGCATGAGATGCTTTAAGATAAAGTGTCATATATTTCAGTATCATGCATTCAATATTTATGAGCTAGTCCATATCAACATTTTTCAGTATTTATCATTATTATTGTTTCAGTTTATCAACATATTTTTGTTGGGATTTACTTATTACCGAGTGGATTCCATGGATAAACGCTCACGATCAGTGTTCGGTGAGACCTTTAGTAGCAATTTCTAAATTTCAAAAACTACGTGTCACCATAGATTGATATAGACTTGTAGGCACACATTATCAATTTAGTAGTACTAGGCAAGATTGACCTTTATACCCCCCCCCCCCCCGACTAGGTATATTGAGCCCTATTCAATGGGGAGAAAGCGTCGAACTTCAGTCTAGCTCACATGATTATATGTTGGTTTTAGTATCTCCCACAGTCTAGTCTAGCTCCTTAGTTATCGCATGACCGTTTCTTGAGTTTATTACAGTTCAATATTTTCCAGTGGCATGTTACTTGGTTATTGTATTAGTGTACGCATTCACAACTTAGGATCACAGACTTATCATATTTAGTTATCAGATAGTTTGCTTTTGATTTATATTTCATATACTCAGTATATTTAATGTATTAATCGCATAAAACAAAGCATTACGTAAAGGAAATAGAGGGCCCATTGGTATGACAAACAACTAACTCTCAAGTCATTCAACAGGCCTCGGAAATGGAAGAAGAGAAGAAAAAGAGAAATCACACGGTATCGGGCTCAGAATCTACACAAGTGTAGAAGCAAAGAGTGAGTACCAAACGACACGGTACTCAATAAGCAACCTAATAAACAAAGCAAATCTAGCCAGAAAACTAGTACTCCTTTCATCCCAACTAAACCTCATCAAACTACAACCTGCATAGAAATCAACACAACCTAACAGTGCTACAATACACAGTTCACAATGCTTAACCAACACACATCAAGTATGTCGGTGACAAATAACAAGTAGATCAATCACATGTGACAAGTAGATCAATCACAATTATCAAATGTATCAAATCACAACAATCAACTCTTGCCGAAACCATTTCCCTTTGGTAGAATATCACTAGTCGGAACCATTTCACATCGGCTTTACATCATTTCACTAGCCAGAATCATTTTCCTTCGGATTTCTTTCATGTCACTTCCCGGAACCATTTCTCTTCGGCATAAAATCGCTAGCTGGATCCATTTCCCATCGACTTTATATCACATCACTAGCCGGGACTATTAACCTTCGATTTACATAATGTCACTTGCCGAAATCATTTTTCATCGGCTTTGTATCACTAGCAAGAATCATTACCATCGGCTTTATATGACATCACTAGCCGACACCATTTTCCTTCAGTTTTATATCACATGTCTCATCACGATGTACAACAATCAATGCACATAAGCATTTTCACACCATAACAAAGAGACAACCATTCAAACAATTCAAGCCCACAATTATGCCATCAAAACATTTCATCAATAAATCAAATAAGGGCCACAACAAGGCAATTCACAAAGCATTTTGATCCACACATTGCCTTTTTATTAATTCCCTCTTTTATTCATTAAGATTAATCAAGTGGAACAATGAGCCATCACCTCATTCTCATTACTCTCCAACACACACAATGAAGTAAAATACACGATTCTACTAGATTTACAAGGTTTAAGGGATCACTTGCTTTAATTTAATCAAATAGTCAATCCAAGACTTGAATCTTCCCCTTCCGAACAACGTCCAAAGCCAGACAATCCAATTCAATCAAGTAATCGCAATAAGATTATAAAAATAACAATATCCAAATCATACTATCATTCAACTCAAAAATCCATTTCCAAAAATGAAGTTTGAATCCGAATATCTTTACTTGAAGGTGTTATCCAAGGCATTCAGCACTCATTGGTGAAAACCATTTTGAAAAAGGACTTATAATTGGTTCATAATCATCATTTTAGTATAGAACTCGAGTTCCTAAAAAACCTGGTCATTTGCTAATCAAAATCTCAAGTTTTCATGTTAAAAGTCATAAATAATCCAAGGGAAATGTAGTTTTTGGGTCACAAATTAAACACTTACCCAGTTGATTTAACAGTAAAAATATCTTTGAAATCACCTCCAAAGATTTTACCTAGCTCAAAAATGGAACATGAGGCTAAAACCCCAAAATCTGCAGACCTAAACCCCACTTTGATGTCGTTTTAGCGACCATTGGTTCACTTAAGCAAATTTCACAAGAGTAGGGGTCTTCGCTTTCGCAAATTAGGGTTCACTTTCGTGAACATCGCGATCGCAACCCATGGTTCGCTTAAATGAACCCTTCCTAAAAGAGGCACTTTGCTTTCGCGACAGAGTCTCGCTTTTGCGATCTTCGCGAAAGCAAAGCACACCAGCATTAGAAAAACCAGTCAACTCTCAAAACATCGAAAGGACCCTCAGAATTCTTTCAGAACCTTATGCACACAAATCATATATGCAAATTGACTATACTCGATGATTAAACTCAATGGGGCCGTTGAAATATGAATTTGAGGTCTTCTTGACCCGACATTTGTGAAAGTCACAAGAAACTAACATAACGCCTAAGGCCAAAACAAGCTATGTACCTTTGAAAATTCAACCAAAACCTTACGTAGGCCTAGAATCATCCCCTGAATCCAGCGGAACTCTCAGAATTCCGATCCGAGCATTCGAACCCCAAATGTTGACCAAAGTCAATCCAAAGGTTACAATTTCACAAATTTCTAACTTAGGACGTCAAATCCTCAAAAAGACTCTGAATCTAAAACCGATAACTTTCTTAGATCAGTTTCCACATTTTGGGACTGATGGAATCGATGAAATTCTATTCCAATACTCGAAACTCCAAAAGACATTGAAAATCACTTTTTAACCACTTTAGCCTTCCAAACTCAAATCTAAAAAAATTCACAATTTTTTACTCAAAGTTCGAAATCAACTTTCAAAACTCAATCAAAAATAACTGCGGGTCAATATCAGGAGGGATAAAATAGTAAATTTATGAATTTCCAAAAATGACCAATCGAGTCATTAGATATCTTGTGGCTCTAATACCGTGTTACGACTAGGGGTAGTCTCAAAATGTGTCAGTCATCCATTCAAGAGCTACCACATTTTAAGACCTTGCCACATATTCGATCTTTCTATGGCACGCCGCCCCAAGTAATGTCAAAAGCCCTCTTCTAAAAATTAGGGAGCGGCTCCAAGTCATTTTTCCTTTTCATGGTCTATTTTAAAATTCCCTTGGAGCTACCAATTTCATTCAGCCTCGTAGATCTTCAACCCTGACTTATTATTCTTTCTACTAGCACTATGTAGTCTTCATCCTCAAGTTTTGCCAAAGTTTCTTCTTCTGGAGGTAATTTGAAGAAAAGAAGAAAAATATACGACGTTTCTCCTAAACTTAGCATTGACAACATTGTTCCTGATATCTTCTGCTTTGATGATGACTTCAAAGTATTGTCTTGCAGACCTTCTAAGATGAGAGATAGGTCCATAGATGATTTTGCGTCTCTTGTTAAAGAAAAAATACATTTTCATGGTCCGACTAGATTGTGATTAGACTGAAGGCAAATTCTGAGTGTTGTCTCTCACGGGATTCGAGAATATTACCATCCCAAAAATCGATTATTCTTTCATTTATACCTATCCAAAGACCAAGGGTTTAAGCAAACTTTCTATTAATGAAGTTATCATATCTTTCTTCTCAATCTTCATATTGTGTTTGAGATAATTAGGGCTCTAGATGTCATTATGGTATCGAGATATTTCAGTTAATAATCAACGAATTTGACAAGAGATTACTAGATTAAGGAGCCAGTTGGCTGGCTTGCAGGCTAAGATCCTCAAGTTCAAGATCAGATGCTTCAGCAATAACTAGCTAATAATCAACGCATTTGACAAGTGTGCTCCATACTTTTTTTTATCTTAATAGGTTTCCATCTCCCATATCTATATTTCTTAGGGTGGGAATAAATATCGGAAAATTAAAAAATCGAACGAAACCAAAATAATTCAGTTTTTTGGTTTTGATTTTCTGGTTCGATTTTGGTGTTCTTTTTTGAAATTTTGGTTTTTCGATTCGGTGTAAAGGTCAAAATAATCCGATGCAACGATAAACCAAATTTTTATTAATTATATATTTTAATTTTTAACCCAAAAAAAACCAAGTTGACTTTTTGACCCACCCATAATCCAATTTCAAAATAAAAGAAAACTTTGGAGCACGTAGCAGCAAGCAACAACAACAACAACCAGCAAGCAACAACAACCATCAGATGGCTTTGCAATGCTTCACAGCTGCAATGTCACAACTGATTATTTACATTTTATTTTTTATTTGCACCAAAAAATAATTATAAAAGCACCGAACTAAACCGAATTGAAGCTAAAAAAATCTGAACCGAAATATTATGGTTTGATATTTGGTACACACGTTTTCAAAACCAAACACCGAACCGAAGAATCGAACGCCCACCCCTAATATTCGTTGAATGTTTTTTTTCAAGAACATGGTTCACTTTTTATTTTTTGGCTACATATGTTTTTGTATTGACTTTTATCATGATTGTGTTAAGGGCCATGCGATTTAAATGAGTGAAAATCATTTACACCCCTGAACTTTGTGTCACAACCCAAAACGAGTCATGAGTGGCACCCACGCATAACCTCCTAGGTGGGTGAACAAATGAATCCAAACCCCAACTTATATCAATAATTCAACTACGAATAACAACAACAATGCGGAAGCTCAAAACTTAGTAAAGTAACCAATCAAATAAACCTCTAAATTCTAACACTTATTATCCCCAAAATCTTAAAGTCATCACATCAAGGACATCTAATCTTCAAATACTAAGTCTAAGAGTATTAAAGACATCAAAATAAATGAATAAAATAGTTTATGTTTGAAAACTAAGGACATCATGTCATGACCAAGAGAATCCGACACGAGATGGAATGAATAGCTCACCTTGGAACCTGATGTGCCGGAGACTGACTAGAGCCGAGGGCGAGTCGAAGCCACTGATACACTCGTTGCACTCCACAAAAAGAAAACAAAGAAAAACACAAGTAGGGCTCAGTACAGGGCAACATGTACTGAGTAGATATCATCGGTCAACCCAAAATAAAAACTAATATGTAATGAATAATAGTATAAAATCAACTATGACACTTAGCAGGTGGCAAACAACAAACACATGAACCAGTGTCAACAACACTAAAGTAAGTACGTAATCAGTCAACAATATCAAGATCACACATGTGGACTCATGCCTCCAAACCAAACTAATTGGGAATTGAGTTCTTTGAGATTGAGTACATTAAGTTAATTCAATATCTTTTTCCTTTAATGTTACNTATCAAGATCACACTGTGGACTCATGCCTCCAAACCAAACTAATTGGGAATTGAGTTCTTTGAGATTGAGTACATTAAGTTAATTCAATATCTTTTTCCTTTAATGTTACCGTGTCGGAACGTGACACTCCGATCCAATTATACCGTGTCGAAACGTGACACTTCAATCCAATAATATTGTGTCGAAACGTGACACTCCGATCCAATAATACCGTGTCGGAACGTGACACTCCGATCCAATTATACCGTGTCGGAACGTGACACTCCGATCCAAGTTAATTCACCAAGCCTTCTTTATTCAAGGCATCACTTCGATAGAGAGGGTTTCAGATTATAAATTTCACGGTCTCAGGATTTTAGACCAATCACAAACCACAAAACCACACAATCAAGTACATAGAGAACTTCACAATATCACTCAATACATATCAGTCACTATTAAGAGTCTAACTATCGAAATAGAAAAAATCATAACTTACCTTCATCGAAGAACCGAAGTCCAGCAAGTTAGTTCTTCAATGTTTTTCCTTTCCTCACTACCTTAGAATGATTCCAATCTAACAAGTATATAATATTTGTAAGTTTACGAGTCCATAGACAACCATGTTACTATATGTCAATTTACCCAATTCTATCAATTTTCCTAAAGTTCAAGCCTAAAGATAAATCTTAATTCCTCCAATTAGCGTAACTTTAACAATATTCAAATAATCAAGTACACCTAATATTTAATAATCTATCTCAATATATCTAAATTTAAATTATAATGTGATAATAATAAGAACCATTCAAAATCGAAAGCTCACTGGTTTGCGAAACCAGTAGCATACTACGGAAATAAATCATAGAACTAACCTTCCAATCTGTGTGTGTTATTACACCATGATCATTATCCAATGATTATATCATGGATACTTTTGAGCATATATTCCCCAAATTCACAAGGATCACAAGTAGCCGTAAGAAAATTATTGGATTTAACATCACAATTTCTAATTCTCTTCTTTAATTCTTTCCACTCAACTTTAATACTATAATAATGTCTTTTATCCCTAGTTTCCTTATACACAACCATAATATAATAATAATATTAATATTAATATGCAACAACTACATCTACAACCCGAAGTCGCCACCGCTCAACTTGCACTACATTTTATCCATAAATATTTGATATTGCACCACATGCAAACGTCTAATGGTAACTCTAAACCATCAAATATTAATTAAGGCAATTGAAGAATGAAGTTACCTGGGTGTCGGTTTTCACTGGTAGACGTCGTAGGTATGGTTTTCCTCTACCGTAAATCTTCTTGTCTAGTCTTTTAATTATTTAGGATAAATAATTATCAACTAATAATTAAATAATTACTAAACCCTCTAATTTATTCTTATTCATGGGCCATATGGTAATTTAATTAGACAAAATTATGGACTTAGTCTATTAACTACCACTAATAAAAATAATTAAAACCACCCCACTAAATTTATAATTGTAGTTACGAATAGTCCAAAATACCCATTTAAAATCTATCGAAAAGTCTTTTATGAAATAAAAAGCTCTAGTACTCAAAACAACCAAATTGGTCGTTACATTAGATACCAATTTACCCACCGTTCTTCCTCGAGCGATCAAAAGAAGGGGAGGGTAAGAAAGGGTACAAGAATCGACAAAAATGTGTGGATATCTATTGTGCATATTATGCTCGGTCTCCCAAGGTCTTACCTCAAATGCATCTAACCAACCAATTGAAAACCTACACCTTCTCCCACACAATGCCTCAAAACGGGTTATCTCAATACTCGAATGATAACTATTGTTTTATGTAACTCAACCAACAACAAAAATTATTCCCAATAACCACCAAAGTTAATCGTACACCCGTCTGCACACATGTTCTCATGGACCCTGACAAAATCATCTGGACAAATCTTTTCTCACATAACCATAATAAAATCTTGAATCAATACTGACTATAATCAGAAGTGAACCTAAACCAACCACCATACTCATAATGCACAAACTATCATAGATCTTATCAATATTTCCTTCTCACAACATAAACTTTCCACGATCTTAAGTTATTAAAATTTGATCTTTAGACACCAGGTACTCATCATAAGAGAAACAAACTTATCTTACCCAAGGAAGAAAATGATCAAGTAACCACGCATCGAGAGGTACACCCAAGCATCCCAAACCTCTAACAACACTATCAAAGTGCTAGATTAGTAGTTGTTATAGACAACCCTTAAGAATGACAAAACTAGACCCCATGGTTCCCACATTCGATCACACATATCCAAAACATGATACCAATGATGAGATAACTCTTAAGTCTATCAAACAACTGTAAATTTTCATGGTAGCTCTCCTATACATTCTCATAAGCAAAGTTGTGTGTGTAGAATCACTAGTATACTTCAACTATCCCAAACAACACCAAATCTTCCATAACGGGAATGAACAAGTCTAACCAAGGATGCCACCCTACCAGAAGAACAATCACAGAATCGATACACCCGATCCACTACTAGGGACTCACCCATAGAAGCAAAAACACACACGGATGTAGAAAGTGAATCATACTCAAAACCATACCCATAATTAATGAAATAGTTGGTCACATAATTAGAATGTACATAACCAATGTCGAATAACCCTAGATACCCCTTCCATCGTGCCCATATCAAACATTTTCATTCATCTGACTCTATCTCTTTGATTTTTTAACTACCCTCAATTACCAATTTAGTCCCTATTACGATAGTACATGTACTCTATTTATCAGACTCCACATATTCTTCCATCATTCCACTAAAGTCAACACTCTTAATACTAACAAAACATCATAACCACACCGATCATCTACTTTACTCCCAAATCATCATTAATATCAAAGTATTCTTATCAAATACATGTTTAAATTATGACAATCTCTCTTTCTATTTAAGCATTTCATGAAAAATGTGAGTCCCAAACAAGGCTAATACCACTAATTTCAAATGTGATAGTACCTTTCCATCAAGATAAAACTATTAAATCACACCCAAAGTCAACTCCACTCCACTTCCACATATCATGTTTTAGCTACCATTCTAAACCATCACATACCTCATGCCAACACTTAGGGAAATTCTTGGACACTCAAATTATTATGTATACTATAAGCTCATAACTTTTATTCACCATCAAATGTCTATGTAACGCATCTTAACATTCTATGTAGTACCATCAATAGAGTAGTATTAACCCAACTCTAAATTCTTAATAATCAGGTAGAATTATATCTCACCTTGTACATCATTCTTAAGTCATCTATCATAATTTGAGCAATCTAACCCCACGTAAAACACTAAATTTTCCATACCTCACTGTTTGTCACCTAAATCAAAATTGAATCTTTATAAAAGTCGATGATAAACTCCTAGTAAGTCTGTACCAAACTAGTTCACATCTCACAGTCATATCTAAACTCATAGGTAAAAATCAATACAACCTTCAACTATAGCCCAAGGATTTATATGAGAGGTCTTAGTCCTTCATTTTTCTCAAATTCTTTCCATGGTACAAAATTCTAAATATCTCGACCCTTCAATATATCAGACTCTTGTTAATTTCTCTATTTCGCTTACCAATCTCATCCTTTTACCAACAACCCATGACATTTTATCTTATACTCTAAACCAACACTTTTAAGTGAAACCTTTCTTTGTGTCCTTTAAAAATCAACAGTAACAAACTTTATGACCAAACCCATGCATAAGTCCTTCCAAATACTCGATATCTAATTGAACGATCATTTCTTATCTTACAAATTCATATCTTGACAAAATATACCACTACGAATGTAGACTTACAAAAAAAATTGAATTGTGAATCCAACTGTGTAATCCAATCCCCTTATCTATCAATATTAGCTCATAGCCTCATACCTTGAAGACTTTTATGAATTCATGTATCTTGGCTTATCATTAATCTCCTCTCCATCGATCTTACCATATCCTTCTCTAAAAATCCAAATGTACTCATTACCAAACTCAAACCACAAAAGAACTTATCATCACACTCGAGCTGGACGTATGTATACTTCTTTATCAAGTCTTATCCACTAGTTTTTTAACCAATCTGATGAACACGTGACATTATTACCATAACAAGAACAAAATAGATGAAATTACGCATCTTTGAACACAATTCTCAATCCCATTGAAGATACCTTTTAAGTCCTTGCAATCGGAGAACATATTCTTACTCTCACGTCTTTCCGGAAGCTACACTCATCCCACAAATTTTATTTCATTTTCATTATAACTCTAGCTCCTTTAAATTCTATTCAAGCGATGCCCCAACATCTCTCAAAACTTTTCATACAACCACGTTACTCACTAAATAGTAGAAAATCGCAACCTTAGATACTCACAAGTCATTATTACCATACAAAATTCATTTAACCAACAAATCCTAATTATATAGTTTCATCCTAATCACAATCCCTCGTGAACTCTTTTTACCATCATGCTTAGTTAGCCCTTGTCATCACCACGAAGTGAACCTTTTGCTCGACCTGACACCTTAAAACTTAGGTATACCAATCAAATTCAAGGGACTAATCCAATTTTATATGCACTTTCTTACTAAAGTCTTTAATTTACTTCACCCAAGTATACTCACTAGGACTTTCTTTCCCTATAAGTTTGTCATTCTAGTATCAATCTACCCTTTGAAGCTTAAGATAAAATCACCAGTCCTCATTCAGAACCCTCAAGATACATTTCGCAACCTAAATGTATTAATAATGTACCAAAGATCCACCACTAAAATTTTCCTTAAAAATAATGTTCAATCCAAGTGCCCGTAGTAATAAACTAGTTGGTTTCTCGAATGTGAAAGCAATACCGAATCTCATTATCTAAACATGTCATACCACTAATAACTCCTTAAGTATTTAGTATTAACACTTGACAATCGATGTATTCATTTCCACATAACACTAGTACCGTACCGTGAAAGGCATTTAAATCCATCACTAGAACACTTTATACTTATCGGGAAGATCGTACCCAAATAGCCCACACATTTCTACCCATTGAATTACTGCAAAACATTATCGAATTTGTTCTCTCTCTAGCCCAAGCAATTTGCTTTACTTCTTAGATCAATTCAATAACAAAAGTAATACACTTCATAACTCAAAACAAGTAAGCATTGATGACCCTCACTAATATACCCTCAATCTGCAACAACTACATCTACAACCCGAAGCCGCCACCACTCAACTTGCACTACATTTTATCCATAAATATTTGATATTGCGCCACATGCAAACGCCTAATGGTAACTCTAAACCATCAAATATTAATTAAGGCAATTGAAGAATGAAGTTACCTGGGTGTCGTTTTTCACTGGTAGACGCCGCAGGTAAGGTTTTCCTCTACCGTAAATCTTCTTGTCTAGTCTTTTAATTATTTAGGGTAAATAATTATCAACTAATAATTAAATAATTACTAAACCCTCTAATTTATTCTTATTCATGGGCCATATGGTAATTTAATTAGATAAATTAAGGACTTAGTCCAGTAACTATCACTAATAAAAATAATTAAAACCACCCCACTAAATTTATAATTGTAGTTATAAATAGTCCAAAATACCCATTTAAAATCTATCGGAAAGTCTTTTTTGAAATAAAAAGTTCTAGTACTCAAAACGACCAAATGGGTCGTCACACTTTGGTTTAGAAATCAAACTCTCTCCTCAACTTTGATAAATAATCATTCTCCCCCAAGTGTGTGTGTATATATATATAATATTTGATTTTTTAACCTTTATATTTATTGAATTTCATTTAAGTTTAGTAATTTTTTAAGTAGAATAATTATTTTATAAGTTTGTTGCAAACAATCACGTTATCTTTTTATGATTGTTATTTTAATCTTACAAACATTAAGTATATATGTATGAATATATGATGTGCATGTATATTTTAGTTTCACTCTTCTCTTAGGCATAATACATTAACGAGCTCTTTAACTCGGTCTCGACTGACAATGAAACATTCGAAACTAGAGCATATATATTTGTTTAACTATCCTAGCAAGTGTAATTCATGAACTAAGAGAATCTACACAACTAGAATTATGAGTTTCATGCAAGGAACTAAGCAATGATTTCACGAAAACAGGATAAATTGATTACAAATACTATAACAACTGAATCATAACCAATATCTAAGGTTTTAGAAACCCTAGGTCTAAGCAAGATATAGCGAATTAAGAATATAACAGAATTATAAGGACCTAGTGGATGATAGGAACCCACTAGTGAAATCCCACATACCTGGTGACGAAATCTACAGAGAATTCCTTCGATTTTGGGGCTGGAACTGAAGAAAACATATTGCATGTTCTTGAGGGGTTTGGTCGACTCTTTCTCTTCTTTTGCTCTAAGTTTGATGGTTTTTTGGTGAATGAATCGCTTAGGGTAAGTTCTGACTAAGTTACTAGGCTGAAACTTATCAAAACTAAGTAGTTTAGGGGTTAAACGACGTAGTTTAGGTGTCCAATGCATAGGGGAAAAGGCCAAAACAACCCTAACTTAAAAGCTGATGGGGCTATATCGACGAACCGTAGGTCAACTGACAGTCCATCCTGTCAGTCATCGAATGGCATCAGAAAGTTGAAAGTTGGGGGTTTGAACCACAAACTGTGGTCCCACCTACGGTCCATAGTTCCTGGCGTGGTTCTAGACTTTTCTGAAAATCCTGGGTGACCGACCTATGATATACCGTGAGTTTACGGTATTTCTAATACATTTCACTTACAAGTTGTGTGTGTCTAGGGCCTTTTTATATTGGTTTTTATGGTTTTTATCATGTTTTGCAGGAAAGGTGTTCAGGCGCTGAAGTTTAGAAACAGCTTAAGGAAATGCAGAAAAAGGGCATCCACGGAGGTGATCTACGGACCGTAGGTCCATCCACGATCCGTAGGTTATAACCGTAGATCAGCAGGCATGGTATTGAGGATAAATTAGGGAAGTCTGACCAAGTGTGGAACCACGGTGCTCATTGACGGTCCGTAGATTGATCTACGGACCGTACTGTTGATCCGTAGAGTGAGACTGCGAGGGTTCCAGTACCTAATTTTTGAAGATTCTAAGTATGGAGCTACGGAGGTGATTGACGGACCGTAGTTCGATCTACGGTCCGTACTGCTGGTCCGTCGTTTGCTTCAGAGAAGCTAATTTTTGGAAGCTGAAATATTTTCTAAGTCCCGAGTGACGGAAGGGACTTACGGACCGTAGATCCATCGACGGTCCGTAAGTCGGTCTCGTGGATTGAAGACGCGTACCTAAACAAAACTTTCCTTAATTTGTTTCCTTTTTTATTC
>NC_064292.1:39810150-39814382 GCF_019186545.1 Solanum stenotomum
TGGAGCACTAGGAGGTCAAATACTGGGAGAAACACTTTTGTCGTTCATAATGCAACTGTTAACTCTGCAGATGATATTCGTGAGGAGATGGCTCAGATGAGGACAGAGTTGGGGTTGGTATTGATGCATGTGAGTGGAGGAGCAGAAAAGGTAAATGTTGTAAACTACTTAACTAGACCTCCACCACCAGTTGAGGAGTGTTACTATGAAGAGGACACTTATGCGGTGAACGATCAGACGGGGGGTTTTCGACCGAACGCCCAAGGATCCAACACGGAGAATTGGCGCCAAGGTCAAGGGAACCAAGGTCGAAACTATGGAAACTACAACCGCGTGGTCACTATGTCCGAGATGGGAACTTCAATCGCGACAACAACTACAATAGGAACAACTATGGCAACAGAAATGATCGGGTTGGACCCTATGTTCCCCCTCAAAATTGGGAATCTGGTGCTAAGGAAGCTGGAGGTAATATGACGCGTATCGAAGATATGCTGTAGAAGATGATGAGAAGGTTTGATGCGACTGATGAGAATGTGAAGGAGATGAGAAACGACTTATCCGGTATTGGTCAAAAGGTTGATGCCCATGCAGTATCAATAAAGCATCTAGAGCAGCAGATGACACAGTTATCTACTACAGTGAACCTGCGTCAACCTGGCACTCTTCCTAGCAACACTATCCAGAATCCAAAGAATGATGGTCATTGTATGGCAATTACTACTCGAGGGGGTAAGCAAATCATAGATCCACATATGCCGTCTGTGGAGGAAGTTGAGATCAGAAAAGAAGATGATGTGATAGAGGGTAGACCAGATGCTGAGAAAGCAACAGAGCAAGAGCTGGAGATATCTCAGAAAGTGGTTCCCATACCTAGACCTCCACCGCCTTTTCCACAGAGGTTAGTGAAGAAGACTGAAGATGGTAAATATCGCAGGTTTATCACTATGTTGAAGCAGCTTTCTATCAATGTTCCTTTGATAGAAGCCTTGGAGCAAATGTCTGGGTATGCAAAGTTCATGAAAGATATGGTAACAAAGAAAAGGTCTGTGAGTTTTGAAGATGATGATAGATTGCAGCATTGTAGTGCTATTGCTACAAGATCTCTGGTGCAGAAGAAGAAAGACCCTGGTGCTTTCACGATCCCATGTACTATAGGGTTGCTACACTTTGCGAAGGCATTGTGTAATCTTGGTGCTAGCATCAACCTCATGCCTTTGTCTATTTACAAGAAGTTGGGTCTGGGGGACCCAAAGCCCACTGCAATGCGGTTACTAATGGCTGATCAAACTGTAAAGAGGCCCATAGGTGTGCTCCATGATGTGCTAATGAAAGCTGATTCTTTCATCTTTCTGGCGGATTTTGTGATTCTTGACTGTGAGGTTGATTTCGAGGTCCCCATCATCCTTGGGAGACCATTTCTTGCCACAGGGCGTGCGTTGGTTGATATGGAAAAGGGACAGATAAAGTTCAGACTGAACAATGAAGAAGCAACTTTCAATATCTGTAGATCCATGAAGCAGAATGGTAAGCTACAAACAGTATCTGCTATAACTTACAGAGTGGAGAATGGGTCAGAAGTGCAAATTGAAGAGCGATTAGGTGTTGAGGCACTAGCAGCAGTCATGATGAATTTTGGTAGTGATGGTATTGAAGAGTATGATGAGTTGGTAGTTGCACTCGATAAGTGTGAATACCGGTCTAAACCAAAGAAGTATGAGCTAGATATGAAGAATCACGAGTCCCTACCCACAAGACCATCTATTGTGGAGGCACCGAAATTGGAGCTTAAAGCTCTACCACCGCACTTGAGGTATGTATATTTAGGCGAAGAGAATACTTTGCCGGTCATCATTGCAGCAGTTTTGAATGCAAGGCAAGTAGAGTGTTTGGTGACTGTATTAAAGAGGTTCAAGCGAGCGATTGGGTGGACTATTGCAGATATTATTGGGATCCCCCCCGGTATCTATTCTCACAAAATCCAACTCATGCCAGATCATAAGCCCAGTGTTGAGCACCAGAGAAGATTAAATCCACCTATGCAAAAGGTAGTAAAAAAGGAGATAATCAAGTGGCTGGATGCGGGAGTTATTTGTCCCATCTCAAATAGTAATTGGGTATGTCTTGTGCAGTGTGTACCAAAAAAAGGTGGTATGACTGTGGTTCCAAATGAAAGAAATGAGCTTGTTCCAATGAGGCCTGTCACTGGATGGAGAGTTTGCATGGATTACCGGAAGTTGAATGTGTGGACAGAGAAAGACCACTTTCCTATGTCATTCATGGACCAGATGTTAGATAGGCTTGCAGGCAAGGGTTGGTATTGTTTTCTTGATGGGTATTCGGGCTACAATCATATTTATATAGCTCTAGAAGACCACCTTCACTTGCCCATATGGGACTTTTGCTTTCAAACGAATGTCATTCGGATTGTGCAATGCTCCAGCGACCTTCCAGAGATGTATGATGTCGATATTTTCTGATATGGTGGAGGACACTATTGAAGTGTTCATGGATGATTTTTCAGTTGTACGTGATTCGTTTGATCATTGTCTAGAACATCTGGCCGAGGTGCTCAAAAGATGTGAAGACTGCAACTTGGTGCTGAATTAGGAGAAATGTCATTTCATGGTAAAAGAAGGTATAGTGTTGGGTCATCGAATTTCAGAGAAAGGTATTGAGGTTGATAGAGCTAAAGTTGAGGTAATAGAAAAGCTTCCACCACCCATCTCTGTAAAAGGTGTTAGAAGTTTTCTTGGGCATGCAGGTTTTTATAGGAGATTCATCAAAGATTTCTCAAAAATTGCACATCCCTTGTGCAAACTGCTCGAGAAGGAGATTAAGTTCTATTTTGATGATGTTTTTCTTAGAGCATTTGGAGAGTTGAAGGAAAAGTTGGTTACAGCACCTATCATTATTTCACCAGATTGGGGACAACCGTTTGAGGTAATGTGCGATGCGAGTGGAGTGGCGCTTGGTGTAGTATTGGGTCAAAGGTGCGAGAAAATTCTTCACCCTATTTACTATTCCAACAAAGCTCTAAATGTGGCCCAGAAGAATTATACTGTAACAGAACAAGAACTTCTTGCGGTGGTTTTTGCATTCGAAAAATTTCATTCCTACTTGCTTGGTACTAAGGTCATCGTGCATACTGACCATTCTGCATTGAGGTATTTGATGGCGAAAAAGGATGCAAAACCTCGATTGATTAGATGGGTATTGTTGCTGCAAGAGTTTGATTTTGTGGTAAAAGATAGAAAGGGAACCGAAAATCAAGTTGCCGACCACTTGTCCAGATTAGAAGAGGAGGCTATGCTAAAGCTTAGAGATAGGGCTGAAATTAATGATGTTTTTCCAGATGAACAGGTATTGGCCGTTTCTAATGATTTGATTCTTTGGTTTGCAGACTTTGCTAATTATTTGGCAAGCGATATTGTGCCACCCGATTTGTCTTTTCACCAAAGGAAAAGGTTTATGCATGATGTGAAGAAATTCTTTTGGAATGAACCTTATTTGTATCGTAGCTGTGCTGATGGGATTATTCGTCGTTGTGTGCCTGAGGTTGAGATGTTGAGTGTACTTGAAGCATGTCATTCATCGCCCGTTGGTGGGCATCATAGTGGTATTCGGATTGCACATAAGATCTTGCAGTGTGGATACTATTGGCCTACCATCCACCAAGATGCTCATGATTTCGCCGAGTCTTGTGATCGTTGCCAAAGAGATGGAGGGCTTTCAAAGAGGCAAGAGCTCCCTATGAATCCTATACTGGTGATCGAATTGTTTGATGTATGGGGCATTGATTTTATGGGTCCATTTGTGAGTTCATATGGGATGAAGTATATTCTTATTGCGGTTGATTATGTATCAAAGTGGGTGGAAGCAGTAGCGCTCTCCAACAACGAAGGTAAAAGTGTCACTGCATTCTTGAAAAAGAATATCTTCTCCAGATTTGGTACACCGAGGGCTATTATTTAGCGATGGAGGCTCTCACTTTTGTAATAAGTTGTTCAAGGCACTACTTGAGAAATATGGTGTCTGTCACAATGTAGCCACTCCTTATCATCCACAGACTAGCGGTCAACTTGACGTGTCCAACAGAGAAATCAAACAGATATTGGCGAAGACTGTGAACGCCAATTAAACGGATTGGTCAAGGAAGCTTGATGATGCTCTATGGGCATATCGCACTGCATACAAGACCCCCATAGGTATGTCTCCTTACCAACTTGTAT
>NC_064292.1:39814838-39819004 GCF_019186545.1 Solanum stenotomum
CACCTGCGTCGTGCCGCGACGTTAAATCAAGCGTTGCTTGGGAGGCAACCCAAGATGTATAATCTAGCCAACGATAGGGTTCTGTTTTCCATTAAGTAGTTTAGCTTTCTTTGATTAATTGCGTCTTTGTATCAATGTAGGTAGGGGCTTCAATATTTTAGTTCTTAGTGTTGGCTAGAAGTAATATAGGGTCCGTGTCTAAAAAGTGTCCAGAAAATGTAAAAAAATAGCCTATGGGTTGCTACATGTGCAGGTACACCACGCAAGAAATCTGCAGAAAATGGTCTGGTGCAGAGGTCTACGGACCCCATCGACGGTCTGTCGATTGATCCACGGACCGTCAATGGTATCCGTAGATCCCAGGTAAGTCCCTAAATTTGTCTAAGTATAATCGTGATCTACGGTCCCGATCTACGGACCGTAGACGGGGTCTCGTGAGTCCAAACCCTAAAGTTTTCTGACCCGACCCGGACCCCCATTACTTAAAAATCCCCATGTTTCAAACCATTTCCCTTCCCTCCATTACTCCCAAAACCGTTTCACCCACTCTTTAAACTTCCCAAATCACTCCATAACTACCACATAAATTCCCAAAATCCCTTCCATACCAAAATCAACCCATCCCATAATCTAACAAAAAGGGTTCGGTGTTTGGTCAGTAACGAAAAGGTGACTCATTGGTCTTGCTAAGCATAGTATCATCACGCAATCACCCCACTCCTTGTTGCTTGTAAGGTAATAGACTTTCTCTTCACTTTGAATTTCGATTCATAGATTGAATATAGAGGGTCGGGAGTTGGGTCTTAATCTTGAGTAATTGTTAGGTGAAATTGCATGATAAACTTGAATATTACAATGCCCTTGGAACGATAGATAGTGATTGTATAGCATTAGTGTAATTTGAGTTTATGTGATCGTAAATACTATATGCTAGTTTCGACTTAGGGTTCCACATCTAGTCTAAATTGTTGGGTATAATACTCGGTCGGAATCTTAAGAATGACGAACTAGCGTATTTTAAGTTTGTAAATGCATGATGAGGTTGAGTTGATGTTGAAATCAAAGGCCAAAAATGTATGCTACCTGGCACTGATGGCGTCCACGATACCCTGTCTACGGACCGTAAATAGGGTCCGTCATTGGATGCACCTGCAAATTTTCACCAAGTGTAAAACCACGGAGGTGGACTACGGTCCGTAGATCAGTCTATGGACCGTTCTGCACTTCCGTGGTTTCCATCTGCGACCTATATGTCAGGCCCCCTGATCCACGGACCGTAGATCAGTCTACAAACCGTAGGTCTCCTCCGTGGATGACCACTGTAGCATCTGTCAAAATATTTTTGTGTGGACTTAGTTTGGGTCGTTACCAATTCTAAAAGTTTATTTTGCTGCATATGGTTAGTTTTGGCACTAATATCATTCCCGCAGGTATGATGGCACCCAAGAAGATGGTCACCTTCTCAAAACGGGGCAAGTCCAAATCTGTTGCCCCTAGTTTTCGGTTGATTGATAAGGACACCGACAACGACTCTGACCCAGCATATGTGCCTCTCAACCCTAGAGCTTCTTGCGCTGCACCCAGAAGCACCCCCCGGAAGGTGCTCCCCGACGTAGTCACTGTGTCCCAGCCTGATGAGGAGTACACACTGATCGGGTCACCAACTGGGGCTGCTTCCAGTTTAGCGGGACTAATGTCTGAGTCTGAGTCTGCCCATGCCTCAGGTTCCCAGTCTGTCCATGCTACAGGGTCCAATGCCAAATCATCCACAGGGTCTGGAGAGAATGACCAAGCAGCCTCGTCTGACGAGGCTACTAGCTCAGAGTCCATACCTGTACCAAGAAATGATGACCCCACTCCGGTAGCAGGTGAGCTGAATAGGTGGTGTGTCGAAGGTCAATGACAAATCTATCGGGATGCCAAGATGGTCAATGACAAACAAAAGATGGCCCGACTAATTCAAGAGGAGCGCAGAGTCCTCACGGGGAGCTTGCATACTGTTCCAGATATTCACCGGCTGTTCAAACTTCACAAGTGTGACTGGATGGCTCGAGACCCAGGGACGTATAGCGAGGAGATTGTCCGGGAGTTCTATGCTTCCTATGCTACCACTCTCCGCGGTTCCATTTCCAAGCGGTCAAAGCCACTAGCTCAGGCTCCGCTCACTTCCACCTTGGTTCGAGGGTGTCCGATGGACATTTCACCCGCTACCATTAGCCGTTTTCTCTATGGTCCTACCACGGGCCACTCTTGGTCTCCTAACACTTCAGAGTTTGATTATCGCTGGGACATCGTGCGGAGTGGCGCTTTTCAGAGGAATGTTGAGCAGCGAGAGGCTGTTATACTATGGCTGGCCAGGTATATTGCTGCGGATGGCGAGCGGGCGGAATGGGTCGCTGCTTCACGGTTGGGCATCCGGAAGGCCACGTTAACTTTTGTGGCCAAATTCTTCTGGCTGCTGGTGCGTAACAGAGTGTCACCTACAAAAGCTGACAATCAAGTCACTTGGGACAGAGCGGTGATGGTTGCAGCATTGGTAGCAGGAGTAGAGATCGACTTTGCCCGCATGCTGCTGGCAGAGATTCACGAGAGAACTTTCAGGACCTCCACTACTTACCCCTTCCCCTGTCTGTTCTTTCAGTTGTGCAGGGACTCTGGCGTGCCGATATGGCATTGTGACAGGCTAGTCCACCCTACAGGAGCATTGGACATCGGCCTTATTCAGGATGACGCAAATGTGGCAGCACCTCGCAGAGAGCCTCAGGTTGAGGTACCGCCTTTAGGTGCCGATCTTGCAGACACAGTGGGGCAGGCACAGGGTGATGACCTAAGCATCCCCGATCACGCCGACACTATTCAGGGCACCTCATCTCAGGCAGCTAGTATGGGTCCTAGCTCTTCTCGGTCCACACCGCAGTTAGGAGCCATTGTGGTCCCTTTGGCCAGAGTCCAGAAATTAGAAGCTCAGATGGCCACCCTGCTGCATCACATCCAGTCGTGGATGCAAAAGTCTATCGCCGAGTCAGAGGTCAGAATGGAGCGCAGGATGGATGGGATGATAGACCGTAAGGTCCTGGCTCTTAATAAGCGGCTTGACGCCTTTGAGTTGCGAGTCCTCGAGCGATCAGCTTCGGCCACAGACTTATCTGCTTTGCAGGCTGACATAGCTAGCCTCCGGACTGACGTTGATGTCATTCTTGTTGCACCTTCAGTTGAGACTCAGGCTGCCCCTACTGCGCTGGCTGATGATACAGTGATCGATGCTCTATTCAGTGGCATCGCCGAGAAGGGGCCTGCACCGACACATGCCAAGGGGAAGCGGCACCTCTCTCATCGCACGGAGGAAGAGAAAGCCCAAAAAAGACAACGTCGGCAGGAGAAGGAGGCTAGGAGGGCTTCGATCGCAGACGAAGAGTTGCGCCAGCAGAGGGTGGTGCGTGAGAGAGCTGCAGGGGCATCGAGCTCTGCCCCGGTTCCAGAGGTTCAGCCTATTTTGAGGGGCGTGGTGAGCACCACTGATGGTGCGGAGCGATTGATAGAGAGCACTACTGAGGGTGCTAGGATTGCTGAGGTGGGCACTATTGAGGGTGCCCACAATGATGTTCCAGAGGGCTTTGGGAAACATGAGCCCCCTGCTTATTGATGATTCGCCGGCGCTTTGCGCCACAGGTTTACTTCACTCAAATCCATTCTTTTTTACTGTCTATGTATGCATTGTGGGCAATTGCATCTATTTTTGTTGGGGGTGGGGTAAATGGATTGTGAGTGATAGGGTGAAGTCTGAGTAACCCAACCCAAGAGACTGTTTAATTTTTGTTGAACCGGCATGTCTTAGGATTGTATATGTAGAAGCATGATACAGAATGAAGTATGATGGCTTATAAAAAAAGGATACCCGTCAGATTTTAGGTTGTATGCTAGAAGTAGGCTACGATTAGTTGAGTGTGTTGGCTCTGAGTATGACATAGTAACAATCGACTTTATGACATGACTAGACCTGAAACTTGAACTAGGTAATCTGATAATCTGATAATGAAACTATGTGCCAAGAGTGGGTGAGAATCATTGACTGTTCAAACGGTTTTTGTGCAAAACTAGAACTTGCCCGGTTAGTCCTGCTAAGACAATTCAATCTAGAGGATAGGAAGTGATCATAGACCATTGTT
>NC_064292.1:39821319-39902934 GCF_019186545.1 Solanum stenotomum
TCACTTTGCATGTAATACATTAGAAAAGGATTGTTATTACTAGGATTACTGCATTATGAAATTGTGGGAAACACGTATACCCTAGTTATTTCTCTTATCTTGATAACAACCAAAGTTGCGTTTGATTATTGATTACTTATTAAGTTCTTACTATTTGTTTCACACAAGCACAACCCCCTTTTATTACCTGTTTCTGGAAATAATTTGACTAATTGAATATAATTGTTAGTTAAAGTAAAGTCTAAACCATTTTTCTCGTGGGATCGATCCCAACCTACAAGTTGGGTTCTTTACGTGATAACGATCGCTTATACTTCTGTAAGGAGGTGTAATTTGCGCATATCAACCTACGGTCCGTGGTCCCACCCACGGGCCATGGGTGGCCTCCGTCGGTGGCACCTGCAAGTTCTATAAAGTCTGTCATTTTCTCCTTTTTGAATCTGGGGTGTTACACAGCCAAACAGAAATCAATATATAAATCAATTATAAAATATGCTTAAGATATGTGGAAATAATCAAGTCACCCATCCGAGATTGATTGTCTTGATATAGTGTTGATCGTTGTCAACTCTAAGCTCTAAGAAATTTAGAATTTCATCTAATGATTCAGAACACCCCAAATGTCTCGGAAATCACACCAATCATTAAAGAAATTAAAATCACCCTCAATACTAAATAGAATTGTCAGTAATCAGACTCAACTTTGTTAACTCAAAATATTGGCTTTGGTGAAACTTTTCAAATTTCTTGCTTTCAAAAATTGAAATCTCCACCAAACTTCACCCTATCACTTCAAGAGTCGTATCATACATTCTCCCAAATCATAGATATTAAATAAAACCTTTTACAAAAGACCGAACCCTCCCTAAGGAACTAGTCTAAAGAGGTACATGAGATACTAAAAATGTACAATTTATACATAAAATTAGGAAGTTGTTGGAGATCATCATTGTCTTTACCTATGAAACATCGTTGAATTTGCACCCAAACTACGACAAGTAGGATAACAAGATTAGTATCACTACAAATACACGTACTTGTAGGCATCATCGACTAATTCGAACCTACGACATAATAAAAATAGACGTTAAGAAATAGACATACAATATGAAAATTCCACCACTCCAATCTTTATCCACTTGCTTTTACCATCCCTGGTATAACCCCTCATAACTAGTATAATTGATTCCAACTTCCTACCTCATTCTGCTGCCAACTCTACTCTCTAACATTGGACCCTCTTTCCATTCCAAGACTTTCCAAGCTTACCCACCAGATCTTAACCTAGCCCCTCTATCACATAAAGATTTTTTTAATTACAAGACCACTACTAACTCTGTTAACCAACCTACTAATCCTCCCTCAAGTTCTCATGTTAACACCCTGGCAATTTCAGATCAGTACCTAAAATTGACACCTTAAACCAACTCGTCCTTCTTGACTCAAATCCCAACATTAGACATACTCTAGACACTGAACAACCATAACCAGCCCCAACATTTCGACTATGCATTAGACCCTCAGTCATCTACCGGACCTAGTAATCACGACCTTGCAAAAAAAATCATATTATAATACCACAAGAAATATATAGCCCCAGCTTCCGTCCTTACGCTAAGTTAACATTATCATGAAATATGTCCCATATGATCACATACCAGCCATGCATGAGTCCAAATCATCTTCCAAGTAATCCAGATCACTCAAGGATCCAACACACATATATCACACAATAAAAGGTAAATTTGATTCACTCATGGAACTGCAAATACACACCCGATCCTCTCAAGGGGCCTACATTCAAACTATTAATGTACCAGCCCGATACTCGAGCCAATAAGAGTTAGTGTTTATATCAAGCATGACATCCAAGTGAATCGTTAGTATTTCTGTATCGGCGTGGTGCCCAAGCCAACCAACAATCACAAACAATCATGCACAAACACCATTACAATGAACAATGACACTTGAAATCCACAAGTAAAGTAAACAAGTTCATTACATGAGATTATCAACATAATGTCATTACATATCCTTTCCTATGGTTTTCCTAACATACATTACAAAAGTGATACCATAAAGCAGTAAATATGCTTACCTACCTATATTAGATAACACACAACTATCACCTCTGTCTTAATGGCCCGATACTGGACCATATTATGAGTACACAATTATTTTTCTTGATTCTCATAAGTCCCAAAAATAGATATAGCCCAACAACTTGATAACACTCTATCTTACAATTACCATAAATACCGCCTCAACAAGAAAACTCAAGGTTAACAATCAAGAACTAGAGAACCATTCCCCCTAGTCATTGTCTTTTTCCTCCATAACAACAATAAACAACAATCTTTAGCCATCCAATTTTACTATTTTTTTTATCTAATTAAAAATTAATGACAGGATTACAACATAAGTAATGTTGCACCATAAATATTTATCAAAATAATTATGATCCGCTGATTCAAATAAATACAAATTTGAGAATTTTTGATAAATATGAAAATAATTATAATTCATGTAACATCGTGTCATTATTTTACAAGAAATGTATTCAAACTTCAATGTATGAATTTGAAAAAAATCAATATAAACACTTAATGATGTTATCATGTAGATAGAGTCCTCAGATTGAGTTCATCTTGAGAAAGTAGTAATGAAGGGCTTAATCATGGGTGGCCCCTTAAAATTGTCTGATTATTTCAGTCAGACACCTCAATTCAGTCGTGTACCTATTAAACACTTAAATCTTAACAAATTTATATCTATTTGACACAAAATCACAATCAATTGAAAAAAATGTGGGTATATCAAACGTTTGTACATAACAAACATACCAATAAAATGATGACACGTGGCATTGGATCCAACTTTTTAAAAAACTCTATTTAAATAATCCAAAATGAATTTTAAGAAAATAAAAATCTATTGTTTTGAATTACCCTCCCACGCCGCGTCTTCTTCTTCGAGACCTATTTTCATCACCATTCTTGTAGTAGAAAATATTATTTTCAACAGCTTTACGCGCCTAAAGAGAGTGTAGCACACGTTTTTTGACATATCAGTATTTTGTGTCTTATATGAATGACTTTTGAACAGATAAAGTGTTCAATAGGCACAAAAATAGGTTGAAGTGTTCAAATAAAATATGCAGACAATTTTAAAGGGTTGCATATGACTTAAGCCGAATTTTTTCTTTTAGAATAATGACATACATTGAATTTGATAGGTTTAAATGAAGTATTATTTATTAATTATAGTTCATATTTTTTAGTTCTATTATTGATGTTTTAAACTTATATATAGTACTGTATTATACTGGTTGAGGTTGGAATGAAATTTGAAGGATATATATAAAAAATGATATACCTTATCGTTTAGTCAATGACATATATAATTCAACATAATTTTGTGTATACTTTCATAATGAATTGAGTAAGATTTGAATTGTCATTATCATCACAATCTCCAATTGTTAGAACCAATATGGAAATTTCATTATGAGATAATCAATTTTATTTTTTTAATATTTCATTAATAATTCTCAAGTTCCTTACCTTTTTTTTATGATGGAAAGATAATAAACATTATTCCTTTTTAAGCTAGTAATGGATGGAAACAATTTAATTAAGTATAGATTTTTTTAATATTAAAGTCAAAGATCCTTAACTATTTCTCACAATATAAATAACACAATCACCATCACACTTATCACAACAAATATACATATTAACTCTCAAATATTTCTACTATAATATAAGCATGGCCATCAAGAATGTTTCAGTTCTTCTTTTTACGCTCCTTATACTTTTCATAGGTATTTTTAACATACATTAATTTAAAAAAAATTATGTTATCTCAAATCATTTTAGATTCTCACATATTTTGGCATTTTAATTTTGGACCTATTATTAAAATTTCAATTGTTTTTCATGATAAAAATTTAAATGTCAAATCGATCAAATTTGTATCTTAGATTCATCTTTTCATAATTGTGCATCTATCATCTCGAAATTCTGAATACGTCTCTGTTTGTAGGTTGCAATAATATAATTGATGCAGCTGGAAAGTGTTGTTTGGATCACCCAGATATAAGTCCATGTATAGCAGGGAAAGATGATAATCCAGAAAATGATGGCAAATGTTGGATATTTTGCATTGATTCATGTGAGCGTGGAGGAATTTGTAAAACAGTTGGACAAAAGACTTTATGTCATTGCACATGTTCTTAGTTTAATTTCTACAAAAAATTAAATATGAAAGTTATATTTACATTTATTCATTAAAGGGCATTTTCGACCTTTTCGATGAATCATAGTGAATGTTTTATTTATATAAAATATGTTTCTTTTTAATAGTATGAAGTTCGATGAATTTTCTTTTGAAATAAATTTAAATTTATTCCTCTAAAGGTAATTATGATATGAGTTAGGAATTTAGTCAATAGAATCAGTTCCATTTGTTCCAAAATAATCACTCAAAAAAAAGGTCTATTGAATAAGTTAGTCTTTCTAAGTGTTCACTTTCGTATTAATTTATCTGGTATATCTTAACTTGACATAAAATTTAATAAAAAAATGAAGAACTCTAAAATTTGTGATCTCTAATATGCCATAATTTTGGTGGATTATAAGAACGGAAAAGAGTCTGATATACCCCAATTTTACCATTTAGAGGTTATATACCCCTTGTTACAAAAATGAGTTATGTTTATCCTATTATAATACAAATAGCTCACATATACCCTTTTTTCTAATAGAAAAATAAATTGTAATTTATTAAAAGAAAACATTTATGTCGACGTATATTTGATTCTTCTCACACATATTTTCTTTATGCTTAGAAACGTCAATTTGAATTTATTATTTCGATTGTCAGATTTATTTTTTTCACTCACTTTCTTGTAAAATTCATCATCTATGCCCAAGCCTTTATTTTTACATATATAAAAAAATAAATTACAATATAGCCGAAAAAATATTTTTTTACATTTTTTTCGTACTTTCTTTTCTTTTATTTCTCATATTTTAAACTAAAGAGCGAAAGAAAAAAATAAAATAAGAATAAGAAACTCAAATAATGATAATCAAATAAGTAAAAAAAAAAAATCATGTGTGAAAAGATTAGACATACCCCAACATGATTTTTTTATATTAAAAATAAAAAAATAAATTTAAAGCTAACCTTTTCATTTCTGTTAGATAAAAAGATATATATGAGTCACTTTTATAGCATATGATTATATCTGAGCTATTTTTGTAACGAAAGACATATAAAAAAATCAAACAAATAAAGAGTTACACAGATATAAGTTGCAGTACTCAAGAGACTTAAAAATTGACTAGGCATTTTGTTGGTGTCACGACCCAGACCATCGTGATTGACACCCAAACTAACCCTCCGGTGGGAGAACCATTCATACTAATTAGCTAACCAACTTAATCAAAATGCTAAGACATTTAAGTTATGGAAGCAAGTTAAATGCTAAGGAAAGAAATAGGGAGTTCCCATAAACTCCAACAAAAGTCTAACAACTAAACAAATGCGGAAATAACACTTAGAACCTGAAAGTCAATGTACCAAAACATCTAACAAGATCCATAAGTCTAAACAAGAAGGGTTACAACTCCAAACTAATGTGCTAGCAACTACTAGAAAATCTAAGTCTGAAATGTAGACATAGACAGAAAGAGAACTCATGGCAGCCCAAAAGAACTAGCTCACCCTTGAATTCAAACGACGATCACTGATCTTCTAAGCGAGGTATGTCACTAGCCACCTGAAGACGCCCTATACTCAACAAAAAAAGAGCAAGTGCATTATCAGTATACAACCACAGTGTACTGGTAGGATCACGCGGCTATCCCACTAAATGAAACATACATAAGTCAAAACAACAATACAACAACATGCATACATCGAACATATACAATATCATCATCATTTACAACAGCAAACAGTTTCACGGTTCTCAAATATCACAGTTATATCAAGTCATTGGTCCTCTTATGGAGCTCAAACCCAAATTGTTAGCATACCGGAACGTGGTACCCGATCCAATGATTATGCCAGAACGTGGAAACCGATCCCATAATTATGCCGGAACGTGGCAACCGATCCAAGTTAGTGTCTCGGAACGCAACATCTGATCCATTCAACAAGCCACAATCACAATCGCAAAATACATTCTCATAATCCTACAATCAAGTCATGATTCATGGGATTCATCATTCATATATCCTCATTTACAATTAATATGATCAATAATGCAACATTCACATACATACATGTATCATAATAAAGCAAGAACAAATATATATCACACAATTATAGAATCACAACCATCACCTACCTCGAAACAAGCTTGAATCCCCTATGAAACTTGATTTTTCTCTTTCCGAATTCGTTCCACTTGTTCTTGGTCTACAAACAATTAATATAACATGGGAATCAATAAACAATAACTAGTAACCCGAATTACCAATAATCCTATCAACCCTACATCATACCCATGATCCTCATATCCATATTAGGGATTTTTCCACCATAATTCCAAAATCAAAACCTTCCCCCATTGTTAATTACCCACTACATTACGTTTTACGAATCAAAAAAAGGATTCAGGGAGTTAAAATCTTACCTTTAGCCTCACGAATGGTGGAAAATTGTCAAGAAAACACCTGGGTTCGTTCCTTAGCTCTCAAGTTCGAAAGATGCAAAATAAAACAATTTTGGGGCTTATTTTCGGCTTTAAGTCGTGGTTGTCCCGCCACAGCGATTTCTTTCACATACACCTTAGCCAATTATTCAGCATTATAATTTATTCTTACCGGAATAAGATGGGCTGACTTAGTCAATCTATCAACCACTACCCAAATAGAATCAAACTTCCCCAAAGTCTTGGGAAGAACAACCACAAAATCCATGGCTATCCTCTCCAACTTCTATTCCGGAATTGGCATTCTCTGAAGCAAACATGCTGGCCTTTTTTGCTCATATTTTACTTGTTGGCAATTTTAACACTTAGCCACAAACTCCGCTATATCTTTCTTCATGCTCGGCCACCAATAAATTCGCTTCAAATCTCGATACATCTTGGTCACACCCGGATGAATGGAATATCGCGAGCCATGGGATTCTGTCAACAATTTTTGAATCAAGTCATCAACTCTAGGAACACAAATTCTTCCTTTAAAACTGAAAACACCTTGCGCATCAAGAGTGGTCTCTTGTGCCTTACCAATCGCAGTCTTCTTCTTAAGTTCATTCAAATTTTCATCCTCAAACTGTTTGGCCTTGATCTCCTCAATGAACGTGGCCCTTACTTAAATGCTAGCTAACACCCCACCTCTTTCTGTGATGCCCAATTATATGAACTTAGATTCCAAGGTTCGAATTTCCTTAGCCAAAGGTCGCTTGGATACACTCAAGCAATCTAAACTACATATACTCACCGTTTTTCAACTCAAAGCGTATGCCACTACATTAGCCTTATCGGGAGGGTATTGGATGGTGACATCATAATCCTTAAGTAGCTCCATCCACCTTCGTTGTCTCAAATTCAGATCCTTTTGAGTGAACACATGTTGTAAACTACGATGATCAGTAAACACCTCACACTTAACACCATAGAGGTAATGTTGTCATATCTTAAGAGCAACACTACCACTGCAAACTCCAAATCATGTGTTGGGTAATTCCTCACATTCACCTTCAATTGACGCGATGCATAAGCTCTAACATTCTTATCCTGCATCAATACAACGCCCAAACCAGAATGTGAAGCATCACAATAAACAATAGAATATTTACCTTCTACCGGTAACGCCAGAATTGATGCGGTGGTCAAGGGAATCTTGAGCTTTTGGAAGCGCTCCTCACATTTTTCAGTCCATTCAAATGGTATCTCCTTTTTGGTCAAATTAGTCAAGTGAGTGGCAATAGAAGCAAAACTCTTCACAAATCGACGATAATAGCTAGCGAGCCCCAAAAAACTCCTAACTTCCATCACAGAGCTAGGCCGAATCCAATTCTTAACCGCCTCAATCTTTTGAGGATCTACCATTACTCCTTTCTTTGAAACTACATGCCCCAAAAATGCAACAGAAGTCTACCAAAATTCACAATTAAAAAATTTAGCATACAACCTTTGTTTCCGAAAAACACCCAGAACAATACGAAGATGGTCGGCATGCTCTTCCTCACTTTTCGAATAGACCAAATTATCATCAATAAAGACTATGACGAAAGAATCAATAAATTGCTTGAACACACCATTCATTAAACTCATGAAAGTTGTAGGTGCATTAGTCAAACCAAAAGACATAACTAGAAATTCATAGTGCCAATAGCGGGTTCTAAACGCCGTCTTTGGCACATCCTCAGGCCTAATTTTCAACTGATGGTAGCCAGACCTTAGATCAATCTTGGAGAAAACTGATGCACCTTGCAATTGGTCAAAAAGATCATTTATTCGAGGCAAAGGATACTTGTTTCTAATAGTGACCATATTCAATTGACGGTAATCTATACACATCATCATACTACCATCCTTCTGCTTAACAAACAAAACTGGAGCACCCCATAGGAAAGCACTAAGACGAATAAATCCCTTATCAAGAAGCTCTTGGATTTGAGCCTTAAGCTCTCTTAATTCTTCTGTAGCCATGCGATATGGAGGGATAGAAATGGAAATCTATATCTCTATCCGGAGGCATACCAGGCAAATCATTAGGAAACACTTCTCTAAATTCTGAAACCACAGGAATAGAATCAATAGATGGAGACTCAACCTCAACGTCCCAAATATGAGCCAAATAAGCCAAACAACCCTACCCTACCAGTTTCCTAGCCTGAATGAAAGATATGATCTTAGCTTGTTTAAGCTTGTACACCCATTCACACTCTAATTTTTCCCTTCTCAGAATTTCTAGAGTTACAAACTTAGTATTACAATTAAGCACAATATAATAGGGGGACAACCAAGTCATGCCTAAGATTATATCAAAATCAGTCATATCCAAAATCACCAAATCAGCCCAAGTCTGAAAACCCATAAACGAAATAGGACAAGCACGATAGACATGAGTGACTATGACAGACTTTCCAACTTAGGTAAAAACATGGATGGGGGCATCAAGTATATCATAAATCTTAGCAAATTCGGAGGCAAATCCCATGAATACATATGAATAAGTAGAACCCGGATCAAACAACACATTAGTCATTCAATCACAGACAAGAATAGTACAAGTGATCACTGTGTTAGACGTCTCTGCCTCATTTTTGCCCGAAAAGGCATAACACTGAGCCCTATCATCTTGACGGGAGACTTCTCTGCCTAGTTGTGTTGCACTTCTGTCTATGTTACCATTTCCTCTACCCACACAGCCTTGCTGATTACCTCCTCACCCACCTTATGGAGCCCTCGACCATTATTACCATTTCCCGCGGGTACTACTGTTTTGGTCTGCTGCTGTGTGGACTCCATCATACGTGGGTGTGGACAATCTCTCTTCATATGCCCAGGTTCTCCACAGTTGTAACATGTACGATCAAAAGATGGCCTGATGTCGTCGAAGGTGCGGCTCCCTGCTTTCCTGAATCAATTAATGAGATGGAGTTCCCGAGTAATTACCTGTAGAGGCGGGCATAGCGGACTGAATTGGCCTGGCTGCAAGTGTTGGCCTCCCTGACCCCTTGGAATAAGAACCTTGAAAGTTACCCGAGTTTTGGCCCTTTTAGCTAGTTCCTTAGCCTGACCGTCACGCCTCACCCCTCCACTTTCTTAACAAAGTATGTTACCTCATTAAAGCTCCTCCCTGCAGAGGTCATATGAACAGATAGTACCTACAACTCAGAATTTAGTCCCCTAATAAATAAAAGGATCCCATCCTCCTTAGTAGTCACTATTGAGTAGCATATCTAGACAATGCACGGAACTTGGCCTCACAAGCAGCCACATACATACCACCTTGATACAAAGCCATGAACTCATCCTTCTTGCGATCTCTCAAAGTCCTAGGCACATATTTCTCTAAAAAGAGAGCATAAAACTGGCTCCAAAAGAGTGGGGGTAAAGTTAAAGATCTACACTCCACATAAGCTCTCCACCACTGCTTAGCCTCACCTTGAAGTTGTAAAGTCACAAACTCAACCCCATACTGATGGACAATTTCCAACTTATGAAGCCTCTCATAGCAGTCTAAGATAAACTCATAAGCATCCTCACTCTCAGAACCAAGAAATACATGAGGCTTTAGCTTCAAAAACTTAGTCAACATTTAATGCTCATTACCAGTCATAACAGAACCCAACAAAGGACGGAAGAAAGCATCATTACTTCCAGTTCCACCCACCTTGGGCACAGTGATAGAAACAGGGGGATTGGCAGGAGCTTGAGTTGCTTGAACAAAGGGAAGCACTCCAGGACCAACCAACCCCTTCAAGAATGACATGATCTACTGAGATAACATTTGGTCCAAAGGAGGAATACATGTAGTCTTAACCTGCACCTCTTCCTCTTGCCCAACATTCTTCTCATCATCAACCTATATGTTCTCTTCTACCTCTTCATGATGCGCAGGAGGGGCCTCATTTCTGGAAGTTTCTCCAACTGGTGATCCATTCCTAGTAGGTGATGCCCTTCCTCGGCCTCTATACCTAGCTCTTCCTCTACCCCTGCCTCGACCCCGACCTATCGCTGCAGATTCCTCAGTTATAGCATTGACGGTAGCTACGGGCATGACGCCGTTGAATCTAGTATTAACAATTAGATATCAATTTGAATCACCACATACCAATTGAAATCAAGTTATAGCATGAAAAGAGACAAGAGAAAACAAAGAGATTTCCTAAAGTCTTATAGCCTCTCGAATAAAAGTACAGACGTCTTCGTACCATTCCACAAGACTCTACTAAACTCGTTTTGGTACATCGAGATCAACGAACCTAGTATCTAATACCAACTTTGTCACGACCCAACCCATCGTGATTGGCACCCACACTAACCCTACGGTGAGAGAACCATTCATAGTAATTAGCTAACCAACTTAATCAAAATGCTAAGACATTTAAGTTACGGAAGCAAGTTAAATGCTAAGGAAAGAAATAGAGAGTTCCTATAAACTCCAACAAAAGTCTAACAACTAAACAAATGCGAAAATAACACCTAGAACCTGAAAGTCAATGTACCAAAACGTCTAACAAGATCCATAAGTCTAAACAAGGAGGGTTGAAACCCCAAACTAATGTGCTAGCAACTACTAGAAAGTATAAGTCTGAAATGTGGACACAGACAGAAAGAGAACTCATTGCAGCCCGGAAGAACTGGTTCACCCTTGAATTCGAACTACGATCACTGATCTTCTAAGCGAGGTCTGTCAATAGCCGCCTGAAGACGCCCTGTACTCAACAAAGAAAGAGCAAGTGTAGTATCAATACACATCCACAGTGTACTGGTAGGATCACGCGGTTATACCACTAAGTGCAACATACATAAGTCAAAACAACAATACAATAACATGCATACACCGAACATATACAATATCATCATCATTTACAACAACGAATAGTTTCACGATTCTCAAATATCACAATTATATCAAGTCATTGGTCCTCTCATGGAACCTAAACCCAAACTATTAGCATACTGGAACGTGGTACCCGATCTAATGATTATGCCAGAACGTGGCAACCGATCCCATCATTATGCCGAAACGTGGCAACCGATCCAAGTTAGTGTGTCAAAACGCAACACCTGATCCATTCAACAAGCCACAATCACGATCGCAAAATATATTCTCATAATAATACAATCAAGTCATGATTCATGGCATTCATCATTCATATATCCTCATTTACAATTAATGTGATCAATAGTGCAACATTCGCATACATACATGTATCATAATGAAGCAAGAACAAACATATATCACACAATCATAGAATCACAACCATACCTACCTCAAAACAAGCTTGAATCTCCTAAGAAACTTGATTCTTCCCTTTTTGGATTTGTTCCACTTGTTCTTGATCTACAAAAAATTAATATGACACGGGAATTAATAAAAATTAACTAATAACCCGAATTACCAACAATCATATCAACCCTAGATCATACCTAGATTAGGGCTTTTTCACTATAATTCCCAGATCAAAACCCTCCTCCATCTATAATTACCTATTAGATTACGTTCTACGGATTGAAAAATGGATTCGGGGAGTTAAAATCTTATTGTTAGCCTCAATAATGGTGGAAAACTATCAAGAAAACCCCTAGGTTCGTTCCTTAGCTCTCAAATTCAAAAATTGCAGAATAAAATGATTTTGGGCTTTATTTCCGACTTTAAGTCATGACTGTCCCGCCACAGTGGTACTCACCCCGCTACAGTGGTCCCGCCCTAGCGGAAATAATCCCGCCTTAGCGGCTTGCACGGGACCAGTGAGTCGATTTAAGAATTTCAAACTCCTATTTCACAACACACCTTCATCCCATGACACTCAGAGAATACATGCTCATGCTAAGATCAATTCCGGGAGTTCTACTCGCCCGAATTCAATTTCGTAAGGTCGTACAGGTTCCTTAACGTCTTAGTTATCCACTCAAGTGATCAAATTCATAAATGGATAACCCAATTGTTACCAGATTTCCCTAGACTTTAATGACTCCGATTTCATCCAAATCTAGACTAGGTTGGGAAATATCAAGATACTACGAAAAAATTTTCCGACCCAAAAATTTTCCCGTTGGCTTTTCTATAACGACGGGAACACGCCATTACAGTTGGTTTTTTAGCATATTAATATCAATATTATAATAATGATATGCATCATATATGTTTCACTGTGCCCTTGGTAGGCAGCTTCTATACATATATAATAGGAAAAATTACTTGGATTTAATAAATCATTATTTATTTTAGCGATAATTTTTATTTATTACTATTTATAACAATACTATGTTAAATTTGCAATATGTATTAAAAGTGAATTATATATGCAATATATATGTATTATAACTGTTTTTTAAATATATTATGCTTGTTTTGGTAAGAAATTGACACATTGAATTATAAGTGTATTAAAATGTGTGATAAATGTATTATCCATCATAAAACTTGTATTATATGTGAATAATAAATTTTTCTTTGTAATATGTATTAAAAATGTATTAAAAGTGATTAAGTGAAAGAAAAATATTATTACTATAAATGGTAAATATTTTCTTAATATAGTATATTTATGTAAGTTTCCCTGTAATATATACTAGATATGAAAAGGCCCGTTAACGGGCCCAATATTACAGTCTTAAATGTATTTATACGTAATCAATTATATTCTTAAACAATAAATTGATTTTCAATATTTCCACATATATAAATTCAAGAGTAATAATGGTCATTACACTTTGAAGTATCTTTTTTTATTTCTATAAAATTTAAAAAATAACTTATAACTTATATAAGTTATCGTGACTAATATTAAAAGAATACGTAATCTAATATTCATTTTAACATATTATGTTAGACATTAACATCAAAATGACAAATATATGTTGGATATAAAATATGACATCTTCTTTAATTTTATGTATTCGACTCATATGTAAAAGGGTAAACCTCAAGCATATTCTAATTGGGTGGACGTAGATATAATTAACTGAGATGACATGTTTATGTGGTTAACATAACTATCTAATAAGCGTTTGTAATCACGCACATATAGTAATTTTTTTCAAAATTTGAACAAAAAATATGTGACGTGTTTAGATGCTCGATTGGAACAAGCCGTAGTTTAAGTATCAAAATGAAATTTAGTGACAAGTTTAATGGACTATTAATATATAAAGCCGCCATAAATTTATTTTATTAAATAATATTAAAATAGTATATCTAACTCATACAACTACAGTTTCATTCAAAAAAAAAATTGTTTATAACAAAATAACAAAACTTTGGGTAATATTACCCAAATTTTGTTTTGTCTATCTTAAAGATAAAAATATTTTTTTTGGTAATAATATTTTTACTTTTTTAGTACGGAGAAGGGCCTAAAATTCCCCTCAAGTATTTGAATTGGTACAAAATTAGCCTCCATCCACCTATCGGCCCTAAAATACCCTTGACATCCACCTTTCGGCTCAAAAATACCCTTATGTCTAATGGATCACACTCATTAGGTGGATGGAGGGTAATATTGTACCGAAACTCATAGTTTAAGGACATTATAGGCCCTTTTCCATTAAAATAATTTTAAATTACCAAATTTATAAGCTCACGTGATTGACTTGATTATGAATTACATAGTAAATTTAAAATTATAAAAAGGTTAGACATCTACTCTCTAAACTACTCCCTCCCCGACCCTTCACTTCCTATCTCTTCCTTTTTTTTCTATTTTGATAATGTCCACAATTTAAATTTTTTTAAATTTATGACAAACATGAGAGAAAGAAAAGGAGGAAGATAACGATGCATTCATATAGAAATAATTAGTTCAATAAAAGATTACTTAATCAAGCAATATGTACAAATATTACATTTATTTGTGTGTACCCAAAATTAAAAATAAAAGAATAAAAATAATCATTTTTTTATCCCCACCCTCATCCATTCATGACAATAATACTAATTAAAAGAATATAGATATGTGAGTTCATTTCAAGTTTAAGTCCCGCATATCCTAATTAAGAATAAGAGAATAAAAAAAGGAATAAAAGAGAAAATGAACAAGACATTTGGATAATTGAGAGAAAATTTTATATTAATGAAAATAACAATATTTTTAGATGGACAATCAGTCGGGGTAAGTGTGGATTTTAGTTGGATCCCCATTTATGAGTTGGGTTACGTTATAATATATTGGAGTTGATTTAAAATAGGTCAGTATGAAGATATCATGACATTATTTTTTCAAAATTATTTCCAAGTGTATGGGTCAAAATATAAATCATAAGTGGTTTTTATAGAAAAATAGAATTTTTAAAAACTATCATTTTTTTAATTTATTTGAGAAGGGTTTAAACTTTGACCAATCACATTAAGCAATATAATAAATAACTATTTAATAATTTTACATAAAGGGAGCTATTAAAAATAAGGGCAAATATGAGTCAAAGGATTAACATCGAGGGTATTTTTGAGCCGAAAGGTGAACGCCAGGGGTATTTTAGGGCTGATAGGTGGATGGATCGTAGTTTTGTACCAATTCAAATATTTGAGGGGCATTTTAGACCCTTCTCCGTTTTTAGTATGATAAAAATTTATTTTAAATTTTTTGATCATGGTGAGATGATTCATACTTTAAAGTATTTGTGTCATTTATGTCTCTAATGAAAGATATTATAGGTAGTTTCAAAGTATAAGTTGTGTCTGTAAGTTTTCTGTGTAGATTCAATTGATAAATCTTTTAATAATCTTTTTCTTTTTATGAATTACAACTACATATAAAATATTTTTGAAATTTAATTTGTCAATATAGTTTGTTCATGAAATTTATTAATATTTCAAAAATGATATAATTTCCTTAAAAAGAAATTAATTCTCCCTTCTTATTTGAGACAAGAGGATAGTAGTATAGAAAATTAATTGGTAATTTATCAAGATTTGCTTTGTTTGACTTTCAAAAAGAAAATTATGATAATTATTTAAGAATGACAAGAGTAATAAAAATCACATTTTACTGTTTAATTTTTTTTTGAGCATTTGAGTTCTAAAATTACCAAAAAATGATTCCTATAGTTGAGAACATTTTTAAAATTGTACTATTGAAAAAGCTAAATTGATTTTAAATTGTGAGGACTAAATATAGGGCATCTAAAAAATATAGTGAAGATTGAATAATAAATGGGGTGCACAAAATATGAACGAAGTTGATAATGGTTTAAAATTTAAAATAGATAGTAAAATTGTAATGATAGAAAGAGAATGAGCCCATATTGTTCAATTCTGTTAGAGCCATGCTATATAGAGGGATAGAAATAGGGCGCGTACCAGGCTCTAAATCAATGCAGAAATATATATCTCTATTCGGAGGCATACCAGGCAAGTCATTAGGAAACACTTCTCTAAATTCTGACACCACAAGAATAGACTCAATAGATGGAGCCTCAATCCCAACATCCCTAATATGAGCCAAATAAGCCAAACAACCCTGCTCTACTAATTTACTAGCCTGAATTGAGGAAATAATCTTAGCTTGCTTAGGCTTGTACACCCCTTCCCACTCTAACTTTTTTCTTCCCGGAATTTCTAAAGTAACAGACTTAGTATTACAATTAAGCACAACATAATAGGGGGACAACCAAGTCATGCCTAAGGTTATATAAATATCAGTCATATCCAAAATCACCAAATCAGCCCTAGTCTGAAAACCCATAAACAAAATAAGACAAGCACGATAGACATGGGTGACTATGACTGACTCTCCAACTGGTGTAGAAACATGGATAAAGGCATCAAGTATATCACAAATCATACCAAATTCTGAGGCAAACCGCACAGATACATATGAATAAGTAGAACCCGGATCAAATAACACATTAGCCATCATGTCACAGCCAAGAATAGTACATGTGATCACTGGGTCAGGCATCTCTACCTCATTCTTGCCCGAAAAGGCGTAACATTGAGCCCTATCATCTTGACGAATTACTTCCCTGCCTAGTTGCATATTACCTCTGCCTATATTACCATTTCCTCTACCTCCACGACCTGACTGATTACCTCTTCGCCCACTTTGTGGACGTCCTCTACCATTATTACCATTCCCCACGGGTACCACTGCACTAGACTGTTGCTGCGCAGAATCTAACACACGTAGGTGGGGACAATCTCTCCTCATATGCCTAAGTTCTCCACAGTTGTAACAAGTACGATCAAAAGATGGTCTGCCGCCTGTTGAAGGCGCGACTCCCTGGCTATCCTGAAAATTATGAGATAGAGTTTCCGAGTAACTACCTGCATAGGTTGGCATAGCGGACTGAATTGGCTTGGCTGCAAGTGTCGGCCTCCCTGAACCTCTGGAGTAAGATCCTTGAAAGTTGCCTGGATTTTTGGCTTTCTTAGCCAATGCCTTAGCCTGACCGTCTCACCTCACCCCCTCCGCTTTCTTCACAAAGTCTGTCACTTCATTAAAACGTTTTCCTTCAGAGGTCATATAAACAAACAATACATGTAACTCAGAATTCAGTCCCCTAACAAACAGATGAATTCTCTCTTCCTCAGTAGTCACCAATTGTGTAGCATATCTAGACAAAGCATATAACTTGTCTCATAAGCAGCCACAGTCATACCACCTTGCTCCAAAGTCATGAATTCATCCTTCTTGTGATCCCTCAAAGTCCTAGGCACATACTTCTCTATAAATAGAGCATGAGATTGGGTCCAAGTAAGTGGAGGTAAAGTAGAAGATCTGCATTCCATATAAGTTCTTCACCACTGTTTAGCCTAACCTTAAAGTTGAAAGGACACAAACTCAACCCCATGCTGATTGATAATTCCCAACTTATGAAGCCTCGCATAGCAATCTAAGATAAAACATCCATATTCTCAGAACCAAGAAACACATGAGCTTTAGCTTCAGAAACTTAGTCAACATTTCATGCACATTACCAGTCATAAAAGAACCTAACAAAGGACAAAAGAAAGCATCGTTACCTCCCATTTCATCCACCTTGGGCGCAGTGCTAGCGACAAGAGGATTAGTAGGAGCTTGAGTTGCTTGAACAGAAGGAAGCACTCTAGGACCAACCAACCCTTTCAATAGTGACATGATCTATCGAGCTAACACTAGGTCTATGGGGGGAACATCGGTAGTCTCAGTCTGCACCTCTTCATCTTGTCCTACATCCTCAACATTCTCAATATCAACATTCTCCTCGTCAATCTCTTTATGATGCCCGAGAGGGTTCTTATTCACATGAGCATTCTCAACAAGAGTTTCATTCCCAACAGGTGTTACTCTCCCACGGCCTCTACCCCTAGCTTTTCATCTACCCCTACCTCGACCTTGACCTCTTGCTGCAAATTCCTCAACTAGAGCATTAACGGGAGCCACGGGCCTGACGCCGTTGTATCTAGTTTTAATCATCTGCGGACCGAAGAGTGAAGGAGGTTAGATACCAATTTGAATTGCCAGATACCAATTGGAATCAAGTCATAGCACGAAAGGAGACAGGAGAAAACAGAGAGATTTCCTAAAGTCTTATAGCCTCTCGAATAAAAGTAAAGGTGTCCCCATACTGTTCCACGAGACCCTACTAGACTCGTTTTGGTACATTGAAATCAATGAACCTGGGCTCTGATACCAACTTTGTCATGACCCAAACCATCGTGATTGACATCCACACTAACTCTCCGGTGGGAGAACCACTACTACAACTCAAACCAAGCAACTAAATCAAAACTAAGGCATTTAAGTTACGGAAGCAAGTTAAATACTAAGGAAATAAATAGAGTTCCCATAAACTCTAACAAAAGTCTAACAATAATAAACTAACAATGCGGAAGTAATGCCTAGAACCTGAAAGTCAATGTACAAAAACATCTAACAATGAACTAAGTCTAAACAAGAAGGGACGCAACCCCAATCTAATGAACTAATCAACTAACTAGAACATAGTGTAAGTCCGGAAATGGTGGACATAGACGAAAGAGAACCCATGGCAACCTAGAAGAATTGGCTCACCCTTGAATTCGAACGCTCAGTAATCTCCTAAGCGAGGT
This sequence comes from Solanum stenotomum, assembly GCF_019186545.1. Classification (NCBI taxonomy): domain Eukaryota; kingdom Viridiplantae; phylum Streptophyta; class Magnoliopsida; order Solanales; family Solanaceae; genus Solanum; species Solanum stenotomum. The sequence goes on from NC_064292.1 coordinate 39,840,051, forward strand.
CTGTCAGTAGCCGCTTGAAGATGCCTTGTACTCAACAAAAATAAGAGCAAGTGCAGAATCAGTACACAACCACAGTGTACCGGTAGGATTACGCGGCTATCCCACTAAGTGCAACATACATAAGTCAATACAACAATATAATCACATGCACAAGTATATCCTCAAGATCATACAATTAAGTCATGATTTCATGGTAACCATCATTCATCTATCTCATTTACAACAAGTGTGATTAATAAAGCAACATTCATATACATACATGTTTCATAATGAAGCAAGAACAAACATACATCACATAATCATAGAATCACAACCATAACTTACCTCGAAACAAGCTTGAAACCCTAAGAAACTTGATCCTTCCCTTTCCGGATTCGTTCCTCTTGCTCTTGGTCTACAAACAATCAATATAATACCGAAATCAATAAACAATCACTAATTACCCGAATTATTAACAATTTTATGAACCATAGATCAAACCCATGATCCCAATTATCCAAATTATGGTTGTTTCCACCATAGAATCTATAACAAAACCCTCCCCCATTAATATTCACCCATTCTACTACGTTCTACAGATCGAACAACAGATTCAGGGAGTGAAAAGCTTACATTTAGCCTCAAGAATGAAGGAAAATTAGTAGGAGTCGCCTGGGGTTCGTTCTTTAGCTCTAAAAGTCAAAAAATGCGTAATAAGTTCATTTAGGGGTTTATTAACGACCTTAAGTCGCGTCGAGCCCGCCACAACGGCCCTTAACCCGCTGTAGCGGCACCGCCAGAGCGACCAAAATCCCCGCCAAGGCGGCTTGCACGAACCAGTGAGCTATTTAAAGAATTCCAAATATTTTATTTCACAACACACTTCTAACCCACGACGCTCAAAATATACCCTTCACGCTAAGATCGATTCCGAGAGTTCTACTCACCCGAATTCAATTCCGTAAAGTCGTACGGGTTCCTTAACTAGTTATCTAACCACTCATGTAATCATAATCATAAATAATTCACCCGATTGTTACCAGATTTTGCTGCACCTTAAAGACTCCGATTTCTTCTAAATCTGGACTAGGTTGGAAAAATCCAAATACTACGAAAAAGTTTTCCGGCTCCAAATTTTCCCCCATTGGCTATTTTCTATAACGACGGAACCCGGTCGTTATATATATATATATATATATATATATATAGAGAGAGAGAGAGAGAGAGTGTGTGTGTTTTTGGTATTAAAATTTCTTTTATATCAACTAAATATTGAAAAATATGACCATGCAAAGCACGGTTTGGTTTACTAGTTTATTATTATTTCAAAAATGAGATAATTTGCTTAAAAAGAAATTAATTCCCCCTTCTTATTTGAGACAAGAGGATAGTAGTATTGAAAATCAATTGGTAATTTATCAAAATTTGCATTGTTTGACTTTAAAAAAGAAAATTATGATAATTATTTAAGAATGACAGGAGTAATAAAAATCATATTTTACGGTTTAATTTTATTTTTTTTGAGCATTTGTGTTCCAAAAATACCAAAAAATGATTTCTATAGTTAAAAACATTTTTAAAATTGTACTATTGAAAAAGCTAAATTGATTTTAAATTGTGAGAACTAAATATAGTGAAGATTGAATAATAGATGAGGTGCACAAAATATGAACGAAATTGATAATGGTTTAAAGTTATAATAGATAGTAAAATTGTAATGATATAAAGAGAATGTGCCCACATTGTTACACATGTTTAGAGGCTATTTGTGAGAGAATAAGACAAGGTTAAGTACATAGTATAATTTATATTGCTCATTGTACAACTCTTTATAGCCATAGTCGTCCTTCCTCCATCGGAACAAGCCGTAGTTTGAGTATCAAAATGAAATTTAGTGACAAGTTTAATGGACTATTAATATATAAAGACAAGTCATAAATTTATTTTATTAAATAATATTAAAATACTATATCTAACTCGCACAACTACAATTTCATTCAATTTTTTTTTTGTTTATAACAAAATAACAAAACTTTGGGTAATATTACATTTGTTTTGTCTATCTTAAAGATAAAAATAATTTTTTTGGTAATAATATTTTTACATTTTTAGTATGATAAAAAAATATTTTAATTTTTTTGCTAATGGTGAGATGATTCATACTTAAAAGTATTTGTGTCATTTATGTCTCTAATGAAAGATATTACATGTATTTCAATGCATAAGTTGTGTTTGTAAGTTTTCTGTGCAGATTCAATTGATAAATCTTTTAATAATTTTTTTCCTTTTATGAATTATAGCTACATATAAAATATTTTTGAAATTTAAATTTGTCGATATAGTTTGTTCATGAAATTTATTAATATTTCAAAAACGAGATAATTTGCTTAAAAATAAATTAATTCCCCCTTCTTAGTTGAGACAAGAGGATAGTAGTATTGAAAATTAATTGATAATTTATCAAAATTTGCATTGTTTGACTTTCAAAAAGAAAATTATGATAATTATTTAAGAATGACAGGAGTAATAAAAATCACATTTTACTGTTTTTTTTTTTTTGAGCATTTAAATTCTAAAATTACCAAAAAATGATTTCTATAGTTAAAAATATTTTTCAAATTGTACTATTGAAAAAACTAAATTGATTTTAAATTGTGAGGACTAAATATAGGGCATCTAAAAAATATAGTGAACATTGAATAATAAATGGGGTGCACAAAATATGAACGAAGTTGATAATGGTTTAAAATTTAAAATAGATAGTAAAATTGTAATGATATAAAGAGAATGGGCTTACATTGTTACACATGTTTAGAGGCTAATGGTGAGAGAATAAGACAAGGCTAAGTACATAGTACAATTTGTATTGCTCATTGTACAACTCTTCATAGTCATGGTTGTCCTTCCATGGCTCTTCAATATAATAGAAATTTGTATTGCTCATTGTACAACTCTTCATAGCCATGGTCGTCCTTCCATGACTCTTCTATATATATATATATATATATATATTCAATTGTTCATCAATGGAATCACAATCAACTATGAGTGCCTTCCCTTTCCTTTTCAAATCACTAGGGGTTCCACCACCCACATTATCATGGTTTTCATCACCCACAACTGGATCGGCCTAACCTTTGTTGTGTTGACATCCAACTACAATGAAAAGCTTGACTCAGACATTGTAAAAATCTTTGATTCTTCGTCACGTACATTGTAACTATCATTGTCACAAATATTTGAATCAAGAGCATGATGACCCCACCAACGAGTCGTTGCTATGTGTTTATTATTAAATGTTATCTCTAATAAAGGATAAAATGAAAAAAATAAAAATGAGAAAAGAATAAAAGAGAAAATAAAAATAATAAATGAGAAAACAACAAAAGTAATGAACAAAAAATAATTTATTTTATTTTCTTAAAAAAGGTAAAAATATAGAAAGAGAAAAAGAGGAAGAAGAAGATAAACTAATTAAAAAGAAGAAAAAAAGGAAAGAAAGAAATAATAAAATTGTTAACAAATGGTATCTCTAATAAAAGATAGTATGATTTTTTTAAATAAAAACAATAAATGAGAAAAGAATAAAAGAGAAAATAAAAATAATAAATAAGAGATACAAAAAAATATTTTATTTTAATTTCTTAAAATGGTAAAAATATAGATTGAGAGAAAAAAATAAAAAGAAGATAAATTAACAAAAGAAAGAATAAAAAAAATTACAAAATGGTATATCTAATAAAAGATAAAATAAAAAAATAATAAAAATAATAAATGAGAAAAGAATAAAAGAGAAAATAAAGTAATCAATAAGAAAGAATAAAAGTAAATAATGATAGGACAAAAATATTAAATAAGAAAAAAGAACAAAAATAAATAATAATAAGATAAAAACTTTGGGTTGGTGCGAATTGAGCCTAAATTTTAAAAGATTGGAGTAAAATTTGACCTAAATTTAAAGGAGGACATGAATTGTAATTTATATTGGACGAATGCATATTTGTTGAATTAATTTGAATTAGGCTATGAAATTGTAATTATTAAATGCTTTGTAACCCATCTATGTAGTTTATCCTTATTTTTACTTCATAACTTCTTCTTTCACTTCATTATTTTATGGAAAATTCATTTTTTTAAATGTTAATTACTTTATTTGTAACTATAGTTTTTTCTGCAAATCAAAGACAAAATCTTCTGTATTTAGAGTGAAAAAATATTGAATATTGAAACTACATTTGATTATAAATATAAATTGAAGTTACTTTTAAATGTAAGTGAATTATATCGGTGCCTTATGAATTTGAATATATGAAATAACATATAATATTGAAAATTACGTAAATGATATTATAAATCATAATAATTAACAAGTGAAAATATTTAAAATTCATACAAAAAAAATTCACTAACTCTCTAATTCCATGTGTACCACTTATATTAAAACAAAATGAGTAACATATACTATTTGAAATGACGTAAAAGGAATTATAAGTTATATAAATTAACAAAATATTTAGGAGCATATAAGAAGTTTTATTGATTCTATTAATTTCATATGTACCACATAAATTGAAACATAAGGAGTAATATATATTATTTGAAAAATTGACGAAAAAAATACATACAAAAATGTAATTGACTCTTACGATTGAAATAAAAAAAATAACATATATTGGACGAGTGTTGGCACGAACACCTAATCTTCTATACTATCTTAAAAGTATGAACTCCCAAACTTAAATGTTAAATTACTATAATACCCCCAATTAAAAATAATCAATTTATTTTATTTATTAAATTAATAATATTAAAAGTAAATACCTTTTCACATTAAAGGATTGTGATTTTTTCAAAGGGTTGTGACTTTTTTGACGGGTTGTGACTTTTTCGAAGTGTTGTGACTTTTCCGAAGGGTTGTGATTTTTCCAAAGAGTTGTGACTTTTCCAAAGGGTTGTGCCTTTCCCGATGAGTTGTGACTTTTCCGATGAGCAATGACATTTTCGAAAGGTTGTAACTTTTCTGATAAGGCAGAATTAGCACATATTCATACTACTATTTGTTAGCTATAAATAGAGGGTTTCCTCTCACTTTTAAACTACAATTTTCTTTTTAAGTTTTCTACTCTTCTTCTTCTTCTTAAAAAATCTCGAGGGTTATTTGGAACAGTTGATTAAGTTAAAATTTCAACTCATATTGTAGCAAATCATTCATCAATTCACACTCATATTTTTCTTACGATTTTCATGAGTTAACAGTGACGAAAAGTTGTGGAAAAGACAATAATAATAAACAAATGTGAAAAAAGTCACATGATTTGGGTAAAATATTTCTTTTTTGTTTTTTCATTTTTTATTCTTTCACACTCAAACAAAGGATTTCTTTCTAATTTTACTAAAACAACGGACATCAACATTGTCTATTGAATTATTAGTTTTGATGTTATATCCACTATTTCAAAAATATATTTTCACTTTTACTTATAATATGGTAATATAATCATGATAATAATTATATTATTTTTTAATACATATGTAAGAAAAATGAATGGAGAAAGTGACGTGTTGGTGGGAAGATATTTCAATCAAATGGAACACTATAGTGAATGTAGCATTTTTCGTCTTCCTTCTTCATTGGCTATGTATTGTTCCATATGTTTTTTCTTTTTTGTATTTTTATTGAGTATGCAATTTTTTAAGTATGAATTTCCTGTTATTTTGTGTGCATTTTAATTTTAGAAAATGTTATGTCACAAGATATACTTCTTGATAGCTATATAAAAATAGATAAGAAAATAGTGATTGGTCATAAAATATTCTTAAATCAAATTAAGAATTCTATAAATAACACTTTAAATTTTATTCATCAATTAATTTTTATTATTGAAAAAGGTAAATATTTTATATCACAATAAAACTTCTATAAGATACTAGATACATTTCATTAGACAATAACTATATGATATGTATACGGCAGCAAAAATGAAAAGACTACAATTCGACAAAGATAAGGTAGAAACTTAATGAAATGAAATATTTTTCACCAAAGGTGATGTTCATATATTAAAATTAAATTATGGTACTAAAATGTATATATATAACAAAGTGTTGGTCAAGCTAAATATTTGACATACACTCAAACCTCTATTTAACCACCATTCATTATAACAACAAAGTACCTTTTTTTTTTTTGTAAAATTACTTCTTTATGATAGTCTTACTCAAATATTAATTGAGTAATAATATTTTGTAAAAAATAAATTACGTACAAAGATAAAATATTGAAATATTTATGATAATCCTTATTAGTGTCATGCACATACTAAATTTCAAGTATGAATTTTTAAGAGAATAATTATACTTAAATGGTGTCCATCATTTATGTTCATAATCTCAAGAAGAAAGACTATTGATATTTTCTTTAAAATAAATTTGTTGGTTAGATTTGTTTACAAATTTGAGTGAAGTAAAAATAATACTACTAAAGAAATGTCACTTTCTCACCATATTTAAATTCTGAATGTATTTTGAAATGTTTCAATGATATCTGGTCAATATAATTTCAAAATACAAGTAACTCTATAACAATATATATTAATCATTTAAAAACATTGATCCTAAGTTCTTTCAATTATAATTATTTACTAAAAATATTAATTTAATAATATTAATTCTATTTTACATCTTATACTATATATGCTATATACACATGCCGTGAAACTAGTAATATTATATGTAAAGGATCTCCTGGCGCTATTTTCCCATTTCCTGTCATTCAAAGGGCTTTTACAACTTTCCCTCCTTCTCCAGTACACTACTTCTCTGCTCTCTATTCCTCAATGGCCACACCTCTTTACATAGTTGACGACGACGACGATGTAAGCTCTTTATATGCTTGTGCTTTGTTTCCCTTTGCTTTCTGATTCTAAACCTTTTCTCTCTATTTTGTACAGGAATTTGATTGGGATTCAGCTGTGAAAGAAATCGATGAAGCAACAGCCATTTCCAACAGGCCATCTTCTTCCGATTTTGCTTCTACTTCTCATTCAAATCAACAAATTAAGGAAACCCACAAATACCCTTTTGCTTCTTCTTCTTCTAGACAATCCACACTTGATAAATTTATCCAAAATTCCACCAAGAATGCCGAGAAATCTAGTCTGGAACAGGAAAATCGAAATGGGTTTGGAGCAAAGAACGGAAATGAAGTTGAATCATATGGGCCTAGTTATGTTGAGATTGATCCGGAGGCTGCAAAAACTTGGATTTTCCCAGGTTCTTTTTTTCACTGTTTTTTCTACTTCAAATTATCTGTTTTTACATATTAATGTTTTATAGAAGTAAAAATGTGAGCAGTTATGTTCTATTTGCTTTATGTTTCATGGATTCTTCATTTGAGTTGCTGCATATGTCCCAAATAATATGAACTTCGATTAAAGCTGAACGTGTCTCTACCTGATGCAAACATTTACTCTACTCAGTGTAAACGTAGGATTTGTTGGCTAATATATATACCAATTGAAGTATAATGCTTTGAAGATGCCGGTTCTGAATTTTGAATATGAAAAGGGAATTCAAGTGGGTTGTTGGAAAAACATGAAACATTGGAAAATCACCATTGTTGCAAAATGAGGTTGTTAGATTTGGTGTTGTTTTGACAAATTAATAATTTAGGATTTGTTCTTTATGATATTTGGAACTATGTTTCAAATTTGAGCTGATTTGGAGTAGCTTTATGTATTGAATTGTTAAAATTTGAAGAACAAGTTGTTTCTGGGCAAAAGTTCGTTTAGACAAAAATGACTAAACTTCAAGCATATGTGCCCTAAATTCAAGCAATAAAGGCCAAGCTTTAGGCATATGTGCCTTATGTTCAGGCAAAATTGCCCGAAGTTTGCTTGTTTTCAGATTGGCTGAAATTAGACTTTGACAAACCAAACTTCAGATGCGAATGTCTCATGTCAAACAAATCTTTTGCCAAACCAAACTTCATACACCTCATGTCAAAAGTTGATTTATCACCGCATTTCAAAAGTTGATTACCCGTTGAACTTCAGACATTGCGGGTCTGAAGTTGATTTAAAGCTGGTCCTGTAAACTGTGCACTGCCCCTGGGGTTACATCGTCTACTTTGGCCCAGGCCTACACGGTTTCCCCTAAAACGCCTAATACCATTAAGAGAATTCAACACCTCATAAGTAACTTCTTTTTCTTTCTACTGTTCATTTAGGACTTTATTCACACGCACCCACAATCTCCCTCTTGAACCAAGTTCCACATGACCCATCACTATTCATGGGCTAATTTGAAGATTAATTGTGTGCCACCCACATTATTCGAGTATTTATGACCACCAAGCCCACAATCTTCTTCTTTGTGTGTTGTCTTCAAGCTACGAGTAAAGGTAGTAAACCCGACCCATATGCATGCAAAGGCAATAAGTCGATTGAGTTGTTGATGGAATAAGGGTTTCTTTCAAACCTGAAAGAGGTCCAAATCTTGGAATTGGGCTAGGAGCAGCTATTGAATTTGTCCAGTCGAAAGGGAAAGGCGATGACTATTAGTTTAGACTCTTTTTCCAAAGGAAGCGAGTGGAATATTAGACAACGAGTAAGGGAATGAGTTTGTCCAAATAAGCTCTTAAGAAGCGGAGTTTCACTTGACAATGGGTTTGGATTGAAACCTTTCTTAGATGGAATCGACTGACTTCTAGTTGCATCGGATCTAGAGATCTGTTGCCAGTTCTGATAGAAGGAAAGGAGTAAGGTTTAGGCTTTGCGCAACAGTTGTTGAACCCGAGGTTGGTAATAAACTGAAGCTGCTCAGTCTTCTAGCATAGTGGAGTGAGATATATCGAAGAATGAACTTGGACGCCATGCCATCACTCCGCTATCTCTTCCGCCAAACCATTGGTTCTAATGCCTTTTGTTGGGGTAAAACAACCCAAAGATACTCTTAACATAGTGTGATATTATTTGTTTTGAGCCAAGCCCACATTGTTTTCCCCGAAAGGCGTATCCAAAACCTCATAAGTAGCTTCTTTTTGTTTGCTACTTTTCACCTGGGAGTTTGTTCATACTCACCCAACAGGTATGATAGTTACTTTAGTTGTTGATTGGGCATGTTAGGAATTAATATATACGGTTTGTTGTATCCCCAAGGGGATCACTGAGTGGTTGAGGTGTATAAGTACAACTTGGAGTGGTTGAATCTCAACTACAATACTCGGTAGTATCTTTTCCATCCTCTGTGAGCAGGTTGAGCTGACAACTGCGCTTGTGTGTGTAGTAACTGCCAAATGAATCAGTCGAGGCCCGTGTTTATTGGTCGAACATCACCAGTATTGAAAAGAAAGAACCAAAGAAGAATCATGTGTTGTATTTCACTTGGTTAATTTATTGTTATCCTTATACATATAATAATAATAATATAGCAATGGTGCGAATAGGTGAAAGTCATTTTATGTTGATCTTTGGAAAATAATTATACTCCCTTTGTTCACTTTTACTTGTACACTATTCCGAAAATAGATTTTCACTTTTACTTGTCACTTTTAACATATCAAGAGAAGTCAATTTTTTTCCATATTTTACCCTTAGCATTAGTTACTTATTCTCCAAATTGTTTCTCAAGATCTAATACTAAACATCAATTAATACGGATAGTGTGGTAAAATTTCTATGTCAATTATTATTTTCTTAATGGGTGTGCCTAGTCCAAATGTGACAAGTAAAAGTGAACGGAGGTAGTAATTTTTTTTGCCAAGTGCTAGTCTCCCTCCTTTCCTTTTATAGTTTTAAGACTTCTCTTTTTAAAATTGTAAGTACCCTCAGTGTGCTAGCATGTTACTTAAATACAGTAGATTATGCTGCTTGAATGAAACTTTTGCATGGACAATTATAAGCTCTATGATTTAACTGATAGTCTTTTACTATCTTTTATATAAATCATTGTAGAAGCTTCTTGGAATGAAGACTCATGCTCATTTACCTTCTTTTTCCTTGCAGTAAATTTCGATCGTCGTGATTATCAATTTTCTATCATCCGCACTGCTCTTTTTAGCAACACCTTAGTAACATTACCCACAGGACTTGGAAAGACATTTATTGCTGCTGTTGTAATGTATAATTATTTCAGGTGGTTCCCAGAAGGTAATGCAATGCTACAACTATCTTATTTCTTACTCTTTTGAACTTGTCACCATTCTATTTCCAAGAATTACTCTCATCATGTCTCTACATTGGAGTGTTAGTTTATGAGAAGCAAGGTTAGTCTCAGCTGAATCTGCTGAAATCTTGAGCTATACAAGAATATTAAGTAGGTGCTTTGAACATTGGAATTTACTCTCTGCATCCCGATAAACTAAACCCAATTTAACCTCTACATATATTAAGAGTACAAGGTTGAAAAGACTGGGAAGTTTAAATAGTGGTTTAATTGTGAAATGGTTAGTCAATAGTGTGTCATTGGGGCTTTGCTCTCCTCTTATTTTTCATTGTATGGTTTCGATGGACTCAACATAATTTCCCAAAAAAACTCAAACGGTTGTATCACATTGAGATGCCGATTCGTTTTCCACCCCCAATAAACGGTTGTAACCCCCTAGTCAGTCACCGGTAGACCTAAAGGGATCCTGGACACGCAAAATCCCTGCTCGTGAGAAATGCATGGTTCCCTGCTGGTTCAAGGGACAGATGTTTGTAGTCCTCCTCCTTCTAATCTAACACTATCTCATTCATTCAGATGACAAATGAAGTTGTGCAAGTGTGACCTGATCACTTCTATAGCAATTGTAGGACTCCATGCTTTCTCCTCCCTTTATCCTCTTTAATTTGATTACATCTTTCACAATTTCAACTATCATGCACCCTGTATAACAAAGAAATGAAGGGTTTGTTTTGAAAGACGTATCAAGAACTCCACATGCGAAAATCCCCACGGTTTCTAAACATCCACTGCTACATGCTGCAGAAGAGCAAGTTTAAATTTATGATATATGAACCGGTAAACCTCGAGTATTTTGGCATAAACATCACTTATTAAGCTCTTGCCATTTGCCAATCATCATTTTGATTTCGATGCACATCTGTCAGCTAAGCTGCTCGGACTCTTTACTTTTGGTGCCGCACCCGTGTCGACACGACATGGGTGTGGGTGTGGGATTTGTGTCCGATTTGGTCAACGGATTGTGGGTACTTTGACCAAAATCGATGGAGAAAGTCTAGACAGTTTTAATGATTTCTATAATCAATACAAAAGCTAAGGTGAAATTGAAGAAAATGAAATACCTTTTATATAAAAAATTCTATGTAACCCATTTTCCTTTAATCTCCTTCCATGATTCTCCTCAAGTTCTCCATATAATATCTCATAATTTAGGTTTTATAACTCCATTTTTAGATATTTTAATGATATTTAGGTGAATCCCCGCACCTGTATCCACACGGGATACACATGGATCCATATCCCTGAATCTTAAAAATTAGATCTTGAAGGATCCGACCTCTACATCAGCACCCGTATCGAACACCCGCACCTGAGTCTGAGCAACTTAGTCTGTCAGCAGCTAATTCTACTTGTTACATTTTGCTTTGACTTTTCAAGGTATTGAGTTCTTGTGTATTGAGTGCACATCTTATGCTCATAACTGTGAAGTATTATGCAACAACCATATTAGGCCAGATACTTCATTTTAAGCATTTTTCGAGTTTATGAACAAAGGAGAAATGAGTTCATGGCTGAATCCTGATGAGCCCTTCAGTATATATATATATATATCTGTTTAGATGATATTTTAAATCCTTTGGATTCACTGTTTAGGATGGTGTTCCAATGGCAGGAAAAATTGTTTTTGCAGCTCCTTCACGCCCACTTGTTCTGCAGCAGGTGGAAGCATTACACAAGTTTGTAGATATTCCACAAGTAAGCTAGGAGTTTTATTTTGCTTTATATTGGTTTAAAGTTGTTTTCCTAATCCAATGTCCTAAAAGAGCAAATGTTCTGTTATTTACATTTTGAGACAATTGTATTAAACTGATTGCAGGAGTGCACAATTGATCTGACAGGTCAAACAAATCCTTCGAGAAGAGCAAGTTTATGGAAAGAGAGACGAGTTTTCTTTGTAACTCCACAAGTGCTGGAGAAGGATATACATTCTGGTGACATTCTGCACTCTAGTGTGGATACATTTTTATGTGTTTATAGTTTTCGTGTTTTCCAGTTATTCGAGGTCTAACCTGCACATGATTTGTGCCTTCATGATAGGAAATAGAACTTAACTTCCAGTGAGGTATTTGATTTTCTGGATGTCAATGCATAAGCTAGAGGAGAGTCACTTATATTTGTATTGGATCACTTTAGCGTCACCAACCGTAATCTCTCTTATCAGAGGTGTTGGAAACATGTCTAAAACTGAATCCATATATTTGTATGTATTTTTTGACATATTCTTGGAGGTATTTTCAGATATTAACTCCACACTTTCTGCAGATAAGAAGCTATTTAACTAGCAAGTGAATTTTGTGATTAAACTTTCTTATTTTAAAGAAAAAATCAGATGTAAGTATCTAGAAGAAACTTGAGAACACTAATATTTTAAGGATTCCAGGTTTAAATAAGAATTACAATAGGTTAATTGCTCGGCCCAAATAGAATTGTTCTGCTTAGATACTATCTAAATATGCTCCAAATATGAAAAAAATAAGGTATTAGAGGTATCAGATGGTTAAGATTGTAGATGTTAAGTTGTAGTAAATTCAATTATGTTTACTTGACGATAACAACTTTGAGTATAACTTGTTTAGGTTAATTGACGCTCAAAACGTTGTTATTTGCTTATGAGCTTTTAACAGTTTAATACTCCCTCTGTCCCAGTTTATGGGACTTACTTTCCTTTTTAGTCAGACCCAAAAAGAATGACACATTTCTATATTAAGTAACAATTGGACTGTAAAATGTCTATTTTACCCTTAATGAAATGATTTACAGCCACACAAATTTCTATCATTCATTTTGGACCACAAGTTTTAAAAGTCTTCCTTTTTTTCTTAAATTCCGTGCCAAGTCAAACTACCTCACATAAAATGGGACGGGGGAGTAACTCCTTAAATTACTTGGATTTGATTATGGATTTTCCTGTCCATTATGGTCATCATCAGCTCAGTCCTGATATTTTTATGTTCCATGATTATGGTGTCATTGGTTTTCCGTCGTGGAGGTGAAGTCATTCGTTAGGGGGCTATCATATGAGTCAACTTCATTCTTTAGGGTCGGGTATCTGTTTTTAGTTAATGGTTATGGTGCTTTTTCCAAGGGACTGCATGCTTCTTGGCAAACTTGATTGCTATCCCTTCTTGATTCAAAATGGAACTTATCTTGTGCTGTCTTGGAATATATAATATAGTATACACAAGGGAAGTTCTCCAACAGTCAGATTTTAACATATGATTACTATAGCCAATGGCGAACACCCCAAATAGATCCAACTTAGCCTCGGTTGATTACTTTGTTAGTATAAATAAAAAGCTGTTGGTGTAACTTTTTTGTTTTAATTCTTTTATAATGCTAGAATGTGGACTTGGGTGAAAAGTTGCTAGCACATCAATCAGATGAGTCCTTGCATATAAATGTGTTAATTCGAGGAAATACTTCATGACTAGAGGTTGAATGCACATTGGATATATTTCCTTTTGATTAAGATAATTGTAAATCTCATATCTTTGTAATATTCCCTTCTTAGACCATATTGAACATTTATGAAGTAATATCTGTAAATATATCACAGGAATATGCTTCATGAAACATCTAGTTTGCTTGGTAATCGACGAGGCTCATCGTGCAAGTGGAAATTACTCTTATTGTGTAGTAGTTCGCGAGGTTTGTCAGTTTTTTAAAAGTAGATCTTCTAAACATTGCTTCATACCTGTTTCAACGTGACACTATATTGGAACTTTATGAGTTGCTTTGCTATGTGAATTTCACCTCGTATCTGTTTATGATTGTTCTCTCCTTTCAGTTGATAATCAGTATTTCTAAAAAAAATTTAGATGACTGGGAAATATGCTCAATGTTCTCTCTGTGTCGACTATTTACTATTTAGATTTATTGCATGAGAATACCTATTCTTGGGGAGGTGAGAGAAATAGAAAGGCGATCTCCCTCTCTCCTTTTTGATAGTAAGCTTCTATAATTTGGACAGTGTATCAACAATTACATCCTGCACTCCAGAATTAATTATTACAATGATGTGGAGGTGCATGGATATCTTTTTCAATAGAAAGAGGAATTCATGAAATTTAAAGTCCTCTCTGTAACTTTTTACAAGTACAGTAGTTTTATTCATGAATTACAGCACCAAAATGGTACTGTCTGAGGTTCAAAAGTATCATGGATTTGATTTCTCAAGTGTGAGCAGAATGAGGAAAGGGCAGTACTAATTCTATGTCGGTTGTAAAAGACATTTTACTCCAAGTTCTTTAACAGAGCATTCCCATGTACTCTGAGTATAGCAAATCAAGAAGCAAAGCTATAGATATTCAAGAATACGGGACCAAAAAATTCATCATGTTCTCTTTATTTATTTTTTTGTATCTGGCATTGTTATCAAACACAAAAAGCGCAAAAAATCTCTAAGGTCCATTGGGGTGTTAAGTGCAAATAAAGGCAAATGGAGAAAAAATATAGAAATATATGTGTAGTCCAAGACTAATAATTGCAAGCATGAATAATAATTATATGGACAAATAAATTGATTTTTTTTATAATAAATTAAAATAGGATTTGTTTAGTGTCGCGTCTTAGGATTACACTCATTAGAGAGGAAAGTATGCCTTAGAGCTTTGATGACGAGAGTGAAGCACCCACTAAGCGAGGCGAAGTGCTCATCATGTTTTGCATCTCGCTTTAGGGCTAACCGTACATTTGGCAAGACTAATTTGTCATTGTGATAACTGACATAAAGGGGTTGTGGGAATAATTTATTTGCTTCATTTTTCTCTATGTAGATGTAGAAACTAATTGTTGGTCTAGTGCCAACTTTATATATCCAATTCAGCATTCTACCTCAGATTCTTGTTCTGCTTTTCCCTGCTAAAGCCAAATCCTTGGCCAACTCCTGCCGGTGATCAAATTTGGCCCATTTCCAAATTCCAAACAGACAGGCTTCTATGAGTTCCAAAATTCAAATGCTTATTTCATTTTCTCAAGGTCCATTGTGCTGTATACTTTTAATCTGGTACCCAAGGAAAATGTGAGGATCATAAGTGTTTTTTTAAGTGGTTAGTTCTACTCATATAGCACAAAAGTTGTGTTTGAACAGCAGGAAGTCTTTACATTTCTGTGTTTCTTTGAGGCACTTATCCCCTAAGGTTCTCCGGTGTGAGCGTTTGATACAGGTGCGGATCTAGAGGTCGGATCCTTCTTGATCTAAATTATTAGATTCGGGAATAGGGATTCATGTTTTGCTTGGTTAGTGTGCAAAAGGGCCTGCTTAACACATGAAGTGCTTCAAAAGAAAGGCAGACAATTATGCTCAAGATGCTTTATGTGTGATCAAGATGCAGAAGTTAATTGTCACTTATTCCTTCATTGCAAAGTAGCTACAAGCTTGTGGAACATGTTTCTTGGTCTTCTTGGTGTATGCTGGGCAATTCCAAAGTCCACTAAGGATTTGCTTTACAGCTGGAAGGAGATAGGAAGAAGGGAGTCAAATGAAGATTGGTGGGAGTTAATCCCAGCCTGGATCTGGTGGTCCCTATGGAAAGAAAGGAACGGAAGATGCTTTGTGGATAAGAGAAACAACATCCAGAAAATTGAATGAATTGTCTTAGTTTTTGTACTTTTGGTGTAAACAAGATATGATGGGGGATATAGAACTTTTTGATGACTTCATAGCTAATTTGTAATCTCCCATAGGGTAGTTTGATATGCTCTGATGAGATTGTAAGTGACCTATGCTCATCATTTAATTGATGATGAGCCTTTTGTGAATACACAGTTACCTTTATCTCAAAACAAAGAATAGGGATTCAGGTACAGATACTGGTGCGGGGATTCAACTATAAATAATTTAAATAAAAAAATAAGAGTTATATGTATAAATTATGAGACATTACGTGGAAAACTTACAAGGTATTCCGAGGAAAAAATATTGATCAAGAGGAGAATTCTAGAAAGAGATTAAAGGAAAATGACTAACATGGAAATTTTCTATACACAAGGTATTCCATTTTCTTCAATTCCACTTAGCTTTTGTTTTGATTACAAAAGTTATTGTATTTGTCATGAATTTCTCCGTCAATTTTGGTCAAAGTATCTATAATCGGCTGATCAAATATGGTATGTATCCCCCACCTACATTCACACCCACGTTATGTCAACAGTCGACATGGGTGTGGCACCGTAAGTGGAAAGTCCGAGCAACTTAGCATTTTATCCCACACTTATCTGCTTGGATTCCTAAGGCACCAAGAAAAGTCTGTTTTCTTGTCTGGTTGCCATTAGTCTAGTGATCTTGACTGCTGAAAACATGAGGAAGAGCAGAATTACTTGTGTTAGTTGGTGCTTTATGTGTAAAATATTGGGAGAGGATGTCAACCTCCTTTTTCTACAGATAGTTTGGATTTCCGTCGACCATGCAAGGAACGGTGAAGGACACTTTATTTAGTTGAACCTTTAGAAGAAGAAAGAGGAGATACAGTGCATGGGATATTGCTCCGTTAGCTCTTATGCGGGTTTGGAGAGAATTAGGATAACTTTTGATAGAAACTGAATTAATTTTGTACATTAAAGAATAGCCTTTTATCCTTAATTTCTTTTTGGGGCACCCATGAGATTGCTATTTGTATTGAAGGATGTGTGTCTTTTGTGAAGAACTGTTTAGTTGTAGAGTACCATTTGGCCAATTTATGAATTCCCCCTATGATAGTCATTAGGATGCAGTTGTCTATAAGGACTACTCTTCCAGGATCGAGGCCATGAGTAGATCATTGGATGTGCAAATGTTGATTGGGCAGGATCATCCTCTAATAGATGTTCGACATCCATATATTGTGTTTTAGTAGGAGGTAGAGTAAGAAACAAAGTGTGGTTGCTCAATCTAGTGCAAAAGAAGAATACAAAGCAATGTTGTAGCAACTTGTGAGCTAATTTGGATTAAACAGTTACTCAGAGAACTAAATTAGAGAATCAGTCAGATGGAACTTGTGTGTGATAACCAAGTGACCCTTAATATTGCATCAAATTCGGTATTTCATTAGAGAACTAATTACATTGAAATTGACTGTCACTTTCTTAGAGAAAATATTTTTGTGCGATATTGTTACAAAATTTGTGAAGTCGAGTGATCAACTTGTAGATATCTTCACCAAGTCCTTCACTGGTCCTCATATTAGTTGCATTTGTAACAAGTCGGTTTATATGACTTGTATGCACCATCTTGAGGGGAGGTTAGAATAGGAAAAAAAATAGGAATAGTATATAAAAATCCTACTTGGATGAGGATTGTTACGTAGTGTCTATAAATAAGACAATGTAATAATGTGGATACACAATTCAATAAAAAAATTAATTCTCCTATATTTCTCACAGTTTGTAGGTTCTCAATTTTTTGGTGTACCTCTTGTACACAGGAGTGTTCTAGAACATAGATGGGTCGAGTTTCTTAGATAAAGTATCTAAAAGAATTGGATTCGGTCTCCTCTTTTTTCCTCCTCTAGTTCAAACAGATTTGAATATGTAATACATATCCGAAAGGTAAAATTAGTTAAATTGTTGAAAGGCTCAAAATATTTAATGAATATATTCCTTGATAATTTTCTTTTTTTAAGAAGTTCCAGTCCCCAAATATAAGAGAAACATTAAGCGGAAGTCTTAGATTATCAGACCAGTTCCCGTTAAGCATAGCTCCCTTCCGGAGTGCAGTTTGAGACATTACAAACCAAGCTAGAAGTTGTGGGACACCCCAACTCCTGCTTGAGGGGGTGGGGGGAGGGGGAGGGGGAAGGATAGACATTCTTATCCTGGTTAGCTTAGGACCCTACAATCAGGTTGTATGTTGCTTACTGTTTTATGTGTTTAAGATTTACTCCTAAAACATAGTTGCCAAGTTAATATCCTACGGGTATAGTACACTTGGTGATAAACTGATAACATAATGTGTGCGTGACATACACAAATACTGCTAGAAGATAAGCATAGCCCAGGAAGTAGGTTGGAGGACTCTTCAATGTGTTGTACAGGTATCATTAGCAATCATCAATACACAGAGAGCTTAAATTTCAGTTGTGTTCTTACTATTATTTTCTTTAGAAATTGCCATCTCAATTCCTTGATTTATCTGTATTTTTTTTTTGAGAAAGGTAACATTACTTCTATATATCCACAGGTATACTACATCAAAGTGTAGTCCCCCTCCAAAAAGTTTTACCTACATCATTCCTAGGATCTTCTAGTTACAACCAGTCAATAATATTAAACACATTTTCAGCATCTTCTATTACTACTTGCTTACACCAAAAATAATAAAGCCCTAGGCAATTAGTCTTTATCTTTTGGATATTGTTCTGTTTTCCTTCAAAGCATCTTTGATTCCTTTCCTTCCAAATTGTCCACCAAATGCAAGCTGGGACAATCCTCCATCTCTTCTCATATTTTCCTGCATTTCCATCCCTGTTCCAGCATTGTAGGACTTCTATAATACTCCCAGGCTTTGTCCACTTAATCTTCCTCTTTTGGATAAACATCTGCCACAATTGATCAGTCCATTTACAGTGTAAAAAGAGATGGTTGATTGTCTCCACCTGTTCTTCACATAGATAGCAACTAGAGCGTAGATTGGGTTTCCTCTTGTTTAAGTTCTCATGTGTCAAGACTGCCTGCTTTGCCAAGAGCCATGTGAAGTAATTCACCTTGTAGGGAATTTCTGTTCTCCAGATCATCCTCCAGTGCCATCCTGCATGCTGCTCCTCCGTAGACCTGAGTTCTCTGTATGCTGATTTTACAGTGAACTCTCCCCCTCTCTCCCCCTTCCATACTAGTCTATCTTCCTCTCCTGTCAGATTGGTAGCCATTTGCATTGTATCATGAAATCTTGCTATGGTTGTCATCTCCCAATCATTTAGTCCCATTCTTAGAAACAGGTTCCACCCTTGTCCTGTCCATAACTCTGCCACTGTTGCTTCTTGTCCTTGGCTCAGACTATGTAGTACAGGGAAGGCATGTTTGAGTGCTTCCTGTCCACACCAAATGTCATTCCAAAAAGCTACTTTTTCTCCATTGCCCACCTTGCAGCTGGTTCTCTCTTTGACCAGCTGCCATAGGTTCCTGATAGACCTCCATACACTACAATTGTAAGGGTTGGTGACCACCTCTGTCATCCATTTATCCTCCATGCCATATTTTTCTATTATTACTTCCTTCCATAGAGATACTTCTGGTGAGACCAATTTCCACAACCATTTCATCATCAAACTCTTGTTTTGTGTTTTCAGCTCTCTGATATTGAGTCCACCCCGTCTCTTACTTACCAGCAGTATTTATCTGTATTTGGTTGGTTCAAATTCTAACTTTTTCGATTTATTTGTAGTTGATGGCATTTCATGTCCAAGTTAGGATATTAGCATTAACTGCTACACCTGGGTGTAAGTAGCTATTTATCTGCTGGACTTTATTGGAATTTAAATTGGTCTCATGCCTTATGTCACCTTCTTATTGGGATCTTCCATGTGTCAGCTAAAAGGCAAGCAGTTCAGAAAGTGATTGATAACTTGCAAATATCAACACTTGAATATCGAAATGAAACTGACCCAGATGTGCTACCATATGTGCATGCTCGAAAGATTGAACAGATAACAGTATAAATTTAACTCCCTTTTGGCTCTCTGCTGAAGCTTTTTCTTCGTTGTTTATATTCAAAATTTTGTAATATACTTTCAGGTTCCCATGGGCCAAGATGCTGTTGAAGTTGGGGAACTCCTCTTTGAAGTAATGGACCCATTAGCATCTCGGCTTCGTGCATACGGACTACAAGTTAATAGAGACTGCCGGACAGTATGGCTACTATACCTTAAAATTTTTTAGATGTTTATTTAATCATAGTATAATTATTTGCTACATTTTTGGATTTGCTGGTCTGACTAGTCAGTCAACAACACAGTTCAGGTTAGGATACTTGTTCAATGAAGTTTGTTATTTTTTTCACGTTCATCCTATTTTTTGTTCTAGTTATTTTTTTCTTTTCGTGTTTGCAATTCTAAGTGGATTATAGTGATGAAGTCTACTATTAAACGGATGCTAATGCCTCCATGTGGCTCCTTTCCTACGGTCATGGGAAATCCAAAACTTGTATAATAAGTCAATACTGGGTCAGTCGAAATTCTTTCTTAGTGAAGTCGGAAGACAACATCGAATCAGACAGGCACAAAAGAAGTGGTTTCATCCAATCGGCGGGATAATTCGATTTCTAGTCAGCTAACTGAGAATCCAATAGAGAAAATAACTTTTCTAAAGATATCTCGGTAGAATGATTATTGTGAGCTGCGAAAGAGATAAATCCTAGTCGTTAGTACGAATCGCCTCTCTCCTTCTTTATCCGAATTGGTTCCTAGTGTTAGTCAATCAAGTTTCACCATCAAGAGAGGGAAGTGCCTTGACTTTATACACTTCATTGAATTAAAAAAATTATGCAACAAAATTTCAGAGTTCTGGAGAAGCAAGCTGTAATACCAAGAATATTGTGAATATACAAATTAATAAACAAAGAATTTGTAATCTTTTTAAATTCTGACTAGTTCAAGAGAAAAAAATTCAATAGCGGTCTAAAAGAGAGAGGAGGTGCTGATTCTTGGAGAGAGAGAGAGAGAGAGAGAGAGAGAGAAGGCATAATTAAGAGAGGAAAAAAACGACGTGTAAGCTTTTTGGGGAAATAACGCAGCATCTTAAAAAGACTTTCAATAGGATTAAGACTCTCTCACAGATTTGACCGAATTAAATGCTTTCAGACCTATTAAGTGATTTTTAAAATTTAAAAACAGCACTTAATGGCCTGAAATTTTAACCATTCAAATTCAGACCCTCGTAAAGTGCAGTTGAGGCCTTAATGTTAGTAAGGTATAATTTCTGAAAAAGTCGAATTGTAAATTGCTGTTTCAAATATCCTGATTTTTTTCTTCTTCTTAATGTCTTCTCATCACTAAACTCAGATGTTTGGGGTGTGTGCTCTTATGACAGATTGTACTAATATGATGCTGGAGGTTTCTACTGTTAAGTACAGATCAGGACGATTTTCAATCTGCGAGATAATCAGAGTAATATAAAATACAAGCGGTCCTATATATGCTTTAACCAAAAGCACATTAGCATACAAGAGGGTACATTGAACGAGCAGGGAATAGTAGAATTGAACTATTGATTTGTTAATGTATCATGTTTTCCAGTTTCTTAAGATTATACAGTCAGCATGCTAACCATGTTCATATGTACATATAGAATGTGCCCTTCTTCCATTTTAGCTATTTTATGTTACTGTTGTCACTTCTAACATTGGATAGGACAATCCCTCTTCTGTATATGTAGTTGTCTTCGTTTTTTTGTTGTTTTAAGTCTCTCTCTCTCTCCTTTATATATATACACACACACTTGTTCCTTTCTTAAGGTTTATTTGTCTTGTCCAATTGGCAGTTAAGCCCACATCTGATACTTGATTCACGGTCAAGATTTCGTGAAGCTCCACCTCAAAATTTGCCTCAAGTGAAGTTTCAAGAAATTGATGGACTATATGGAGTTCTAATAACACTTTCCCATATAGTGAAGCTGCTCTCGAGCCATGGAATAAAATCTGCATTTGAGATGCTTGAAGAAAAACTGCAATCCAAGTTTGTCCTCTTTGAGCTTCCGGAATTTGATTAATTCAACTTGCTGAAAGAGTGCTATTTCGTTTTTGATGAGTGGATTTGGTTTGAACAATAATATCCCTCTTAATAACATACTGCCCCAATCCATTTCAATGTGCCATCACATTTCTAACGACCAATTGCATCCAAGATATAGTCATATACGTATTGTGCAGTTAATTTCACCATTTTGTAAAACTATTACCTCTTTTTCTGAAAGATTAGATAGTTTAATGGAAGCTTTTGTCTGTTCTCTAAATATGTGCATGTCGTTTACAGGTTCTTCGGACGACTGATGGGAAGAAATGAAATTCTTTTGAAAGCAAAGCGTTTAATGCAGCAAGTTGTATCTCATGGTGCTCCTAGTCCTAAGTTATCAAAAACGTTGGAAATACTGATTGATCATTTCAGTATGTTACATATCACATTCTTCTGTTTGTTCAAGTATTTGTTAATTTTAACTGTTCAATGAGCAACCTGTCTATGTTATATGGATGCAAAACAGCTTTGAAGCATGTTTTTAATGGTTTTTGGTTAGGACATCATTTTATTGATGAAATCTTGATTGTTTGTTTATAGGTTTGAGAGTTTGGGTGTGTTATTCGATTCTTTTAATTTTGCAAATTCATTTAAGGATTGTACTTGTTATAAATTTTAGATTTCTCCCATCTTAGTAATCCTTATAGAGGTAAAGCTAGTGGCACATCAGCAACTATATCATTTGAGTTTAATATTGGAGAGCTGTGATTTAGTTTCTACTGTTTTCTGTGAAGTTTTTGTTACTTATTTGGAAAACGAAATCGAACTTAAGAATGTTGTTTAGTCCTAGGGAATTTTAAATGGGATAATACATTCTTCTACCATTCCCGTCTTTCACAAAACCACAATTTTTTAACTTATTTCTTCTGTTACAGTCTGGACTGTTCGTAAAATTCTTGAACCATGTCAATGAAAGATAAACATTGTCTACTGATAACTTTGTTCCAAGTTAGGGGTCTTAAGGCCACCAAAACAAGCAGTGCAGATATTTAGGCCATAGATAAGCTCCTTTGGTAATAGTACCTTATTACACATTGATTTTCATGTTAAAAAGATGAATCATGAATGCCTCACATGCTTTAGGTGTCATCAGCTTCTCAGCACTGTGTTGCACTCATGCTCAGGGTTTTTTTACCCTCGGGAAAATGACAAACCAAAGTCAAGTTGATAAATAGAAATAGGTGGAATATAAAGCATTATTCTTTGCTGATGGTGGATTTGAAGTTCATTTGTAGCTTCTGATGCAAACTGGAGTACAGTCAAATCTAGGCTAGCCATTTATATTTATAACATTTTAAATATGTAGCTCACTCAATTTCCTATATGGTGCACTAAATTAGCAAGAAGAAATGTCATCTCTTGTGCAAATTGTCAATTGGACTTTATGGAAAGTGGGATCCTGTAATATCAGATACTAAGTTATTAGTAGTTTTCACTCTCTAGGATTTCCTTTTTCTTTTTCAGAATTCTTGTTTGGACCTTCTCATGGTAAATTTAGTGCATCCTACTTTGTAATTTCCTTTGATATCCTTCCATCTGTTGCAGAAATGAGTGATCCAAAAAAATCAAGGGTTATCATTTTCTCAAATTTTAGACAAAGTGTCAGGTAAAGCTTCTATGAGTCCCTCGCAATGCTATTCTCAGTTACTTGATTGCAATATTATTCTTACTTTAAAATTCTGAAAACCTGATTTTGGCTGCAGTGACATATTGCTTTCTTTGAGGAGTTTAACGGATTTAGTTAAAGCTACTGAGTTCATAGGCCAAAGCTCAGGTACCCCTACTCTATACGTTTCAGTGGATCAATTTCCTACTGTGTTGGTATTTTAATCTGTTTCTTTGTTAGACAAGGGCTATTTTCCTCTTGGAAAAAGGCTGTCTGACTGTTCTTGCGCAATAATATTAAGGTGTACTGGTCATTTCTCCTTATGTAGCAGTTTATTATCATTACCATGTTTGCTGAAATCAAGTTTTTACCCAGCAATGACTTTGTGAGAAATATAAGGAAAGAATATTATTGAATTGTTGTTGTAATAATTACATAGAGAACCCTATTTATAGACACTATATAATACAATTCCTCACCAAATAGGAGACTATAAACTATTCCTAGTTTGTGTAGGATTGTGTTTTCCTATTCTATTCTAACACTCCCCCTCAAGCTGGTGCATACAAATTATATGTACCTAGCTTGTTACAAATGTAATTAATACGAGGACCGGTAAGAGACTTGGTGAAGATATCTGCAAGTTGATCATTTGACTTCACAAATTTGGTAACAATATCTCTTGAGAATATCTTTTCTCTTACAAAGTGACAATCAATCTCAATGTGCTTAGTCCTCTCATGAAACACTGGATTTGATGCGATATGAAGGGCCGCTTGATTATCACACACAAGTTCCATATGACCGGTTTCTCCAAACTTCAGTTCTCCAAGCAACTGTTTGATCCAAACTAGCTCACAAGTTGCTACAGCCATTGCTCGATATTCTGCTTCTGCACTGGATCGAGCAACCACACTTTGTTTCTTACTCTTCCATGACACCAAATTACCTCCAACTAAGACACAATATCCGGATGTAGAACGTCTATCAAAGGGTGATCCTGCCCAATCAGCGTCTGTATATCCGGTGATATGCTCATGGCCTTGATCCTCGAAGAGTAGTCCTTTACCAGGAGCTGACTTTATATATCGCAGAATACGAACAACTGCATCCCAATGACTATCACAAGGAGAAGTCATAAACTGACTTACAACACTCACAGGAAAAGAGATGTCCGGTCTAGTCACAGTGAGGTAATTCAACTTTCCAACCAACCGTCTATACCTTTCAGGATTACTGAGTTGCTCCCCCTGTCCTGGAAGGAGTTTAACATTCGGATCCATAGGAGTGTCAATGGGTTTACATCCCATCATTCCTGTCTCCTCAAGAATGTCTAAAGCATACTTGCGTTGAGAAATAACAATACCTGATCTAGACTAAGCAACCTCAATACCAAGAAAATACTTAAATCTGCCAAGGTCTTTAGTTTGGAAATGCTGAAAGAGATACTGCTTCAAATTAGCGATACCAACTTGATCATTGCCAGTGATAACGATATCATCAACGTAAACAACCAAATAAATACACAGATTTGGTGCTGAATGCCGATAAAACACAGAGTGATCAGCGCCACTACGAGTCATGCCAAACTTCTGAATTACTGTGCTGAACTTTCCAAACCAAGCTCGAGGAGACTGTTTTAGACCATATAGTGACCGACGCAATCGACATACAAGGCTTCTAGACTCCCCCTGAGCAACAAAACCAGGTGGTTGCTCCATATAGACTTCTTCCTCAAGATCACCATGCAGAAAAGCATTCTTAATGTCCAACTGATGAAGAGGCCAATGACGAACGGCCGCCATAGATAGAAAAAGACGGACTGATGCTATTTTGGCCACAGGAGCGAAAGTGTCACTATAATCTAGCCCAAATATCTGAATATACCCTTTAGTAACAAGGCGAGCCTTAAGCCGATCGACTTGACCATTTGGACCAATTTTGACCGCACAAACCCAACGACAACCAACAGTAGACTTACCTGTAGGAAGGGAGACAAGCTCCCAAGTACCACTCGAATGTAAAGCAGACATCTCATCAAACATAGCCTGCCTCCATCCAGAATGAGAAAGTGCTTCTCCTGTAGTCTTAGGGATGGAAATAGAGGACAAAGATAATACAAAGGCATAATGGGGTGAAGATAAACGATGATAAATCAAGAAAGTATAATGGGGATTAGTATTTCGAGTTGATCGTATACCTTTTTGAAGTGCAATCGATTGGCTAGCAGGGGGCAAGGCGACAGTGGGAGCAGGGTTCGGCGCATGACATGAATCATTTGAGACTATTGCTGGACGTGGACGTCGATGATAAGTTAGGAGTGGTGGCACTATAACTGGAGATGGAGAAAATACCGTAGGTCCCTCAAAATTCGGTACAGGTAAGACCTGAGGTATGGGTAAGACCTCAGAGATATCAAGATGATCAGAAGATGTGTAGTAAGGTTGAGATTCAAAGAATGTTACATCGGCAGACATAAAAATATCAGCGGAGATCATGTGAATAGCAACGATACCCTTTTTGAACTCGAGAGTAACCAAGAAAGACACATTTAAGAGCACGAGGGGCTAATTTATCTTTTCTTGGGGCTAAGTTATGAACAAAGCATGTGCTCCCAAATACATGAGGAGGGATAGCATAGAGATGTGACTGTGGATATAGTATGGAATGTGGAACCTGGTTCGAAATAGAAGATGAGGACATTCTATTAATTAAATAACAAGATGAAAGGACTGCATAAACCCTAAGCAGACTTCATATTTGATCTTATCAGTTGGTCTTCAGTCATAACTCATAATTGCAATTTTCTGAACATACATCTGTTTTAAGATACGACATATACTTGCATTGCCATTTCCCGTGTCTTTCCAGTTACAACGTGTTAGAATCACATCTTTCGGTCAGGGTGTGAGCTTTGGCGCGATCAAAACCAATATGCTTGAGCTTCAAAATTTAAAAATTTGAATCCCTCCTAAGTTTGATGTACAGTCAGCTATGTAGTAATAGCTAATTCTGCTTCCCTCCTCCCCCAAAAAGACAAGCCAAAGAATGACGTTATACCATGGAGAAATGCATGCTGTAGCAAAAGTAATTTATGATAAGTGAAACTTAAACTACTGTGCTTTAGTCTTTATGACAAAGTTTGTAGCCGCAGTGTTGCTAAAGACTCACTTTAGGCATGTGTAAGTCCTGATGTTATGTGAAGCTCAGGTAGGCGCTTGGGTGCAGGCACCAATGTTTTCAGGCAAACACCTATGGGCCATGGGTTTTCCTTAAGAGGGTAGCACTAGAAAATAAATATCTAATAAAGTAACTATATTTATTGTTAACAAAATGTAATGTATTTTTAGTGATTAGGTTTATAAGAACCTGGAAATTTAGTAACAGAAAATAGTCACGAAAAACTTAAAATTGTATTTTAGCATCTAAATCAAATGGTTGACATGATTGTTTCCTCATATTTTCTCTTGATTATAGTTTTCTCAATTCTCTTGTCCAAAAAAAATGATTGTCTTTACAATGATTTTTTTTCATGCATCACACGCACACACATTCCTTATTAGCCTTTCTCGCTAAAGCCCATGCTTCAATTGTGCTTTACACTTAAAGCCGTAGCAGAACACCAAAACCTTGGCGCCTTTCTAGTCTTTCTGCCTTTGACAACTCCCCTTGTGTGTTTCTGGTGCTCATATCTCATTTATCACGTGAAACACTTATTATCTTCAGTCCTCAGGATGGAATTACAATGGTAGTCCTTTCACTAAATTGGAGGAGGAATATCTTTTAACTTTTATGGTGTATCTTTCCTCAAATATTTCAGTTTGTCCTAATTCCTGATATGATGATATGTCAAACTGAAATTTTCCTCCACACATCTCTTCCATTTTTAGTTCTAAGAATCTGCAGTTCTCATGCCATTGTTTCATGAACTTCTTTTCAGGCAAAGCATCAAAAGGCCAATCACAAAAAAATCAACAGGCTGTTTTGGAGGTAATTCTTTTGCTCTCTTTCTGTTGTCACTTGGCAGTCGACCTTTCTTGAATTGTCTTTTTCATGTAGAAATTTCGAACTGGTGAATACAATGTCATTGTTGCAACATCAATTGGTGAAGAAGGTCTGGACATCATGGAAGTAGATCTTGTCATATGCTTTGATGCTAATATATCACCTTTGAGAATGATTCAGCGCATGGGCAGAACAGGAAGGAAACATGAAGGAAGAGTTGATATCCTTTTCATCTAGTTTGGTTTTTTTTTCCCCTTTCAGTTGCTAAAAATTGTTTTCTTTAAGTACAAGTTTTTTTTTTATCTGCACTTGAAATATCCAGTTTCTGGCACCCAAATTATTTTTTGATGTGTTTATTTCAATAGATTTCCTTAATGAAGTTCTACTGGTTTTAGCTTACGAAGGAAGAGAGTTAAAAGGTTACTTGCAGAAGCAAACAAGCGGCAAGACAATTATCAAAGACATGAGAAATGGGGGAATGAATAGCTTTTCATTTCATTCCAGTCCGAGGATGGTATGTCATATCAACAGATTTTCTCACCACTTCATGTAAACCATTACCTTCTTAAGTTTGTTTGTTTGTATATTGTAGATTCCACATATTTTTAAACCAGAAGTCCATTTTCTCAAGCTATCAATTCCACAGTTTGTTCCTCGAGGAAAAAACACCAAAGATGTTCACCCTATACAGGTGTCTGCATTCCAGAAAAAATTAAGTGATGAAGAAGCAAACTTGCTCGCAAAATATTTCAAGTTTACTGGTCAGGAGGCTCAGGACACATGGAGACCATCGCTTATTGCCTTCCGTCATTCCCAGGCATTTCCATCCAAAGTGCACAGAGTGGTGCATTCATTTAGAACAGGGATGCTAATAGATGCCATGCAAAATTTGCAAGAAATGCCTTTTCCTCGAGATGTCAACACTTCTAGCAATGAGGTTCTCACAGTGACATTTGCTTAACTTCTTATTTTGTAGAATAACTGAAAATTGAATCACTTCTCTTTGATGGGTCAGGATGAAACTTCAGAAAATTTGTCTATGAAAGTTGAAGCTACTGAACCATGTGAAGAAAATCTGAAAGGTAACTTTCATACATACTCAATAGATTCATCAGCAAAACTATTCAGCAGTTTGAACATTTTAGTAATTATGTTTGATAATCTGTTTACTTCCCTAATAGATTGGCTCTACATTATCACTGAGTCTGACCGAAATTGTTGATCTTTTCATCAAATGGAATTGGTATTAACATTCAATAATTCAACTATTACAAATTGTGTTATGATATGTTAATTTGCCTTTGATAAGATATCTTCAGCAATTTACACAAGTTTAACATGATGCAGCAGATATATCTCCAGCCATTTCAATGTAACAACACTTTTTTCTTAGTATCCATCATAATTTAATAGAGACGTGTAAAAGATGAAGGTTGCACATTTTTGTTTATGCCACTACAACAAAATAGATCATCCTAGCGAAGCTTCCCCCCAAACAAGAAAGTAAAAATCTGACTTATGGTGCCAGTATAGACAAATGTCCATTGGTCCAATTTGGATCATGAACTGGAACTTTACAACATAAATTTGCATATCCCATTTAGCCCTGGGGTTAATCTCAATGTAAGAAACATTGAAATCATTCAACCTGTTGCCTGTATTTTGTCATTTTATATATGAATTAACACCAACTTTCAAAAATATTTCGAGTCGGTTTGTATCTGGTTTTGTGCTGTAACTAAAAGAGACAAGGGAAGAAATTCCTCATTGTATTATTCCAAGAATAAGAGCTATCATGTACAACTGAATCTATCTAAGGAAGCAAAACCAGAAAAATTCCTAAATATCTCTACCAATAATTGTGTGATGTGCACTATTTGAAAAGGTGCCTGTGTTCATACTTCATTCTATAATGCTTCTCCTCAAATTGGTCCATAGATATTAATAGTGCCCAATTTGATACAAAGCTATTCTACCTGAATTCCATTTAAAGCCTTCGTGAAGATGTGAATATGTGAATATGTTACCCAATTGCTTTTCCATCTTCACTTGACCCCTAGAAATTAGGCTTCCTTGGATCTTCTTATGGATAAAGAGGTAGACAACCTCAAATCCTCAAACATTGCTTTGTGCCATCTAGGATGATTCAATGTGTCCTTCACAGTTTTAGGGATAGAAATAGAGTTAAGAGAGGCAATCAAACACTGGATGCAGGAGATAAGAAAAAAAAAAATAGCAATGGAATATGTGGATTTGCATTGATGTGTACCTTTGCGAAGAGCAATTGGAATATCAAAATTTTTGGGAGGATCAAGGGGAGGAGGGTCTGATGACAAAAGAATTGGTGCATGGATTGACATGTATCATTGGTCTCTCTCCTTTTGAAATAAACTTGGACAATTTGTGGTCATGTTGAAGCAGAAGGTGCAACTACTGATTTGAGACACTGAAATCAGTTGGTGCTTAATAGAAGAACTGGGAGATGTAGGAGGAACATCTTATTTCAGTTGAAACATCTAAAGGTGTCACTTGGTATATTAACCACTCATCTTCCTCCCCCTAACTTGTAAAATTTGAAAGTGCACAGTAGAATGGTGTACTTTACAAAAATACCTCATTAGTGGACACAAAATGTTTACCAAGTTTAGTAAGTAACAACTAACAATGATACCCCTTTTGAAGACAAAAATAGTCTAAGCAAACACACTTCAACGCCTTTGGGTCTAACTAGGTAACAATGGTTATACATCTTGAACATAACATGTGCTCCTAGACACCCTAGGCCACGTGGAATGATGAATTATTTGGAGAGAGAACATTATAAGGTACATCACCTTTAAGCACAATAGAAGGTTGCAATTTATTAGAAAACGAATTGTAGAGGTTGCGTCGGACCCAAAACTGTTTCGGAACTTTTGTTGGAACATTTGTGCCCAAGCTGTCTCAAGCAGATGCATATTCTTCCTTTCAACTACTCCATTTGAGAAGGTGTTTCAACACAAGATGGCCGGTGGAGAATCCCTTGCTGTCTCATGTAGGTTCGAAATGGTATGACATGTACTTTTTGGTATTAATACATCTTAATACATGCACCAAAACATTGTATTGAGTTTAACTTTGGGACTAAAGGCACCCAAGTGGGAAAATACTTCCAAGGGGTTCTTCATTATATAAATCCAAGTCAATCGAGAAAAGTCATCCACAAAAGTATCAAAATACTTGTACCCAGTTTTGGACACAACAACGATGGTCCCCAAACATTGAAGTGAACTAACTCAGAAAATACACCGGTCTATTTACCCTTGGACCTAATGGGCTATGATAATGTTTTGCAAACTGGCATGACTCACAATCCAATGAAGAGATATTCGTGAAATAAGGCCAACTTTTTAACGTAGGGAGGAATGATGTCCCAACGGACAATGTGCTTTAAATGGAGACGTGACACTAGAGCTGACAACTGTCCGAGGCACCTATTTGTCAAAATGTAGAGGCTTTACACCCTTGCTTCGTCATAAGATCTTAAACAATGAGATTGAACAATGGATCTTTGACAAGTCTATTCATAGTGATTTAATTAAATGCAAGTTTTGGCACCCATACAAATGACAAGCTGATAGAGGAGGTTGGTTTAACAGTCCCAGGTCCCAAGCTATTATAGGTTGGCCTATCAACTACAACCTTCAGAGAGGATGCTTTGTGTGATTGAAAGCTAGAAAATGTCAAGATTATCTGTCATGTGATCTGTGACATTTTGTGCTACACCCTGAAAGGAAGAATAGGCATCTCATGGGACTTCTCGCACTTTTCTCATTGAATCTCATGTTCCACTGCATTTTTGGGGCGATGTAGTCCTTGCATCTTGTTATTTAGTTAGTATAATTTCCTCATCTTCTATTCAAAATCAAGTTCCACGTTCCATACTATTTCTTGAGTCACATCTCTTCTCTATTCTCCTCGTGTCTTTGGGAGCACATGCTTTGTTCATAACTTAGTTCCTCGAGAAGATAAATTAGCCCTCTTGTGCTCTTAAATGTTTCTTTCTTGGTTACTCTTGAGTTCAATTAGGGTATCATTACTATTCACCTAATCTCCATCTATATCTTATGTCCGCCGATGTCTCATTCTTTAAGTCTTAACCTTACTGTACATCTTCTGATCATCCTAATGAGGTCTTATCCATACCTCATGTCTTACCTGTACAGACTTTTGACGAATCTACGGTTACTTCTAGATCTCTAGTTGTAGTGCCACCACTCTTGACTTATAATCGCCGTCCGCACCCAACACTAGTCCTAGATGATATATGTCATGCGCCAGACCCTACTCCTACTGCGGACTTGCATCCATCTAGCCAATCAATTGCACTAAAAAAGGTTTGCCATCCACTTAAAATGCTAACCCACAATATACTTTCTTGAGTTGTCATCGTGTATGATCACCCCATTATGCCTTTGTACCATCTTTGTTTTTATTATCCATTGCTATGACCACAGGTGAAGCACTTTCTCATTCTGGATGGATGCATGCTATGATTAATGAGATGTTTGTTTTACATATGAGTGGACTTGGGAGCTTGTCTCCCTTCTTGTAGGTAAATCAACTGTCGATTGCTGTTGGATTTATGCAGTAAAATTGGTCCAAAAAATCAGGTTGATCGGCTTAAGGCTTACCTTGTTGCCAAAGGGTATACTCAGATATTTGGGCTTGATTATAGTGATACTTTCGCTGCTATGGCTAAAATAGCATTTGTCTGTCTTTTTTTATCTATGGCTGTTGTTCGTCATTGGCCTCTTCATTAGTTGGACATTAAGAATGTTTTTCTTCGTGGTAATCTTGTGAAAGAAGTTTATATGGAGCAACCATCCAGTTTTGTTGCTCAAGGAGAGTCTAGTAGCCTTGTATGTCGATTGCGTAAGTCACTCTATGATTTGAAACAGTCTCCTTGAGGTTTGGTTGGAAAATTCAACACAGTAATTCAAGAGTTTGGCATGACTTAAAGTGGAGTTGATCACTTTGTGTTTTATTAGCATTCTGCACCAAATCTCTGTATTTATTTGGTTGTTTACGTTGATGATATTGTTATCACTAGCAATAATCGAGATGGTATCACAAATTTGAAGCAACATCTCTTTAAGCATTTCCCCTAAAGACCTTAGCAGATTGAAGTATTTTTTAGGTATTAAGTTTACTAAGTCTAGACCAGGTTTTGCTATTTCTCAATGCAAGTTTGCCTTAGACATTCTTGAGGAGACAAGAATGATGGGATGTAGACCCATTGACACCCATATGGATCCAAATGTTAAACTCGTTTTCGGACACGGGGAGCCATTCAGTAATCCTGAAAGGTATATATGACTGGTTGGAAAGTTGAATTATCTCATAATGACTAGACCTGACATCTCTTTTCCTTTTTTCCTGTGAGTGTTGTAAGTCAGTTTATGACTTCCCCTTGTGATAGTCTTTGGGATGTAGTTGTTTGTATTTTGCGATATATATAATCAGCTCCTAGTAAAAGACTACTCTTCGAAGATCAAGACCATGAGCATATCATTGGATATACAAATGCTGATTGGGCAGGATCACCCTCTGATAGACGTTTTACATTAGGATATTGTGTTTTAGTAAGAGGTAATCTGGTGTCGTGGAAGAGTACGAAATAAAGTGTGGTTGGTCGATCTAGTGCAGAAGTAGAATATCGAGCAATGGTTGTAGGAACTTGTGAGCAAGTTAGGATCAAACAATTGCTGAGAGCTTAAATTTGGCGAAATCAGTCAGATGGAACTTGGAACTTGTGTGTGATAATCAAGCGGCCCTTCATATTGCGTCAGATCAGTGTTTCATGAAAGCACTAAGCATATTGAAATTGTTGGTCACTTTGTCAGAGAAAAAATACTCATTATTACAAAATTTGTGAAGTCAAGTGATGAGCTTGCAAATATCTTTACCAAGTCCCTCACTTGTCCGCGTATTAATTACATTTGTAACAAGGTAGGTGCATATTATTGTATGCACCAGTTTGAGGGGAGTGTTAGAATAAGAATATACAATCTTACTTAGAATTGGAATAAGAATAGTATGTAGCATCTTACTTGGTAAAAGAATGTATAGTAGTGTTTATAGATAGTGTCTCTATGTAATAATGTAGATATACAATTCAATAATCCTATATTTCTCACAACATGATATGGGAGCCCAACATTAAGTAAACCAAGAATTTGGATGGAAGAATTCCTCATTGTTTTGTTCCAAGAATAAGAGCTATTTATACATGTACACGTGAATCTATCTAAGAAAACAAATTTTAAAAAATCCGTAAATATCTCTACTTATAGTTTACTATGTATATTATATGAAAAGGTGCCTATGTAGTATGTGCCTTCTGTAACATGTGCAAAGGTGGTTATGAGTATCCTCTTCAATCTAGTTGTAAGAAAAGCATTCTCTTCAATCCTCTGATAGACTAGCTCTTATTTTGTTCGTCGATTATTTTAGAATCTGGTTCTGATGCTGTAATGATCTTTAACACATGAAATGTTGCTATTATTGTATGATAGACTAGCTCTTATTTTCTTCCTAATTATTTAAGAATCTGGTTCTGGTGCGATAATCATCTTTAACATATGAACTAGCTGGCTGTGCTTCGTTGTCCATATCTGTAATATGTTAAGCCTTATCCAAACAGCTGAAGCTACCATTGTTATGTTTTCACGAACAGGCTCATCTTTTATTTTCTTGGTGAAATAGAGGCAAGAGGGCCAAATAACATTGAAATTTATGCTAATGTCCCCTTGATCCTGATTTTGCCAAATTTAAGAGCATCGTTGATTTCTTATGTCTTCTACATCAAGCAAAAGAAAATAGAAGAGAAGCAAGAATAGTTCAGGAAAAAAAGAATTTGGATGTATGTGTGTACTCGTATCTAAAGTATTTCAAATTCATACAGGCTGTTCTAATGAAGATGATTGTAAAAGAGAAAAAAACAGTGACTCCATTCCAGTGGAAATCCAAAGTAATAGAAAGACACTTCTTCTTGACATATTTCCAGGGGAAAATTCTCATGCACATGGCTTCCTATTCAATTCAGATTTTGTAAGTGTTGATGATCAGGGGAGGGTTATAGTCTCATCTCTTACCCAACTATCTCTTAAAGAAACTTTGGTTTCTAAATTTACAAGCACCAGATTATTTGAAAAGTTCAACCTGCCAGAAAAAGATCCTCTTCATGGGAAGGTTTCAGTGAATGATCTGGAGGAAAAGACCGATGGAGTCAAAGGTGTTTATTCTACTCGGACAGTTACTACAGAAAAAAATAATCTGGAAGCATCAAGAATTTGTGTGTCTAATGCAAAGCAACAGAAGATATCTGATATCTGTGAGAGGAGTTTTGGAAGTCCAGATCACAAAGTTAAACCAGAAGGCAAGAGCATAGGTGAGAGTCTGGAAGTTCAAATTCGGGGGACACCAATAGGAGCTGATGAGCCAGACGAAACTATTGGAGATATGGAGCTTAGTCCACGTCTGACCAACTTCATCAATAGCGGCTTTGTCCCAGAATCTCCTACAACTGACAGTCTGTTTCTTTTCCTTAACCCAAGTCTTTTAAGGGAATTATGCCCTTATTTTTTGCAGCCCTATCTTTTGTTACCTTAAAAGTTTTATTTTTCTTTTGCAGCAGTGTTTAAGGATAAAAGTGTAGAGATCATGGTTAAAGACCTATTTTCAACACCAAAAATATCTTCGGAACAGAATGGAAAGACAGTGGATGGCAGTAGTACCTGTGGAAAATATAATGAAATGTCAACTCCTATACAAAGCATTGACAATACTGAACCCAGAAGTTGCAAGTACACTAGTCTAATTGTTGAAGATAAACAAACTCCTATGGAAAAAATTTCAGGCAAAAGCTGCAGTGAAGACTGGCAACTGCGCTCTACAGATAAATCAGATAGCATTGGGAAAATACGGAAGTTTAGAAGATTGCTCAAACATGGTGACCTTCCTAGAAGAAAGACACCAGACGAGCTAAATACTAGTACTTCCAGAAGAGGGGCAGCTCTGTGTGGCACTTCCAGTCATACTGGTTTCAAGCGTCGAAGAGCTATAGGTAACTTGAGTGTTTTCCTTTTTATCGAAAGAAACAGCATCCTTGCTGCTAATCCTTCCTGCCTTTCAATGCTAGAGTGTTTTAATTGACAATATACTTTTCACAACCTTCTAAAGGATTTAGTATTCTATGTCATTTGAGAAGTAAGCTTATCTTGATGAAAAAAAGGATATTGATGCATCTGTTATTGCCATCAGGTGAGAAACGACAGCCAAACATTGTGACAGACTTCTTTGAGGAGGAAGCTGAGTAAGTTCATTCTTAGAGAACTGGAAAATTTCATGCTTCCTATTATAGTTGGTGCTACTTAGCTCACTTGAAATAAGCACATATAGATGGATTGCATAGTCAATATGCTGACATTGGTGCTGGTAGTACCTAGTGATGCTAAAATCTACTAGTATAAATTCTATTTTGTTCATTTGATTTCATTGAGGAATATTGGAAGTTATTTGACTTCATTCTTCATGAGAATTGAGTATCTAGCCTTTTCATTCTTTTGTCGTCAGGGGAGTGTGAATAACTGAAGTCTAGATTGTAATCTCGAGCTCTTTGCTTCTCTTCTTTGTTTATTGTGGCTCTAACAAGGCATTCCTTTCATTCATGTCTGATTCCTTCCTGTCTTATAATGCTTCTTTCAGTTTTGTGTTTTTCCTGTCCGACTGCTGTCCACTACAGAAGAGGGAAATGTAAAAGTTCCTCAAGTGTCTGAGGGGAAAAAGTGAGTAGCAACAGATAAAAAGGGAAGCCTGGTGCACTAAGCTCCTGCTATGTGCAGGGTCTGGGGAAGCGCCTATGTATGCAACCTTACCCTGCAATTTCGCAGGTGGTTGTTTCCATGGCTCGAACCCGTGACCTCCTGGTCACATGGCAACAACTTTACCGGTTATGCC
The DNA here is from genome assembly GCF_019186545.1 of Solanum stenotomum. Classification (NCBI taxonomy): domain Eukaryota; kingdom Viridiplantae; phylum Streptophyta; class Magnoliopsida; order Solanales; family Solanaceae; genus Solanum; species Solanum stenotomum. The sequence goes on from NC_064292.1 coordinate 39,876,564, forward strand.
AAACTGTTAGGTTCTTTATTTTGATTAGTGAAAACCTTTGGGTTTTTTCCTGCTGAAAGAGTTCTCAGGCAAGGTGATGCTCTTTCACTTTTTCTATTCATATTAGTTATGGAAGGACTTATTGGTATGATGAGGACTGCTATCAATAATGGGTGGTTGAAGGGTTTCAAACTCAACAACAGGACGAATGAGAATTAGCAAATATGTCAACTGCTTTATATAGATGATACTGTGGTCTTCTATGAGGCTAAAACAAAACAAATTAGCTACATCAAAGTGATACTATTGACTTTTGAGGCAGTTCTGGTTTGAGTGTGAACCAGAGGAAATGGAATTATTTCCTATTAAGGAAGTGGCACAGATGCAGGGGTTTGCTAATATCTTGGGGTGTAGCATAGAGCAACTGCCTACTGTTTATTTGGGCGTGCCTTAAGGAAATAAACAAACCTGAAAGATATGGGATGGGATAATTGAAGAAACAACGAAAAAGGTATCTGTTTGGAAATCCCAATATTTGTCACTAGGGAGCAGACTCATTTTGATGAATGCAGTGTTAATTTCATTACCAACCTATGTTATGTGATTATTTCCAATCCCCTCCAAAGTAATCAGGAAGCTAGACAAATTGAGAAGGGACTTCTTGTGGTTTGGAAACAAGGAAGGAAAAGGTATGCATTTAGTGAAGTGGTCCACTGCTCAGCTCAGAGAATTCAGGTGGTCTTGGTATTAAAAATTTGAGGTTTTAGAATGAGTACTTGATGATGAAATGGTTATGGAGATATACTAGTAAAGATCAAACACTGTGAAAGGAGGTCATACATAATAAATATGGCCTAAGCAGGCCATGGGTCACCAACTCTGTTCCTAATACCTATGGAATTTTAGTTTGGAGGTCAATCAGGGGTCTTTGAACTAGATTATCTGCGAATGTTATCATGAAGGTGGACACTGGTCACAAAATTCTTTTCTGGAAAGATGAATTGAATGGCCAGGTGACTTTGGTGAACTCCTAGCCTGATCTATTCTCTTTCTGCACTAATCCTGAGGCAACAGTGGCTGAAAGCCGGTTCATTTATAGATGAGAAATTCATTTTAGGAGATATGCGAAAGATTGGGAAGTGGATAGATTGACTCATTTATTACATGAAGTAAGCAGCTTCAAAGGAGCTTCTTCAACTCCAGGCACAATCAATTGGAAGCATGCTACTGATGAGAAATTTTCTGTGAACAGATCACAAAATAGGGGTGAGGAAGCAGCTAGGAAGGGGAGAAGGACCATGTAAACAAATCTGGATAAGTTGGGCACCAACTAATGTTAAATGTTTTTCCTAGTTGGTGGCTAAGAAGGCATGTCTCACACAAGCTGAAAAGAAGGGGATTAAAATATTCTCTAGATGTTTCTTATGTAACGAGGCAGAAGAGACTAACTTGTTTTTCTATTGTAAATAGCTTCACAGATCTGGTCATCATTCCTAAGCCTCACAGAAACAAATTGGTTGATGCCAGAACATACTGTTATTCTTCTGAGTTGTTGGATATTAGGAGAGGTGGAAGTAAAAGCCAAAAGAAATGGTGGAAAGTAATCCCAGCTTGCATATGGTGGACAATATGGAGAGAGAGGAATGGGAGATATTTTCAGGATAGGTTTAATTCCACTCAAAGTAAAATGGATTTGTACTATATCCTTTCTTTTTTTGGTATAAAGAGTATGTATAGATGAAGTTGAACAGATAGTAGGTATCTTAGGCTCCTTATAATTCTGTTCTCTTTTGGGTTTTCATCATGTCCTTAATGCTGAGGAATACAACATTTTGCACTAGAGGAAAATTTGTTGTCTTATAAATAATTAAAACTTGATATATTTGTTTCTTTCTTGTTACTTATTTTGTTTTTCCGTGACTTGCTTGATGTACACAAACACAAGAAGATGTGTAATTGTATAGTAGAAAATGATGTTATTTGTCTAACTATTTATTTATTTTTAAATGGAATACAATCTCAAAACGACATTTTTCAAGGGTATTAGGGGAATATATATACAATAATCCCTACTGTCCAACTATCATATTCAAGTTTTTGTGTTCATTTGACCCTTCAAAATCATGGGTTCACCACTATCTCCTGATATGTTTCTAAAGTACTGGTTCTTACACAGGGTGTCTTCAGAAGTTTCAGTATCTGATGATGAGGAGGATAAGCTGGATTTCGGTTCATTTGATGATAGTTTTATAGATGACAGGATAAATCCTACAGCAACAGATAGTCAAGCCGAGGCTGGTGAAGTTGACATGATAGCAATTTACAGGTTTTTATTAAGTTCTCTTCATTTTCTCTTTTGTTTTAAAAGTTCTTCCTTTCTAGGCAATTTTTAGTATTGATTCTTTTGAAGATTTAGAGGTTAAATATCCACACTTGAATTTTGGGAGGGAAAACTGTCCTATTTCCGATGCCGCACCTGTGTCGGATTCTCCCAAAATACAATACTTTTGGACTAAGTTGCTCGGACTCGGGTGCGGGTATCCGAGACGGATGCGAATCCGAGAGTCGGATTCGGCAAAATTTAAATTTTAAGATTCGGGGGTGCGAATCCGAGTATGGATACGGGTGCGGGGATACGGCTAATTGGTATACATGGTATATATAATATATTGTGTAATATATTATATATACATAGTATAATTGTTTATTATTTTTAGCGTACCTCGAAAAATAAATTATATCAATAACAACAATAATAATATATCTAGTATAATCAAATAAGTGGATATATATATATATATATATATATAATAAAATATTATTAAAAATATTTATGAAATATATTTAATAATAAATTGCATATTTTGGTATAATTACATACAAAATAAAAGGAGTATAATTGTTAAAGAAAAGAGAGAATATAATAAACATTAAAAGTATTAATTTATTTTATAAATATAAAAGGACACACTTATCTAGAGAAACCCTCAGCCTTTAGTTATCTTTTTCAAGAAAAGTTGAAAAGTTGAAAAGACTTTACTTTTTCAAAAAAATAAAAAAGCTGTACTTCCTGTACTTTTTCAAGAAAAAACTCCTCCTCTTTCTTCTTCTCTTTACTTTTTCAATGAAGAAAAAACTCCTCTTTCTTCTTCTTTTTACTTTTTCAAGCTTCTTACAGCTCCGCCGCCTCTCTGAAGAGGTCGCCGGAAACTGATCTCTTTTTCCCCAAATTTTTTTTTCGGCTCTGGTCAAAGTGTCCGTATCGGATTGACCGAATCCGACACGCACCCCGCACCCGCACCCGCACCAGTGTCGCGTCGAGACGGGTTCGCCTTCAAAAATGAAGAGTCCGCGCAACATAGCTTTTGGAGAAACTGACATGCACCTGTTGACGGTTTTGAAGAGTCCGAGCAACATAACCTATTTTGAACTGAAATGGTGGTAACTGATCATTAGGTCTAAACAAAGGGAAAACTCTAAGAATATTTGGGACGAATGCATAGTGAGACTAGGCGTCACATATGACTGAATCTCTAAATAGCTTACCAGAAGTAAATCAAAATTGAACAATCAGGTCAGGTTATTGAATTATTCAGCTTCTACCTGCAAGGGGCTGGCGGGCCTGCTCTGGATTTGAACACAATTAATTAGTATCAAGTTATCAATAAGTTGCCGTTCTTGCTTCAGAATTAAGAAGAGGCTATAACCACTGATCCCTTTGTGCTTCAAAATGTATCATCTACGGGTGCTTTCAATGAGACAAACCACTTCAGTAGTGAAGTGTGAAGTAATGCGGCTACAAACTTCTTGGCTGAAATTTATTATTTCTTAGCTGGTGATGCACTTTGCTTTATCTGGTTTCACCCTAATGTAGTGGCTGTAGTGGCGTTGTAAAATCCTCTTCCAACCCAAAGAAGGAAAAAAGAAAATAAAAAAGTTAGGGAAAAGTGAGGAATCTTTTATCATTAAGTGCTTCATTCAATTATCTCTAGCTAAATCTCTTTTTATTAGATGTTCTTTAGTTCAGTATTTTTTATTTTTTTTTCGAATCAACATGAAGCCTATTAAATTACTATGTTCAGGAACTCAATAATGCTTGTTGATGTAGTGCTAAAAAGATGCAACATTTGTGGTCTATCTTGTTTTCTTGGACTTTACCAAGCTGAAAACCCTTATAAATGTGAGAAACAGCTGGTAGCCTCTCTTATGAAAATCTTGACCAAAAGGTTATTGATTAGTGTCTGATTAGCAGAACCTGGCCAGAAATTACATAAATTTCTTATGCTTATGGAGCACTGGGTTATATCTTTTTTAAAATAAAAAATAAAAGAATGAAGTGCCTGGGCTGTGTCAATGTTTCCATGATTTATTTGCTTCTGCTGCTAAAAATGAACTGACTTTTTAGTTCATCATTGCAATATTTATTGAATTGTCAATTAGGAACTCATACATCAATTTGACATTCTCTATCATCAGCATTCTTTCAGGATTCTTGAAGTTCGCTAGGAATTTATAGATGTACATAATGGTTTTGGTTCAGAAATCTGAAGATGCATGAAAGTTAAAATTTGATTGACTCAACTGATAACTGATCTGATTACTCTCGCATTGATCTCGAATTTTAGGACTAGAAAAATCATTCATGTATTTGCTTAATGGAAAAGGATCATATTTACCCATGTACTTTGAGAAATTGTTTATATATACCCTCTGTTTGAGTTATTGGATTTAAATTCCTCACATTACACTTTGGATCACAAATGCCCCTCCGCGTAATGGACCTCTTGGACCCACCTTCTAAATGGACTCATGGAGTTCATATGTTGATACCCAATTATTAGCCAACTCATATCCAAATTTCTGAACCCATTAGCGATTTAAGCCATCTCCTTCTTGCAAAATAACAAATTAGGGTTCTTCCACATTCTAAAATTGCTCTTTTCTTCCTACTGATTTGTGTTTTTTTCTTGAATAAGAAAAAAAGAAACAAGTGAGTAGGAAGATTTATTAATCTTTATTCGTGGTATTTCAATGTCACGACAAGTGGAAAATATATCCATCCTTTTCTATCCTCATTTTATGAATTCATTTGAAATTCATACCTTCCACCCACCTTTCATAGTGTGTCTCATTTGCCCTCTTCTTTTCCATTTTCATTTTTTTCGTTTTTTGAAAAAAGAATTTATTGCGCTCTTAAGGAACAAAATCTTCTGCTGCCATTTTCAAATTGTCATCCAAGAAAAAAATTAGAGCAGAAAATAGGGAGATATTCCTCTTCTTCTTTTTTTTTATGAAGTGAGATTTCATTTAAGGCATCCAATAGATGCAAAGATACAAAAGGATCTGCCAGCTCAGTAAGAACAAAAACTTATAAAGCTAAGGAGCTGACAAAATCCAGGAAGTGATCTAAGTTATTTACAGGGGAAGAGTTGGCACAACTAAAAAGGTTAACTAAACAACTAGCCTTATGTTCAAAAATTGGAGTTATAACTCCATCGGAAGATGTCCTGTTTCTTTCATTTGAAAAACACCAAAAAATACAGGCTGGGGTCATGATCCAGATTTTTCTGATGGATCTTCTAACTTCCATAGAGCTCCTACTAGTGTAGGCATCTCCAATTTTAAAGGGAATAAACCTGTTTATATGTTGCAAAAGGGCAGTGAAGCACAAGGTGGTTGATGCTTTCTGATGTTGACCGACTCATGTAAAACCTAATGACCAATTGGAATCTTCTTCTCATGAGATTGTCTTGAGTGAGGCATGCTTCTTAAGGCTGTCCAAGTAAAACATGAAACTTTAGGGGGGAGTTTAGTTTTTCAGACTAACTTCCAGGGCCATAGATCAATCATCATCTTATTAGAGCTCAAGTGCTCATATCCTGCCTTGACTGTGTATAAACCTTTACTATTGAAGTCCCGTTTTAACTTATCACTGCTCTGAATGTTAATGTTGCAGTTCTCTAAGCTTTTCATCTGATTCAATAACTCTTCAAATTCTCAATCTTGCAAATTTCTTCTTAGGTTCAGGTTCCAAGAGTTTTCATCCTTGTGCTGAGATGTTGAATATATTTGGGAAGGCTTCTTTCAAAGTGGAGTCTCCTGTCCATTTGTCTAGCCAGAATCTGATATGGTTCCCATTCCCTAAGTCAAAGTGAGTTTGTTTGAAAAAAATCACCCCACGAGGTATTAATGGCCTTCCATTATCCAGTTCTGTAGGAAAGTGTGGATTGTTTTGTACACCATTGGCATTGGGTGTTGCTGCCATGCTTAGCCACAATTACCTTTTTCCACAGATTAACATCCTCCTGAATGAACCTCCAATGCCACTTCATAAGCATACACTTGTTATGTATAGCAAGATCATTGTATAGCAAGATCATTGATACCAAGGTCACCAGGATGTTTGAGAAGAGTGACTTTTGGCCACTTCACAAGGTGTAATCTGTGAGATTCACTGTTGCCTTCCCATAAAGTCTTTCCTGATTTTATTTAGACTCTTCAAGATTTTGTCGGGGATTGGGAAGAGGGACATGAAATATGTTGGGATGCTATCCAAAATACTGTTTATTAGAGTCAATCTTCCTCCTAGAGAAACGTTCTGCATTTGCCATGTAGCCAGCCTTCCCCCAAATTTCTCAATAACCCCATCCCATATTTCAGTTGCTTTGTGTTTTGGCCCCCAAAGGTAGTCCCAAATAGGTTTTTGGGAGATTGCCATTAGTGCACCCCATAATATCAGCCAGCTCCACCAAATTTGGCACCACATTTACAGGGTAAATAGCACTCTTCGACATGTTAATATGATGGCCAGATAATGGTTCAAAAATATGAGGGTGAGGTTAAGGTAGAGAACTTGTGATATTTCAGCACCACAAAAGATAAGTGTGTCAACTGCAAATTATAGGTGTGAGATGAACCCAGGAGTCTCGCTGTTGGTTCCAATCCTGAAACCCTTCCTCCACTGTCTCTGTTTGCTTTCTCAAGCATGCAGCTAGGATCCTCCATAGAGAGGATGAAGAGAAATGGAGAGAGAGGATCCCCTTGTCTGATCCCTCTCATGGGAGAAAAGAATCCCACTGGACCACTATTAATAAGGATTTCACAGTAGACATGCTGTATGTTATCCGTCTGATCCAGTTTTCCCCGAACCCCATCTTTCTGAGAATTTTGATTAGGAATGCCCAGTTTATATTGTCAAAAGCTTTTTCTATATCAAGCTTAAAAGGAGACCCACTTCCCATTTTTATGTTTCCAGTGCAGAATTTTATTAGCAATTTTTTGTAGCGTATGTGATTTGCCAGCCTTTAATAAAGGCATTTTGATATCCTGAAACCCGCTTTCCAGTTACCTTGTTGAATCTTCCAGCCAGCATCTTAACTGTGATTTTATAGAAGCTACCGATTAGACTAATGGGTCTGTAGTCAGTTAGTGCCATAGCTCCTTTTCTTTTTGGTATGAGGGCAATGAAAGATGCATTAAAAGACTTTACCATGTGACAATTGTGATGGAAGTGATTGAGAGCTCCAAGTACGTCATTCTTAATTGTATCCCAGTTCTTACGATAAAAGGCCATTGTAAAGCCAAAACCATAAATCTTTTCACAAAGTTAAGTTCAATCCATATCAAAATAAAGAGAATCAAAGAAAGAAAAGTTACATCACACAAACTTGGAAGAACCCTAATTTTGTTCTTTCCAGTGAAGGAGATTGCTCAAATGGCTAATGGATTTTTGGTTTGGATAAATGGGTTCAGAAATCTCGGATGGGTTGACTATAACCAATATTGACACATGGACTCCACATGTCCATTTAGAAGGTGGGCCGGAGAGTTCCGTTAGGTGAGGGGAGTTGTGACCCAACGTGTAAAACCAAGGGAATTTTAATCCGATAACTCAAAAGAAGGGTAAATATAAATAATTTCTCAAAGTATAGGGGGGTAAAAATGACATTTTTCCGTCTGCTTAATCGTATATACCTTCATGGTAAGGTAATGTCGTTTGAAGCATATATCATGTTAGATAAGAAAACCCATGTTAACATGGATCCTGATTATTCTTGCATCGCCCATGCTTTTCTTATAAAAGAGAGATACTACGTTCACACAGATACAACTTGATATCTAACTTTGCTGAAAGAAGTCTGTGTCTCAAGAGAGCTTCAATGCTGATTCTTTATGCTTTAAACCGTGTTATTTGCACTCCATGTTTTTGTGCATACATTCGCACAATCTTAAGCTATAAATATTTCATATCTTGTCCTTGACTACGCACAGCATTCTAGGTATTAACCCTCTTCCCCCCGAAATCAATTAACAAAAATAAGAAAAGTAACCGAAGAAAGGGAAAAGATCAATGTATTCCGGATGGAATGCATGGGTCTTGTCATTCATGTGAAGTGATGTTGTAAACAATATACGAATATATATATTTTTTGAGGACGATAATATTAGAATATATAATTTTACAGCACCTTCTTGAATGTTATTGTGAATTGTTTCAGGAATGAGGGGGGGTGTTATTGACAAATTAAAGTATCAATTTTATCAGGGAGATAGATTCCCTTTTAGATATATTCTTATGTTAATTAAATTAGCATGTCAAGTCATAGATCAACTGATGATCATGGCTTAATTGCCTTGTTTTTTTGGACCTAAGCCAATCTTTAATCACAGGCGTTCATTGCTCACTCAGTCACCATTTCTAAACCTTTCAACTGATTGTACTCCTGATTCTGAGGTTCCTACTAGCAGAGCAGATGAAAGCAAGAGCTCATCTGGAACAGCAGATCATCACACACCTCAAACTGACCCAAAGTCTGTGACGAGAAATTCCTCAAGCTTTCAGCAAAGTATTAATAAAATCTCACCAGAAGCTATGCCATGCTCAACCACTCGTTCTTTGAGAGAAAACAATGGAAATTTAGAGAGTCGGAAAAGAAAGTTGAGCTATTATCAAGCAACTTCACTGCCAGTTATAAATTTACAAAACGAATTCTCCCGTCATGCTACAGCTGCTGGTGAAAACTTGCATCTTTTGGAAGAAGCAGCTGAGAATGTAGTTGGTGATCCATTTGATGATGACCTGTTTTTTCAAAGTATCGATTTTGATGCAGTGGAAGAAGAGGCTACTAGAATGCTTAGAAACAAATCACAGTCCTTGGTTCAAAATACAGTGACCTCAATACCTATTACTCAAATTTCCGATGGCGTAAACGCTCCTTCATTTGATCTGGGAATTTAGTGTTGCTGTCTTAACTGTCAAATTTTGTATGACAGCGTGAATGATCATTTTTGTAAAGGAAAAACATAATAAGTTATTATCTGTGCAGAATAGAATAGTTGTATTTATCATTTAATAGGTTACAGAAAAGTCTATCTTGATGAAACTGAGACTGTATTTGGTAGGAGTATGGAAACATTTTGATTGTTTCCAAAATGTATATAGTTTCAAAATTAGTGTTCCCTTGGTCCAAGTAAAGTTGTGGGGCTTTTGTTAATAGCCTGTGTTTTCTCAAGGTGGTGTGTTTCTCTTATTTGTCACGAGTAGCTTAATGTTTAAAGGACTTGTATATTGGGGTGACAAACGGATAAGTCAAATCGGATATGGGTCCATAGAAAATGAGTTAAAAATGGATAAAATATTCGATTTGATCCATATCTAATATTAAAAAAATTTAGTAAACCCAATGGATGATATGCATATCGATATTATACATTGCCTCTTAGAGTTTTTGGTTAAAATCATCCCTCAACTATGACTCAAATCTAATGCATATCCTTGTATTATCTATGTGAGCAAAAAATATCCTTATACTATTAAAAAAATAACAAGAATCATCCTTCAGTCTATTTTTACTTTTAGAATGTTTGATATGAAGGAAAATATTTTTATGTTTTCCTAAAAACATATTTTTTTGAAAAAATGAATAGTTTTGAGTCAAGGTCGAGAGGTCAAAACAAGGATCTCGGATTGAGAGATGGGTCATGATTGGGTGGGGGTTGAAAGTTGGATCCCAGGTCTGCATCTGTTTCGGGTGGTAAGGTATGTTTTGAAAAATATTTTCCTGATTTAAAAAAAGCTTTGAATTTTTTTGTTCCTTACTTTATATATTGAAGTTATTTAATTTTTTAAAATTAGAGGAAAATAAGTCGATTTAAAAAATATTAATAAAATATTTAAGTCAATCAAACATAAAAAAATTGAAAAATATTTTTAAAAATTATATTCTTCATTCCAAACACTTCCTTAATAAGTGTATTAACAAAACTAATGCATGCATTAATTTTGTGTATTAGTAGTATTTTGTTTGATATACTTTTTATACTATGTATAACTTTTAGACCATCTCCAACTCACCTCTATTTTACTCTCCATTCTCTATATTTAGAGAGTAAAATAGAGCATGGGCACTCCAACCCACCTCCATGTCACTCTCTATTCTTCATATTTAGAGAGGTGAATAGTAATTCTCCAAATTTGGAGAACTATTATTCACACTCTCTATTTCACTCTTTGAATATTTTATTACTATTTCTATTACTTTCTAACATATAATTTTACATATAATGTCATTAATTAAATATCTAATATTCATATTTCTTTTTAAATGTAATATAATATTTTAAAAAATATATTATTTAATATATACTACTTTCATCCCGAATTAATAGTATTTTAATTTTTTCTAATTTTCGTCAATGATATAATTTGATCTTGTTATTAATTTTCACTATAAAGAATACACAAAATTAAAATGATAAGATGAAAAATTTAATTTAAAAATACAATACATATTATGATAATTTAAATACAAGATAACAATACAATACATAACATAATAATTTAAATACAAGATAAAATACAATACATAACATAATAATTAATTCGCGATGAAACAAAAATCATGCCGAAAAGATGTTGAACGTGCATTCGGAGTTTTGCAATCACGTTTTTCAATTATTGTAGGACCGTCACGTTTTTGGAGAAAGGAAGTGCTACATGATATAATGACTACATGTATTATACTGCACAACAAGATAATTGAGGATGAACGTGATCTTAATGCACCAATTCAAGATGTCGTAGAGGCTCCAACTCCACCGACAGAAATGGTGGTACATGAAAATCTCCGATTTGAACAATTTTTAGCTAGACATAAAAAAAATTAAGGACAAAGATGCTCATTTTGAACTCCGTAATGCATTAATAGAGCATTTATGGAAGCAACGTAATAATTTAAAAAATTGAGTGTTTATGTAAATTGTATTTCACTTTTATTTGAATTTGTCCATTAATTTGTATATTATATAATATTTTATTGCAATTAATGTTATTTAAAAATTTAGAATAAAATAAAATTTATATTAAATAAAAAAATTGAAAAAATAAAATTTTATATCACATGAAAATTATATAAAGTAATTATTGGGAAAAAGATTATATTATGAAATAAGAAAATATGAATGAAATAGAAATAATAATATAATATTGAGGATTAAAATAAAAATAAAATAAAATATATATATATAATATTGAGGAGAGAAAAAAATATTTTTTTAGATAATAAAATAGAGAATTGGGTTAAAGTTGATTGTCTGGAAAAATAAAAAAACTCAATATTTAAAGAGTAAAATAAAGTGTAGGGTTGAAGCCCTAATACACTCACTCTATTGGTGTTTTAAAGGGTGTAATATTAATACCATAGATTTCAAAGGGAACAGATTTTGTCCGTACAGGTTTTAGATTTTGCCACAGTCAAAATGAAATTTGAAGGTTGAAAAGTGTTCCTAAAATTAAAACACGCGCAGTTAAACTTTATTATGAGCCCGTTTGGATTGACTTAAAAAAAGTAACTTTTAAAAAGTAACTTTTTAAAGTGCTGGAACTTATTTTTAAAATAAGTAGTTATGCGTTTGGATAAAAGTGCTGCAGTTGAAAAAAAAGCTGTTGATGTGTTTGGCAAATAAGTGCTGATAAACACTTTTTTTTTTATCAAAATGTCTGAAATACCCTTTAAGCTGTTAACATGTTAAAAAGTTGATTAATTTAAGGTTTTTATACTTAAAAAAAAATTAAAACAAAATTAATTTATGTTTTACATCCATAAGTAATAATATTTTTCTATCATTCACATATTTCTTTACCACCTTATAAGAGGAATATAAATTCATATTTCAGAAATAATAATAATAATAATAAAATAATAATAATATAATAATAATAGTAATAATAATAAAATAATAATAATAATAAAAAAATAATAAAATAATAATAGTAATAGTAATAGTAATAATAATAATAATAATATAATAATAATAATAGTAATAGTAATAGTGTTGAGAAAGAAATTTCCATGAACCCATGTCTTGGCAAGTTTCCTAAAGTTGGCTTATGAAGTGGGTTTATTATTTATGATTGAATGATGATGGAAGTATGCTTGGATTGAGTTGAATAGTTAACTTCTATTATTATCTATGCTTATCTATTGTGAATTGTTGGAGAGTTGAGGAATGATGATTGTGGCTTGGGAAAAAGGGTAAGTGGACCTAACTTCATTGTTAAGGTAGAATTGATATAGAATTGTGATAGATTGATGTGTGATCCACTTATGGTGGAGGTGTTTACTTATTGAATGTATTGTGTTTATGGCCTTGGAGGCATTATATGAGGAATTGAAGTGTTGACATGATATCATATATGTGAATGAGATGTGAAGGACTTGAATGAGAATCAAATGAAGTAAATGCAATCATGTTGTGAATATAAAGGTGTTCATGTGATCTCAAGGTGATCTTGTTTAAAGTGTTATTGTATTGTGATTGAAAGTGTGTCCTCTATTATTGTTCATATGTGATGATGATGGAATGTGAAGGATCTTTATAATGTGATGTGTGTCTTGACTTGGTAGACTTAGGTGTCTCCTCTTGATACATTAGAAGCTTTGTTGAATATGAATCGATAGGATATGGCATTCCTTTCGGATGTAAGTGACGAAACCTGTTTTTGAGCTGGATAGTGTTTGGTATTTTAGGCATATCTCTTGCTCTAGAACTTAGTTTGCAGTGAATAAATATGATTTGGAAAGCTAACTCGTATACCTACAACTTTTATGCTTATGTAAAATTCCAATTTAACTGTTATGGATACGAAATATGGGACGCAACATAGGGCAAGTTCTGCCCANGCTTAAAATAAGTCATTTTTGACTTAAAATAAGTTATTTTGATAATTGCCAAACACTCTAATAAGTCAAAAACTGGCTTTTAAGCCAGTTTGACCAGCTTAAAAGCCCATCCAAATAGGCTCTATATAAAAGAATCATCACCTTCCAAATCCTTCCTTTTAATAGTCTGACCAATATTTACCTCCAAATGCCTCCATTACTTTCATATCCTTCCTTTTTTATTCCTCCCTTTTTTTCTTTATAATGACATATATTTATTTTTATTCGCACGCTGACGTCATGTTGATGTTAGTGTTTACTCTTTTTTTCCTCTCTTCATTGACGGACTACTTCTTCCTTCTTGATATCATCAAAGTATAATATACTCTGGTGGTATCCGAACATTGTTTTCATTGAAGTTTGCTTTAGTCCTTCGATATAATTACTCAATCATACATAATACCATTATGGTATGATATATCTACATACTGTCATGGTATCACTGAGATATATTTCGATTCCTCAATATTTAATTTTAATTTAAAAACAGTTATAAAAAGAGTCATAATTTAAAATTTCCAAAAAGAGAAAAAAAAAACATAAAAATATATTTTGTACTAATTTAGAGTTTAATAAATACAATTGTGACTTTAATAATTCTCCCTTAATTGCTTTTATTTATTTTTTTAAAAAAGAGCACAATCCTATATGATACCGATAGGGTATCAATATGCCGACATAGTATCACAGAGGATTAAGCTCAGTCCTATATGATATCGATATAGTATCAATATACCGATGGAGTATCACAGAGGATTAATTCATAGTAGTGATGTTGACGTCTGCTGACATTATGTGTGAAATAAGAAAGGAGAAAGTGGGGGTAAGCATGTAAACAATTTGGGTCATGAGTCCATTAAAGATAAATAGTTTTACAATTGAATCTATTTTGGATAGTTTTCCCCCTTTTTTCACCTCTTGTTTAGATTTATTTTCTTTTGTTCTTTTATCCACGATCGTTTTAACCACCTTCCTTCTAAAAGAAAAAAGTTCCAACATTTGGTACAAAGCATCTGTAGAATATGGTTAATTACTTTCTATCTTTTATTTTGTATTACCTACGTTAAAAGATCATTTGTGGGTTTAAGTTACGAATTTGATGAAATTTCATAGTTTGTATTCAAATAATGTAACAAAAATCATTTAATATATATACATATTTATTGGGTGAAATCAAATTAGTTGAGGTAACAGGTGATAAAAGTAACCGATCAAACACTTGAGTTAAGAAGTCGTTGAACAACATTGGTTCAGGAAAAATCGCATTATCGAGACCAGTGGCATACATCCGGTACACCCCACCGGACAAGATGAAGATGAGACATGCTCCCTATTTATTGAGAAAGCATACAATGTTAATTTGTTACGAGGTCAAGGACATGTTTCTCGATTTAACTCCTGGATTAGCAGTCAAATATATTTATAAATTAATTAAATCAAAACCCTTTTTTACATTTAATCCTTTTCTGAATTCATTTTTTTTTTTTTTACATTTTAATTGTGGAAGAGATCTTTGTAAATAAACATTTCAATGCAATGCATGCTATTTTCAAATACACAAACAAACAATACATAAAAAATAAATTTATGTATAATTAATTCAGGCACTATTAATACTCTATTTAACATTAGCCAAATGAACCCTTAAATACTTTTAAGAGGAGTACAGTTGATGGATACCCATGAATTATCCATATTTTAGATTATATATGTTAGATCCACTTTTAGATGATAGCATATATAATAACCAAATAAATTTCAAATCCATATTTACGTTGCTACATATAGAGACATGCACTGAGGAAACATGCTGCTAGTCTGAATATGAATTCAAATCACAAAGAAGGAACTCCACTGGCCACTGCCATCAAATGAAAACAAAGCTTTCACTAATCAACATCCTACCAACATCCACATACAACCTACTCCTACACCACTGCAGGCTAAAAGCTTTGAGTAGTCAAAACACATTTTTACATGGAGAAAATAAAACACATTGCTTCCAAAAAGTTATGGATATGGCAAGGATTAGCAACATGCACTAGTGAGACATGAATGACATATTTCGTCTGAAATCCAAGTTCAGTGCCGATTCCGAGAACTTCCCACCAGGTACCCACAGACCTCCGTTTTGAGGCAGCAACACCGGTGCTTGATTGCCCTTAGGCTGTTCTTCTCCAGCTCCTGGCGTGACTTCTTTCTTCTTTTTTACAAATTCGAAAAAATCAGCAACTTGACGAGCGTACCTTCAAATAGGAGGACAATCAAATGAAACATATTGTACAGAAACAAAGCACAAATGACAGGACATTCCTGATACACATCAAACTTACTAAAGATAAATGTTAAAGTCAGCTAGTAAAAGGATTTTATGAGCTTCAAAAAGTGACTCTACAATTCACGTTTAGCAAGTGCTTCAGCACAGAATTGCATATAAAAGAAATTCCGTCGTCTATAATCCACTTTGATCATTATGGACTAAAGACATCAGAAAACAACGATTACCTGTTATGATGTGTAGAATAATAGATCCCAAATATTATGAAGGAGAACTCATTTTGAGGGATATAGATCCTTTTCTGGGGGGCAAGTATTAGATAATGGGAGATACTTTTTCTTTCATCCTCTTTTTAGTGATCAAGTGTTAACAGCTGCAAGATCCTATTGTGTGTTACTGTAACATGAATTTAATCAATCAAGGTTCTGTAACCCCCACCCGTCCCCACCCCAAAGGAAGAAAGGATCTCTTTAGCCTGCATCTCAGGGAAAGAAAGACCAGCTCTCTTGCACTGTCAGATCTTCATTCCTCACTTCCTCAAGCCTATCATGCTTATTTTTGGTCCATATCAAGTTCCCTGTTAGAAGTAACCCTACAAATTACTGGAGCTGTCAATTAATTGAAATACCTATCATCCATACTTCAGAAATATCTACTTGACCTATATGGCTTATTAGACAATCAACTGTTTCGGACATTTACTGGAACCAACACTCAATCCACAGCTAGGATAACCATTAATCTAGGTAACACCTAAAGACATTAAGACAATATTTAACAGTTACAAAGGTGTGAAGACAGATAAAATGATCAGCACTAACATAAGTTATATAAGCAGCAAAGGGCAGATGCTAAAAAGAAAGTTGGTTTGCCTCAACAGAAGTACTAAATAAAACTGCAAAAAAGAAGAAGATATCCTTGGTTTTAAAGATTTGTAACAAGTAGATGATATCCTCCAGTGGGTATATATTAAGTGAAAGAGAAATTAAATAAAAAAATAATATTAGTAAATAAGGAAAAGTTGACATACTGCCTCTTTGCTTCAATATCTTTGTTAAAGTCAATGTTAGGCTCACAGTCAAGAACCAACGCAGGAACCTGCATTATAATAGATAGTTAGACACAATGTTGACTGTGACACAAATATCTAGGAACTGCTTTATCAAGGAAAAAAATGTCCATAAGCGGAAGTTACATTCATAGAAAGTACCTTTTGAATACTTGGGTGCATGTGATTGCCCTCCAGATAAAAAACACGATCCCTTATATCTGGGGGTACAGATTTGTCAAAGTTTAGGGGTAGCTCGCTGACAGACAATACCCCATGATTTCCACTTTCAAATGGGAAAAGCCAGCTTTCATGCTTCTCATGCAACCCTCGCAGATATTCCAAGGAAACTCCACCTTCCTCTGTTCTCTTACGCAACATCATTCTCTTGTGACATGTGTCAGGGCTTGCTCTAAGATAAATAAAACCATCGGGAATCAGTCCAGGCAAAGTTGAAACAACCGGGTCAAACCATGAGTCATAAATGCTGATCTCCATCTCATTCATCCAGTTTGCTTCATGAACAGCTCTCACAAAGACCTTCATGAAAAACATTATGCATCATATAGTAGCCTTGTCATGGTATTAATAACCAGGTATACTACATTGCATACAACAACTACTCAATCTCAAACTCGTTAAGGTCCGCTAGGTATAGTATGTTGTGTATAGTACAAAAATCAACTCTCAGTTGATTGTTTGAAGCATAGCACATAAAGCAGGTAGTGGTCAGATACTCTCCTCACCCATTTTATTTAACGTTACTATTCAGGTATCAACACAGTTTTTCTGACTTTGATTGTTTTAATATCATTTTAATATTTTATGTACGACATAGATTTTTTTAAAATAAGGACTTACAGTACTTTAATGTAGCTTCTAGATATGTAAATCTCATCTTTTGAAATCAAAAGGCATTGATGTTCATATGTACATCAAATATTAGATGGTTTGATTGTCGTGTTCTGAAATGTAATCCTTCTTTTCAGAATGAATGGAACATTTTAGTGTACTGTGCACCTTCTTTAAAGGTTAATCAGAATATATATATGTGTGTGTGTGTGTGGAACTTTGCAGAAACGTAATGGCATAAACATGTATTATTTTAGGAGTTAAGGGAATGCTACACAATCAAAGATCAAGAAAGAAGACGCGATCAATGATTATCTTTACAAGCTTGTACAAGGTGAGAAATTTACCATCCTGTCACTGAACACACTTCTCTCCATCAACCTGAGGGGCCTGATACCACCAGATGATTCTCTCTCCTGCATAACTCTCGTTACAAAAACATAGTTCTGAAATGTGTAAGCATATCTTTGTGGTTCCGCATAGAATGCATCTAATATGTTAAAGTGATCTGGCCCAATATCCTGCCACTTGGCAATAGGTTCGGGAACTATTTCAACAAGATCTTGCAATTCAAGTGTCTCATTAGCTATTCTCTGCAGAAAGGTTGTTTTTCCAACACTAATATTTCCCTCAACACAGAAAGTAAGTCGTTTCTTTTGTGCTGACTTCACATTGGAATCTGAGTTATTCTCCTTCAACTCTTCATCCACGCTCTTTCTGATATATGAGGTGATACTCTCAGCATGGTTTCTGTGAATGATTCCAACTGAGCTTTGTAAGAACTCAACCATCTTCTCGTTGGATTTTCCAAAAAACTGCAAAGAAGCCAAAATAATGCATTTACTATAACAAAGTATATCAAGTTTTACAGGTCAAATAAGCTGCACAATTTCCTTGACATTACCCAAACATATTCTTTTAAGCTAAGTACTTCACCCTGTTCAACTCAATAATAACTGCAAAACAGAGATACCAATTACTATGTTGGCTATCCAAATTGGTCAAGTTAAACAATTAATTGGATTCACAACAGAACATGCAGCCCTAGAAAATCCTAACATATCAAAAAAACAGAGCTATATATGCCATGCATAAAAAATGATACGAGTCATGACCAAAAAACTACAACTCAAGAGTTCACACTCATCCTCTTAACACTTGTAACAGAGTCGTCCATCCATTTCGCCATGGAGGTTTCTATGCCATGCAGTTATTCAGCTACAACGCTTGGTTAAATTAATCCTTTGTAGTTAGTCCGCTTTATTCAGGGTCTAGTCATTTCAATACTACTTTCTGTAGACCCTCTAAAATTATAGGATGCCTTCTTAGGTATGGAGGAAAATGTTTTCCAGTAAATATTTTCGGCAGAAAATCATTTACCCATGTTTGATTTGGTATAAATAAAGTGGCATATAATAACCATTACAAGGTGATAGATGGAGTATTTTTTTCATCAAAACTGGTTGTTCCATTTGATGGAAAATATTTTCCCTAAAAATTATATCTAATAACCAAACACCAGAAATTGACTTCTTTATGGAAACAAAACAGACCTATAAAAACATTCCCACAGGGACCTATGAACAGAACAACACAACAAAATAATGAAATGAAGAAGGTATCGGAGGAAGGCCGACAAACTTGTTACTTGTGTTTGATTGACTACTTACTGGTTAACTACTTGTTCTTTCTCGCAAGTGGGATACCTACACCCCACAAACTTAATCCTAAATACAAAGTCTATAGCCAGACTAAAAAGAACATTTTTCTTTCATTAATGAATTTTCACTTTTTAACATTTCAAAACTATATACTTCAGGGAACCACAAAACTTAATTGTTTATCATTATACCTTATCTCTGTAGAGCTGTTTGAGTTGATCAACACCCATAAAACCCTTCTGCACCAGCTTCCTCAAATTCCTAGGCCCAACACCCGGTATTGTTAGCAAATCTGGACTAGCCATAACCCCTCCTTCCCCACCACCACCACCACTCCTCTGCCTCCTATGCAACCCGGGCTTCTCCTCCGAGGCACTCACATTCTCCTCTTTATCCTCAACCCCACTTTCGAAATCCTCCACCTCCTCAGCAGAAGTCACTGGAACACCCTTCTCTGACCCAGAAGCCGAAGCCAGAGTGCCGAACCAGGCAGCACTAGTTCTACTCTGCTTCAAAACAACCCAAGCCCTCACAGTCGCAGTATCAAGAGAGCATCTACAAATACGGCAATTATTACCACTACGAGGAACAACTGCCTTTCCAGAAGAATCCGTAGACAAATTCCGGAAACCCGAAAAGGGTTTACCGAAAGTGGGATGGTGAAGCCGGTGGAGGGCGGCAGAAGTCATTCTAGGACTGGGAGCAAGTGGGTGTTTGTAAAACCCTATGGGATGAGAAAGAGGTAAAGAAAGAAGAGGATTAAGGGATAGAACTGGAGGCGGTAACGATGGGTTTCTGCTTAACAGTTTCTGCATACCTTTGGCGCATTTCACAGAGTCACCTTATGCTGTCTCAAAGTTTCATACAGTAAAGAAGAGAGTGATAAACCCTAGTAAAACTAAACCCTAGTAAGGATTTGCTTATACTTTATCTACCTCGACATAGATAGCAGAGAAGATAGAGACATATATTACAGAGAGAAACACAAAGCGGGAATAAGAAGGGTTTTTGTGTTGTGTTTGGCTTTGGGGAAGAAACAAAAAAAAGGCAAACACCAAAATATTTGGATTTTCTTTTTATTTCAAAAAAAAAATCATCATTATTTTGCAAAATCATTATTTATATGTGATCAATTATGATTTGATTATATTATTGATTAAATTATTTTTTAAAAAAGAAAAGAACTCAAATCTATCATCGCATTTCGCGATTCATTTATGTCATTCGCTAACAAATAATGGTATGAATATTAGGGGTGTGCATCATTGCTACAGGATCCTCTAAGGCGTTAGGATCCAAATAGCCACCCGACATTCAAGCAATCAATCATTCTTTCTATCGGAGACTTCGAGACAGTATCGGTCGATTTGATTCGGTTTTATGTATTATCTGTTCGATTTTTGGTTTTTAAATATGTTAAATTAATAACCAAATCAATAAGATACTTTTAATTGATTTATTAGTTTTAGTCCTTAACGGTTCAATTTTCGGTTTAACCAATAAGAAATGCTTATCAAATAAATATATGACTTCTCTAATAACTTTGACGCGACAGGATAATAATGTAACTTTACAAATGCTCATACAATAATAACAAACATGAAAAAAACTATACATCTATAACACAAAAGAGAAATTAAGAGGAATATGGTTCTTACTTTAGGTTTTGACTATTTGAATAATGTAAAGTTGTGAACTCAAATTCAAGGTGAAGTATGAATTGAAGGCTAAATGACAAAGTCATAACTAGTAAGATATTGAGATTAGTATTTAATATTTATGTATATAGGTAAAAATAGTAAATTACTATAGTCTTAATGAGTTATCAGTTTACCCAATAACCCAATATTAAAAACCAATACCCAAATCCCAATAATTTTTTTTTATAAAACAATTAAAAATCATTAACCCAATAAGCCAATAACAATAAACCAATAACATTCTTTTCGTTTCAATTTATCGATGGGTTCGATTTTTGCACATCCCTAATGAATATGCCTTTTTCTAAACCAAAATAGTATAAATGAACCAAACTTTTAACTGATAATATAATGATTCTTTTTTTAAAATTTGATGGCATACGTAAGTCTTTTCCCTTTTTTAAAACGTTAGAAAAGATTTTTTTTTTAAAAAAAAACAAAAAAAACTCTCATGGTTAAACAGATAATTAATTCTGCTAAAAAAATAATAAGGATATGGATTTTATATATATTCTAATATGATATTGAACTTTGAGAAAAGACTCATTTTTTGTCAGTTGTTAAAAGTTTAGCTCATTTATGTTATTTTTGTTTGAAAAATTGTTCATTCATGTCATTATTTGTTAACTGAAAATAATATGTTTTATAAAATCTTATTTCGGGTGAGTTTATAAATTGAATATTTTTTAATTCAACTAAGTTTTAGAAATTTGACTGTCCTTATTTGGTGTGTTAAAAGAAAAATTTAAAAAGGTATTATGATGGTGGACTGTATGTGGTCAGAGTATTTGTCTTCTTTGTTTTCTCTGTCCTCTCTGAATTCGTAATCCTCTTCTAATTGTGTTGTAACCACGTGTATATCTATATATATATAAAATCCAACAATAAAAAGGACTAATACTACAATACTTAATTGTACAATATGTTGTGTGAGTTGTAGTATTCATATTTTATCTATATTTACCTTTATTTTAGCTTATCAATATTTAGAAATCAATTCTTATAGTGTTAGGAAAACCATATTTATAGAAAAGGAATTTAACTATCATCTTTATTTCCTCAAATTATTTTTTGAATGAGTGTCAACCGTCACATGTCTAATATTAACAGTGGCGGATCCAAGATTTAATGATTGTGGGTGCTCAAGCCAAAAAAAAAAAATCTTTCTAGAAGCTTACTAATGTTTTTAGTTTAGTTAGTAGATGAAATACAAAAAATAAAAAAAGTTGAAAAACAATTTAAAAGAATATAAGCAAAAAGTCATCCGTAAAAGTATATATAAAAAGAACAATAAAAAAACTATGAAAGAAGAAATTCCAGTTTGCTTTTTTCAACCAAAATATAGACGTTGTTACCAGGACTCGAACCCTCGGTGGAGGGGGTCAGTGATCTTTAAATTCACCTCCAGAACCAACGCAACAGTGAGGCCTTTTGTATAATGGGTGCTAACAAGTTTTTTATATCAATTATCCAGTATTTTCTATATGCATATATAAAGTTTTCGTCGGGGTGAATGGGTGCTCAAGCACCCGAACCTCTCTATGTGGGTCCGCCCCTGAATATTGATGTCAATGACTTATGTTTAATTAATTGTGGGCAATAACAATAATCAATGATGGCTATTTTCCAAGGAAATTGACTACAATTGCAATTCAAAATTAGGCAAAAAAAGAGAGCAAATAAACTAACAATCCAAGTCTCCCAAAACCAGCTAATCTATGTATGCTGCAGAGGCAATCATATGGATTGTGCTTCTTTACCCTAAATTTAAGTCATCAAAACTCATCCAATGGCTATAATACAATTAATTATATTTTCATCTAAGTTAGGAGATAAAACACATGTAAAATTTGTTAGGAACAAACTGTAGAGCCAGAAGAAGAGCCATCATCTCAGGAGAAACCATCCTATTTTATTTTACATTATCCAATTTCGTTAGTTCCAGATTATGCATGTCATGACCTGAGCCTACACCTTGGACGTGGTCGGCACTCGAGAACCATTTCTGGTCCCCAAGCAAACCCTCATCCTGACTGACTACGAGTGGAAATGTAACCGGGTTCCGTCATTATAGAAAAGCCAATGGTGAAAAATTTTGGTTGAAAAACTTTTTTGTAGTATCTTGAGATTTCCTAACCTAGTCCAGATTTGGACAAAATAGAATTCATTGAGGTCTAGGGAAATCTGATAGCAATTGGGTGATCTAATTATGATTTTGATTACAATAGTAGTTAGATAAGTCGTTAAGGAATCTGTATGACTTTGCGAAATTGAATTCGGGTGAGTAGAATTCCCGAAATTAATCTTAGCGTGAACGGGTAGTGTCTGAGTGTTGTTTGTTAAAGGCGTGTTGTGAAATGAGGGTTTTGGAATTTTTTAATTAGCTCACTATTTCGTGCAAACTGCTTTGGTGATATTTTTGTCGCCAGGGCAGGGCCGTTGTAGCGGGGTGATGACCGTTGTGGCGGGCCATACGCGACTTAAAGTCATAAATAAACCCCAAAAACGTTTTATTCTACAATTTTCAAACTTGAGAGCTAAGGAACAAACCCAAGTCTCTTCTTGACAGTTTTCCACCATTCTTGAGGCTAAATGTAGGATTTTAACTCCTCGAATTCGTTTTTCGATCCGTAGAACGTAATCTAATGGGTAATTATCAATAGGGAAGGGTTTTGATTTAGAAAGTATGGTGGAAAAAATCCTAATTTGGATACTTGGGATCATGGGTATGACCTAGGATTGTTAGAATTGTTAGTAATCCGGTTAATTGGTGATTGCTTATTGATTCCCATATTATATCGATTGTCTGTAGACCAAGAACAAGCGGAACGAATTCGGAAAGGGAAAGATCAACTTTCTTAGGGTTTCAAGCTTGTTTTGAGGTAGGTGATGGTTGTGATTTTATGATATGATTGTGTGATGTATGTTTGTTCTTGCTTCATTATGGTACATGTATGTATGCAAATGTTGCATTATTGATCACATTAATTGTAAATAAGGAAATATGAATGATGAATGCCATGAATCATGACTTGATTATATGATTATGAGAATGTACTTTGTGATTGTGATTGTGGTTTGTTGAATGGATCGAGTGTTGCGTTTTGACACACTAACTTGGATCTGTTGCCATGTTTTGGCATAATTATGGGATCGATTGCCATGTTCGGGCATAATCTTTGGATCGGGTACCACGTTTCGGTATGCTAACTGTTTGGGTTTGGGTTCCATGAGAGGACCAACGACTTGTCATATTTGTGTACCTTGAGAAATGTAAAGTTGTTCGTTGTTCGTAAATGTTGACACTATTGTATATGTTCGATATATGCATGTGATTATATTGTTCTATTGACTTATGTATGTTGCACTTAGTGGGATAGCCGCGTGATCCTACTAGTACATTGTGATTGTGTACTGATACTACACTTGCTCTTTCTTTGTTGAGTATAGGGCATCTTTAGGGGTATTGACATACCTCGTTTAGAAGATTAGTGATTACTGATCGAATTCAAGGGTGAGCCAGTTCTTCCAGGCTTCCATGAGTTTTTATTCCGTCTATGTCCACATTTCAGACTTAGACTTTCTAGTTAGTTATTAGTTCTTTAGTTTGGGGGGTTGTAACCCTTTTTGTTAGACTTATGGATCTTGTTAGATGTTTTGGTACATTGACTTTCAGGTTCTATGTGTGTTTTCCGCAATGTTAGATTTGTCTAGTTGTTAGATCTTTTGGAAGTTTATAGGAACTTCAGTTTTTAGCTATTTTTCCTGCTTTCGTATCCTTAAATGCTTTAGTTTTGGTTTAGTTGCTTGGTTTGGGTTGTAGTAGTGGTTCTCCCACCGGAGGGTTAGTGTGGGTGCCAATCACGATGGTCTGGGTCGTGACAAAGTTGGTATCAGACCCTAGGTTCATTGATCTTGATGTACCAAAATGAGTCTAGTAGAGTCTTGCGGAACGGTACGGGGACACCTTTACTTTTCTTCGAGAGGCTATAGGACTTTAAGTAATCTCTCTGTTTTCTCTTGTCTCTTTTTGTGCTATGACTTGATTCCAATTGGTATCTGGCAATTCGAATTGGTATCTAACCTCATTCACTCTTTTGTCCGCAGATGGTTAATACTAGATTTAATGGCGTCAGACCCATAGCTCCCGTCAATGCTCCAATTGAGGAATCTGCAGCGAGAGGTCACAGTCGAGGCAGGGGTAGAGGCCGAGAAAGAGTGACGCCTACTAGAGATGGGGTACCGGTCGAAAATGTTCCCCAAAATGAGGCCCCTCCTGTGCATCATGAAGGGATAGAGGAAAATATTGAGGTTGAAAATGTTGAAGAGGTTGGACAAGAGGAAGAGGTGCAGGATGAGACTATCGGTGTTCCTCCCATAGATCTAGTGTTAGCTCAACAAATCATGTCATTCCTGAAAGGGTTGGTTGGTCCTGGAGTGCTTCCTTCTGCTCAAGCAACTCAAGCTCCCACCAATCCTCCTGTTGTTATCACTGCGCCCAAGGTGGGCGGGACTGAAGGTAATGATGCTTTCTTCCGTCCTTTATTGGATTCTGTTATGACTGGTAATGAATATGAAATGTTGACTAAGTTTTTGAAGCTAAAGCCTCCTGCATTTCTTGGTTCTGAGAGTGATAATGCTTATGAATTTATCTTATACTGCTATGAGATGGTTCATAAGTTGGGAATTGTCCATTATCAGCTTCAAGGTGAGGCTAAGCAGTGATAGAGAGCTTATATGGAATGTAGATCTTCAACTTTACCTCCACTTACTTGGACCCAATTTCATGCTTTGTTTCTAGAGAAGTATGTGCCTAGAACTTTGAGAGATCGCAAGAATGATGAGTTCATAGCTTTGGAACAAGATGGTATGTCTGTGGCTGCTTATGAGGCCAAGTTCCATGCTTTGTCTAGATATGCTACTCAATTGGTGACTACTGATGAGGAGAGGATCTGTTTATTTATTAGGGAATTAAACTCTGAGGTGCAGGTATTATCTGTTATATGACCTCTGTAGGAGAAGCTTTAATGAGGTAACATACTTTGTGAAGAAAGTGAAGGGGCTGAGGCGAGACGGTTAGACTAAGGCATTGGCTAAAAGAGCCAAGTACTCAGGTAACTTTCAAGGTTCTTACTCCAGGGGTCCAGAAGGCCAACGCTTGCAGCCAAGCCAATTCAGTCCGCTATGCCCGCCTCTACTGGTAACTACTCAGGAACTCCATCTCATAATTTGATTTATGATAGCCAGGGAGTCGTGCCTTCAACGGGCGGTGTAACATCCGATAATTTAAAATGAATATGAAGAAGCTTGAAATTGGAAGTAGTCATTTTTGGAAAAAAATTCAGAATCTGGAAATTCGGCCAAGTGTGGAAATCAGTGAGTTTTTGGTCAACTTTGAGCAGTCATAACTCCTAGCTCAGGATGATCCAGGACTAGTTCCAGTTATGTTTGGAAAGCCCTTGGAACAATCTTTCCAACGCCACCGAGTTTGCTCGATTTCGAGTTCGTATGAGCGAGTTATGCCCTTTGAAAGTTGGGCAGTTGGCAGGGAGTCCGTCCGGAAATTTAAGGGCATTTTGGTCTTTTCACAAATCATTTCTTTTGAGGTTATATTGTTGTGTTAGGCTGATTGT